>NC_140165.1:135879686-136187186 GCF_963971535.1 Notolepis coatsorum | reverse complement strand
ATCCTGCTCTTTATTCCTCCATCCCGCCCTCCTCCAATCCATCCATCCATCTTGCTCCCTCCACCCCTCTCAACCCGTCTGTCTCCATCACTTTACTCTCTGTTCTCCTCTTTCACCCCACCCCCTCACCCTCCCACCCTGACCCTCCCTTTCTCAGTTATTTCCTCCCTCTCTATTCATCCATCACTCCCTCCTGGTAACTCTCAACCTTCCTTCATACACTGTTTCTGCCATCTATTCATCCCTCTCTCCTTCCCGTTTATTCTCCAAAGGGCAGACGATTTTTTGAATCTCATTCAAGTGGAAAGATCTCAGCTTTAATACTCCCCCCTCCTGTATGTCTTTACGCTTGAAAAGGAGGTGGGGGTGGATGGAGGAGGTGATGGAGGGGGTGCAAGGAAGGACGAGTGACTGGCTGAGTGCTAGGAGTGTGTAGGAGCTTGGAAGGGTGTGCAGTGGGTGAGTGTGTGAATCCGGCGTGGCAGCTTGGCCAACTGGGTGAGTGAGGCAGCGATCGAGCCAATGAACCAAGAAACCAATGAACAAACCCACAGAATGCAGGGATGATAAAGGTGCAAAAACAGAATTGCTCATACAATTCAGATTCAGATTTATTTATTGTCTCGTCCTTCATACAGTACAGCATCAACACGAGAAAATAGTTTGTCTTGGCCCCTCTGCCTTGTAGCAGAAAAAAGCAATAGAAATAGCATAAAAGCAAAAAGGCAGTGGAAAGCCTGCAATACACTCATTTACAATACTAATCTACAATAATCACATTGTGGGTTGTTTTGGAAAATATTACATGTTTCATCCTATTACATAATCTGTACATCTTACTGGGCCTATTAGTACTCTAGACAACATGTCACAGCTCTGTTAAATACATATTATCTGTACAGCCTTGACTAGTTATGGAATTTATTAAAGCCAAGCATATGAAGGAGCATTTGTGGTTATGACAAGAGAGAGACAAGCTGAAAAAGAAAAAAAAAAGAAAAAAAGGTTTAAATGACAGGGGGAGTGGCTGAGGAGGTAGAGTGGTCGTCTGGTAGCCGGAAGGTTTCCCGGTTTGATTCCCGCTCCTCTCTGGCAGTGGCAGCGTGTCAAAGTGTCTTTGAGCAAGACATTTAACCCCTAAATTGCTCCTGAAGAGCAGGTTGACACCTTGCATGGTCGCCTCCGCCATCTGTGTGTGAATGGGTGAAGGTGAGGAACAAGTTGTGGATCGCTTTGGATAAGAACTGCTGTATAACTGCATCATACTATATGTATACTTATCAAATTCAAATCATTTCAGTGATGTGAGAGGCAATATGGGGCTTATCACTTGTCATTGTGAGGGAGTGTGTCTGGGAGTGTTGCATTCATTTATTTAATTTATTTAAAATGTTTTGGACTTTATGGTGTTTTTGTTTTGTTCTTGATTTATTGTGATGTTTCTTCTTGACTTGTTTAACGTTGATGTCAAGATGGACAGTGGAAGAAAGAGAAAGGGTGGAGGAGAGAGGGATAAAACAAAGAAAAAGAAAGGCCCTTACAGGAGAGAGTGGTTAACTGTATTATAATAGTAAATAGAAAAATATGTTGTACTCTTGCTTTTTTCTTTTTGAAGGTGGAGAGAGTAGCAGTGCAAGTGCCACAACAATTTTATTTGAGGTCCATAACAGTACATTGTACTAAGCAATTGTTGGCTCATTAGTTTGTGATTCACATGCACTAAAATTCACCAGAATGCAGGAAATTAAGTCTTTGTAACAAAAAAATTCCTGGTGGGGGACCCCCCGCTTAAAAAGTGGCCTGATTGGGGCTATATTTCGCGCTATATCTCCCGGTATGAATTATTTCCCCAGTCCGGCCCTGACCGGAGGTCTGTTATATTCCAAGGCAGGGAACAAAATAAGCACCCGCCAAGCGCCAATGGCGGGCAGATTTTAGGTTTGGCGAGTGACAATGAGAGGTCTGTCCGCCACCTACGGGAGGCTGCAATTCGAAACTGGCCACCGTAAATGTCCAAACCCCCCACCCCCTCCTAATAGACAGTCTCCTCCCCACTGCATGTATATATTCTCTCCCCGCCGTATGTATATTTCTCTCCCACCCACCCACCCCCTCCAAATGTACAGTCTCCTCCCCACCGTATGTATATTTCTCTCCCACCCACCCACCCCCTCCTAATGTACAGTCCCCTCCCCAATTATGTATATACTCTGTCAGGATCTATGGGTAACAGTACTGTATATTTGAATACCGTTTATGTCACAAATGTATCAGTACTAAATACCTGTATGTCCCTATGCCATAAATGTCATGTATGTTGTGTATGTCATAAATGTCAATATGAATTGAAAATGGGTGACCCTGATGTAAACAAGACAAACGTCTTTCTCTGGTCTGCAACCCCTTAACAATTGTGTGTATTGAGCCGTACTGTATTGTACCCATTCTGCAATCTGTTAAATAAAGTTTTCATTCATTCATTCATTCACATGGCGGGTAACAAAATAGTCATGTAAAATAATTAAAACTGCGGTGTGTTTTGGTCTTACGACAGTCGCCTTTTTTGCAGCCCCAATCTCTCCTTGCGCGTCAATCTCTCCTTGTTTACCGACGTCACATCCACCACCTGCTTGCACTGTAACGTTACGTCCACCTGCTATACCGATTAGCTAACGTTAGCTTAATAACGTCAAAATGGGTTACAAATATGTCGAACCATATGGAAGGAGTAAGCCGGCCGCTAAAAAGAAAACCCACCGCGGCTTTCTCAGACGAAAAGGATGAGCGCGACCACCTAACAAAAGAAAGTTTCGGGAGGAGTGGAAGTTTGAAGATAGCCGTGTTTCAAGAGACTGGCTACTGGGGGCTGTAGTGGTGTGTTATTAACTTGTTCCATGTGCCAAAAGTATGTCAAAAAGAAAAACAGAAACAACACATTTGTCATTGTCGTGTTACTTCACAGTACAAATACGTGAGTCCTCTGCTGTGGTTGTGAGTATCCTTTATTAGCTTAACTCCGTAGCAACATCACACATGTGTATCTCTCTCGCGCCTCCCGTACCTGCCCCTTGACCCGAGTACGGTGGTCATCGGTAGTAAATCAATGAGATGTGTGGACTCTGATGTTCTGTTAAATCCTGCAAAGAGGAGTCTGATGATGTTTAACATTAGGTTACATATATTGATTGATGATTGATTAATCAATACAAGTCAATCTTGACACTTTGATTGCCTAAGGCTAAATTCATGATATACCATCCCTTGCCAGCTCTATTTGTCTATGGAGAAGTTCCCCTTCTTTGCAGGGCTATAACTTTTTAAATTCTATTGCTAAATTGCCATTATTAGGGCCCATTCAATGTCCTATATGTATTGTTCAGGGTGTATGAACGTTAAACGTTTTCATTCACATATTCATACTAAAATATGATCTAAAGTATAAGTATGTTTTCATCTCTTTCTGCAGCGTTCTCCAGAACGTGATTTATAGCCCCAAATGCATTATATTGATGATCAAATACAGTTTGATAGCAATCGGCGCGATATAAAAAAATCCAACTGGACGGACTTCTGGAAGTTACTACACGTCATCTGATGTTGACCGGATGGGCGAGGGGGCGTTTATAATTCCGTGGGCAGCGTTATACCATTCATCTAATGTGGGTCAAATGTTCATCATAGCAGTTAGTGTCGAACACGGTAATATTACACGCTAAAACTCACCCCAGTCTCCGCGGGCCGTTGGGCGATCAGCGTGGGGTAGACAGTTTTCCATTATGGGATGTCGAAATACCCTGTCCATTTCCAGGTTGTATAATACTATATACGTCCAAATCATGTTGTTTATCGAGTTATTTGCAACCGATCGATGTCCAGTGTATCAAGATGGAGTCCCGGGACCTATAGCGAGTGCCCGGAAGTAATATGGGTGATCAGCACTTCATCCACATAACTTCCTGTTTGGCGCTTCTGCCGATCGGCCACCAGATGGCGCTCTTGAACCGCTAGAGGATTGAAAGGAGCTCAGAACTGTGTGTGAAGGCTGCGGATGGAAAATATGATTCCGATCACAGATTTTTGAAATATTGATATTAAAGACGAGTTACGGCGTCCTCTGCAACTTGAGCATGGCGGGGAAGGACGCCTAAACACGTTTTCGGCACTTAAAGTGTTAAGCTTAAAATAATTTGCTTAAAATGTTACTCTGGCCTCTTATTTAACTCTATCTACTTGAACGTAATACCTTATCTACTTGAAACATTTATATATATATGACACAAAAATGCGTTTTAGAATTTTTGGCTGGTAAAAAATCTGCCTGGGACTTCCGGTATGAGAGCGGAAGGGTAGCACGCATGCGGTGAAGCTCCTGGTCAAAAGAGTGAAAAACGGAGAAATAAAGACCCGAAAAGTGACGAAAAGTGATTAAAAATGAAGATGCAAACGAGAAGGAAGGAGGAGAAAACAATTATGAAGGAAAGAGAAATGGAGGACTCACAGGAAGAGGAGAGTTCGATGGAGCAGAACCCCCGAGGCGAGACCGAGAAGGGGCAGGCGGAGGAAGGGGGAGTTTCGGCTGAGACGGACAAGGGAATGCCAGGATGGGCCGTGCTCATGCAGGCCGGGATATTGGCGACCATAAAATTTAACTCGGACACGATGCAGGCGACCATAAAACTGAACTCGGACACGATAAGAAATGATATTGGGAAGTTACGGGAGGAATTGAGGAAGGAACAGGAGGACTTCAGAGGTGAAATGAATACAGAACTCAAAAGGGTGGATGAGAAGATGGCGGAACAGGACAGAAACGTAACAGAGGTACAGACTAGAACGGCGCAAACGGAGGAATGGAACACAGCGATACACGAGGTGTTAACGTGTGCGATTCAAAAACAAGAACAGATGGAGACAAAGATATCGGACATGGAGGGGAGGTCACGGAGAAATAACATCAGAATATGGGGATTGAAAGAAGGAGTCGAAGGGGAATCGGTGACCCAATATGTGGAAAAGCTTATCAAGGAACAACTGGAGGAGACATGACTGGAAAAAAATGGAGATACAGAGGGCCCACAGGGCGTTGGCTCCGAGACCGAAACCGGACAGACCTCCGAGGGCGGTGATTATTAACTTTCTGAGATTTGAGATTAAGGAATTGATACTCAGAACCGCGTGGACCAAGAAGATAGAAATCAAGGGGAAAAGACTGTCGTTTGATCACGATTACTCGACAGCGGTAGCAATAACATGCAGGTCCTACGCGGAACTGAATCGAATTCTGAAAGAAAACGGAATGAAATTCCAATCACCCATGACCTCGCTAAGGATTCACTGGAAGGAAGGGACGGTGACGTACGCGACGGCGCGGGAGGCGGCGGAGGAGATGAGGCGACGGGGATGCAGATGGCGGAGGACGGAGAAGGAAGTGGACAGGAGGGCCAGACGCTGAGCC
Organism: Notolepis coatsorum; assembly: GCF_963971535.1. Lineage (NCBI taxonomy): Eukaryota > Metazoa > Chordata > Actinopteri > Aulopiformes > Paralepididae > Notolepis > Notolepis coatsorum. The sequence goes on along the minus strand of NC_140165.1, from coordinate 136,181,731 downwards.
TGCAGCAGAGATTGGAGAAAGCACGCAGATGGACCAGAGTAGGAGATCGAAACCCGGGAGAGGAGGGAGGAGAGAGGAGAAGGCCGAGGTGAGACGTGACAGACCGAAGGCGGAGACGGACGAGGAGGCCAGAGACGGAGAAGGAGGGGAGAGGAGGCGGGAGGAGACGAACGGATGAGTACACGCACAAGAGATTGAAAAAACTATCCAAATAGAGACAAAATATAGAAACTGAAATAACATATACATAAACACACATTCCCAGGTAGAGGCAGGATATAGGAACGAACATAACGTATACATGGACACATAATACACATGAAATAAATGGAAATATAATTAGGTATGATAGACGGAACACAGAACATATTGAAACAAATACATAGACACACGCTGCGAGTAACACAGTTGGAAGGGATTAAGGGGATAAATGGACATCACATAGAAAATAGAGGGGAGGAAAAGAAAGTAAGAAGGGGTACACAGAAGACACCACACACGGGTTTGGGAGGAAGGAGGGACATTGGAACATATGAGCCACATTGAGAGGGACTTAGGAAATGGGGGTCTTTGATCAGAATGAAGGTCAGAGCGCTTTTGACCAGGAGCTCGACAGCAATAAAAACAGTAAGAAGGCTGGACAAATATGACGAGCGGTTGGGGGTAAAGGTTTCAAACCCCCAAGCCGTCAGGAGGAGGCCTCTCACTAGGAGAGCAATTACTCCTCACCCACCAGCAGGGGACAGGGGGGGACACAGGGACCCCCCGAACGCCTTGGGAGCACTTTATGTAAAGTTTATGTTTTTTATTTATGTTAATCATTATATGTATTCGGTGAAGAGAGCGGAGGCTACAACCGGAGGGGGGAATGAATGTGACATGGGGGGGACTGACAGACGAAAGAAGAAGAAAGATGACAATGGTTAAAGGTATAAAAATGATGTCGTTAAACGTTAATGGAATGAATAATGCGATAAAGAGGGGCAAAGTGATGTTGAAATGTAAAAAAAGTGAGATGGAAGTGATTTTTCTGCAGGAGACACATTTGGTAGCACAGGATCATGAGAAACTGAAGAGATTTGGATATGAAAATGCATACTATAGTTCCTTTAAACGGAACCTGAGGAGAGGAGTAATCACGTTAATCAAAAACACAGTCAAATTTGAATTGATCAAGGAAGTAAGAGACAAGGAGGGAAGGTTTGTTCTGGTGAAGGGAAAAATGGAGGGTCAAATGATTACGTTAGTGAATGTTTATGCACCCCCAGAGAGTGAGAGGGATTTATATGAGACCATTTTTTATATGATAGTGATGGAACTAGAAGGGATATTGATATGCGCAGGAGATTTTAATGTAGTACTGAATCAAGACCTAGACACCACGAGTACTAGAAAAGGACGGGCACCAATCAGTAGATATATGAATATTCAGATGACGGAAATGGGAATTACAGATGTTTGGAGGGGGATGCACGCCATGGACAGGGAATACACACATTACTCACACCCGCACGTGACATATGCGAGAATAGACTACTTTTTGATGACGACGGGGGACAGTTACAGGGTACGGGAGAGCAGAATAGGAGTAGCGGACATATCGGATCACAGTGCCATATATCTGACAGTAGATCTAGAAAGGAGACGGAGGAACACGATCTGGAGACTAAATGTAGGAATATTAAATAACAAGGGGGTGGTGAGTCAGATCAAGGAGGAGATAGCCAGGTATAAGGAAGAAAATGACAACGGGGCGGTAGATCCGAACATTCTATGGGACACACTGAAGGTGGTGATACGGGGGAAATTGATGGAGAAGACAGCAATGCTGAAGAAGGCCAGAACGGAGACATATCACAATCTGATAGGGAAGCTGAAGAAGCTAGAAGGGAGACACCAAATATCAAAAGAACAGGAAACGCTCGGAGAAATCAAAGAAGTAAAGGCCAGGATAAATAGGGAATTATTGACGGAAATAGAAAAGAAAGCGAGGTTCATGAAACAAACGTACTATGAAGGGGGACCAAAAGCGACCAGACTGTTGGCTAGGAGAATTAGGACGAAACAGAAGTTGAACACGATACACACAATAAGGGATACAAAGACTAATGAAATATTGAGAGACCCAGCTGAAATAGAGAGGACATTTAGAGAATACTATGAGAAACTATACACACAGCCAAAAGCAGCGGGAGAAGAGGAAATAGAAGCATATCTGGAGAAGCTAGAGTTACCATCGATAGGGAAAGAACAGAATGAAGAATTAAATAAAATAATTACGGAACGAGAACTGGAAGAGGCAATTAGTAGAGCTAAAAACAACAAATCTCCGGGGAGCGACGGATTCCCATCGGAATTCTACAAGACATTTAGAACGGAATTAGCACCCATGTTAGGGGCGGCGTTCAGACACACGATGGAAGAGGGCAAAATGCCCCCCTCATGGAAGGAAGCCATAATCACCACGATACCGAAGGAAGGGAAGGATAGAGAATTATGTAGTAGTTTCAGACCTGTGTCCATACTCAACGTGGATTACAAGATGTATACATCGATAATATCAAAGAGATTTGAGACGTTTATGCCAGACATTATAGATGAAGATCAAACTGGATTTATTAAAGGGAAACAGACACAGGACAACGTGAGAAAGACATTACACATAGTAGAGGAGATACAAAAACAAGGTGGTAGCGCGGTACTGATTAGCCTAGATGCAGAAAAAGCATTCGACAGTGTGAGCTGGACATTTTTATATAAAACATTGATGAGGTTCGGACTGAACGGGAGGGCGATGAAGATGATCGAGGCGCTATATCAAGAACCGACAGCAAGGGTTAAGGTGAATGGCAGCCTGACGGATAGAATCAGATTAGAGAGGGCTACCAGACAGGGATGTTGTCTCTCACCAACGCTCTTCGTCGTTTTCATAGAACCACTGGCACAACTGATCAGACAGACCGAGGACATTAAGGGAGTAAGGATAAAGGGAACGGAATATAAACTAGGCCTATTTGCGGACGACGTGATAGTATACATGAGGCAACCAGACAAGAGCTTCCCGGCACTGATGGATCTACTGAAGGAATATGGCCACTACTCAGGATACAAACTAAACGTGACAAAGACACAGACCTTAGCATGGAACTATACCCCAACGACGGAAATTAGGGAACAGTACGGGATAAGATGGGACATGGACAAGATTAAATACTTAGGGGTGAACATCACGAGAGGGGTGGGGAAACTGTTTGAGGCGAACTATACACAGATAAATCAGAACATCAAGAGAGACTTGGAGAGATGGACAGTAATGCCCTTGGACTTCAATTCAAGAATAGAGGTCATTAAAATGAACATACTAGCAAGGTTACTGTACCTGTTCCAATCACTACCGATACAAATACCACAGAATCAATTCAGGGAGTGGGACAGACTGATATCTGTCAGATATCTGTCAGATATAAAACACTACAACTACCAAAGGAAGAGGGAGGGATGGCAGTACCCAGCCTACAAGATTATTATTATGCAGCGCAACTGAGAGCAGTGACGTGCTGGTGTAACGACAAATATGAGGCAAGATGGAAAGACATTGAAAAAGAAGGGGAGGGATACAAGGTACAAGCTCTGGTGGGAGATAGGGAACTGTTCAAAGAAAAAGAGGGACTGTTAGATCCTATCACCAAATGCACCTTGACCATATGGAACAGAGTAGTAAAAACACACAAATTAGAGAAGCAGTCAGGGGTTCTGAGATGGATAGCACATGACAAGAGATTCAAACCAGGGAGGCTGGACCATGGATTCAGGAGGTGGGAGAGGGGGGGGGGGGGGGGGGCAACAGCGATATGCAAAATGATAGAGAAGGGGGAAATGCAAACACTACAAAAATTAAAGGAGAACTTTGGACTAGAAAACAGGGACCACTTCAGATATCTACAGATTAGAGATTACTATAATAAAGAAATAAGAGGGGACAAGGAAGAAGAACAGAATGGAATAATTAGGATGATAGTAAGGGCATACGAAGGAGGGAAAGGAAGGGTAATATCAGCACTGTACCGGGCTATAATGACCAGCAAGGGACACACAACCGATTATATAAGGGAGAAATGGGAGAGAGAACTAGAGATAGGAATAACAGGGAAGGAATGGGGGAACATATGCGAGGTGCAACATTCAACAACAGGATCGAGGATATGGAAAGAGTTTGGATGGAAAAACATAATCAGATTCTTTATAACCCCAGAGCTGAAGGGAAAATATGCACCAACACAAAGAGCATGCTGGAGGATGTGTGGGAAGGAGGGGGAAAATCACACACACATATTCTGGGGATGTCAGAAACTGAAGGGGTATTGGGAGGAGATAGGGGAGGCAATGATCAGAATATTAGGATACGGGTTACCACAAACAGGACTGGTGCTTTACTTAGGAGACCTGACACACGAGGGAATACAAGGGGGGGACAAATATTTAATAAAGATAATGTTGATAGCGGCCAGAAAAGCAATAACAAGACTGTGGTATAAAGAAGACCCACCGACAATAGCACAATGGGTAGGAATAGTGGAGGAGATACAGGATATGGAGAGGATAACACACATGCTGAGGTTACAGGAAGAAAAATTTGGAGAAAGATGGGGAAAGTGGGAGGATTACAAGGGGAACGAAAACGACATCACAGAGGAAGAACCAAATGCATCACAAGAGGGCGAAGGGTAAAGGAGGAAAGAGGTTCAAGGAGGGTCTCTGAACCCATGTCACACACTTTTGACTTAGTTAGCATTTTCTGATTTTATTTTTAATTTTTTTGGGTATTACAATTGTATTATATTTTTTGTACTTTATTATTTATGTCTGTTTAACAATGTTGTATTATGGGTTCCATTTTTGTGTAAGTGTTGTTTGTCTATAAATGTTAATACAAATTTAAGTTAAAAAAATTAAAAAAAAAATCTGCCTGGCTGGTAGTTTTTTTAATCTACCAGCCACCTTGGCTGGTAAGCCAAAAAGTAAATTTTGTTCCCTGTTCCAAGGTTTACAAACAGTGCTAAAGAAAATGTTTTGCAGCCTCACAATTCACATAAAACTTGTGCTGTCACATCTTTAATCCAATGATTTCCAATGTAAACAATGCCATTGTGACAGTGTTTCAACAGGAGGCACCAGTGGCGGACTGGCCATCGGGACGTTCGGGACGAATCCCGATGGGCCGGAACCAAAGTGGGCTGGTCCAAAAAAAAAAAAAAATTATTTTAATTTTTTTATTTAATTTTTTTTGCCAGTGTGTGGGCCAGTGTGTGGGCCACTAATGTGGGCCGGTGTGTGGGCCAGTGTGTGAGCCAGTATGTGGGCCAGTGTGTGAGTCGGTGTGTGGGCCACTAATGTGGGCCAGTGTGTGGGCCGGTGTGTGGGCCAGTGTGTGAGTCGCTGTGTGGGCCACTAATGTGGGCCAGTATGTGGGCCGGTGTGTGGGCCAGTATGTGGGCCAGTGTGTGGGCCAGTGTGTGAGTCGGTGTGTGGGCCACTAATGTGGGCCAGTGTGTGGGCCAGTATGTGGGCCGGTGTGTGGGCCAGTATGTGGGCCAGTGTGTGGGCCGGTGTGTGGGCCAGTGTGTGGGCCAGTGTGTGGGCCAGTGTGTGGGCCAGTGTGTGGGCCGGTGTGTGGGCCGGTGTGTGAGCCGTTGTAGTGTGTGGGCTGGTGTAGTGTGTGGGCCAGTGTGTGGGCCGTATGTGGGCCGGTGTGTGGGACATTATGTGGGCCGGTGTGGGCCAGTGTGTGGGCCAGTGTGTGGGCCAGTGTGTGAGTCGGTGTGTGGGCCACTAATGTGGGCCAGTGTGTGGGCCAGTATGTGGGCCGGTGTGTGGGCCAGTATGTGGGCCAGTGTGTGGGCCGGTGTGTGGGCCAGTGTGTGGGCCAGTGTGTGGGCCGGTGTGTGGGCCAGTGTGTGGGCCAGTGTGTGGGCCAGTGTGTGGGCCAGTGTGTGGGCCGGTGTGTGGGCCGGTGTGTGAGCCGTTGTAGTGTGTGGGCTGGTGTAGTGTGTGGGCCAGTGTGTGGGCCGTATGTGGGCCGGTGTGTGGGACATTATGTGGGCCGGTGTGGGCCAGTGTGTGGGCCAGTGTGTGGGCCAGTGTGTGAGTCGGTGTGTGGGCCACTAATGTGGGCCAGTGTGTGGGCCAGTATGTGGGCCGGTGTGTGGGCCAGTATGTGGGCCAGTGTGTGGGCCGGTGTGTGGGCCAGTGTGTGGGCTAGTGTGTGGGCCGGTGTGTGGGCCAGTGTGTGGGCCAGTGTGTGGGCCAGTGTGTGGGCCGGTGTGTGAGCCAGTGTGTGGGCCAGTGTGTGGGCCAGTGTGTGGGCCAGTGTGTGGGCCAGTGTGTGGGCCAGTGTGTGGGCCGGTGTGTGGGCCAGTGTGTGGGCCGGTGTGTGGGCCAGTGTGTGGGCCGGTGTGTGGGCCGGTGTGTGGGCCAGTGTGTGGGCCAGTGTGTGGGCCAGTGTGTGGGCCAGTGTGTGGGCCAGTGTGTGGGCCGGTGTGTGGGCCGGTGTGTGAGCCGTTGTAGTGTGTGGGCTGGTGTAGTGTGTGGGCCAGTGTGTGGGCCGTATGTGGGCCGGTGTGTGGGCCATTATGTGGGCCGGTGTGTGGGCCGGCAATAAAACAATAAACAAGTTGCATAAACTAAATCAGATTAAAAATTATCACAGTTCTGGTTTGCCTTAAGATGCAGTTTAAGATGGGTCTTGAACATGGAGTATGTAGGGCACTCTCTAATCACAACTGGTAGGCTATTCCAGTAGTTACCACCTTTTGATTTGAAATATTTATTTCGAACATGCAATGAATACAAACAAACAATAACAAAAGCAAAACACAACTCAATCTACATGTTCGAAAAGGAGTAGGAAGAAGTATACACTTATTTAATCCTACCCCTTTTCCACTACTCAAATGAGTGTACTATTTTAAAATATAAAAAAGAAAATAAATATATATATAACCTTTAACAGAGAACACAGTTTTTGCAAAGGTAGTATACCGAAAAGGCACCTTACAGTCCCCTCTACTCAAAAACATCATTCAATAGCAATACCGCGGGGTGTACAGGTATATTCCAAAATACGAGTATTGATAATTGTTGGGACACATCTTTCCAGAATGCCTTAACTGGTGGGCAGTCCCAATACATGTGCATAAATGTTCCTTCGTCCCCATTTGTACATTGGGAGCATTTGGAGTCTTGTATAAGCCCCATTTTGCACAGCCTTATAGGAGTCAAGTATGTCCTGTGAATATAGTTCAGATTGATTTGTTGATGATCCGGGTTCCTTGATGTAAGTCGGACATTTGCCCAGGCTCCTTGCCAATCAAAGTCATTTTCCAGGTCTGGTATATCCCTCCTCCAGACATTGTCTAGTTGAAGGGTTTCATACGAGGACGTTAGTAGTTGATAATAAAAACCTGATACAAAACCTCCCAATGTATCTCTTTCATAGAAAAATTTGTGGTATCTGTGGTGTTCAATTGGTATGTGTAATGGAACACCGTGAGATCTCATACAAAGTCGTAACTGTATGTAAAAAAGCCATGTGGACTCGGTGAGGTTAAACTTTATGCATATTTCGACATAACTACAGAGGCCCTTGTTATTAAAAATATCCCCTAATGAGTGTATGCCTCTTTCTTCCCATATAGGGAATCTTATAGGTCGTTTTCCCATTAAGAGAGCATTGTTATTGAATATGGGAGTGTGATTATGCCATACTTGAGGGTTAGGAAATTTCCTTTGTGTTTCCCGCCATGTCCTGATTGCATGGGTTATTATTGGGCCAAATTCTCGCTCACAATGCTTGATTGAAAGTTTAGTGTATGCTATGTCTTTCAATCTCTGTGGGGCTACTATGTTTTCTTCTAATTTTCTCCAAGATACCAAAGCCTCGGGGTCAAACCATATCTTCTTCAATGGTCTTAATGTGAAGGCATTAAAATATTGTAAAAAATCTGGGACTGCCATGCCACCGTCTGCTTTATTTCTCTGTGCGGTGGATCTTTTTATGCGAGGTGGTTTGTTATTCCAAATAAATTTGTATGTGGAGGTTTGTAATCTTTTCCAGTAGCCCTCTGGAGGAGGTAACGGAAGCATTGAGCTGAAGAAATTGATTCTTGGTAATACATCCATCTTAACTATTGATACCCTTGCCTGTACTGAGTTTTTAAGTTTTGCCCACCTGTCCAGGTCGTCCTTGATTTTGTTCTGTATTTTTGTGTAATTGTGCTTCACCGTTTGTCTTATGGTGGGAAATATTTCCACACCCAAGCATCTGAAATGTTTGACCATGGGTATCGCACCTGGGAGGGTTGTCTCTTTTTTTGCACTGGTGTTAAGAGGAAGAAAAGCCGACTTAGGCCAATTTATTTTAAATCCCGATAAATCACCAAAGTTCTCTATCAACTTGAGTATAAGCGGCAATGTGTTGTTGGGGTTTTGCATGAACAATATTACGTCGTCCGCATATAAACTAATTTTATGATGTGTGCCCTTGATTACTATTGGTTCTATGTGTTGGGATTGTCTTATAAATTGTGCTAAAGGTTCTAATGATAGATCGAATAGTCCGAGACTAAGAGGGCAACCTTGTCTGGCTGAGCGTGATACCGGAAAGATATCGGAGATGAATGTGCCTGTTGTAATCCTGGCCGATGGGTCCTTGTATAGTACTTTAATCATATCAATGAAACCTTTTCCTAACCCCATCCTTTCCAATACTGCCCATAGAAACGACCATTCCAACCTGTCAAATGCTTTCATAGCATCCAGGGATAGTATCGCCTTAGGTGTGATGTCCTCTTTGTCTGTATCTAGTACTTGCAGGATTCGCCTTATGTTATCATTGATCAGGCGACCTTTTATGAAGCCTGTTTGGTCCGGATGAACTAAAGACGTCATATGCTTTTGCAATCTGATGGCTAATATCTTAGAGTACAGTTTGACATCGGTTCCGAGGAGGCTTAAAGGACGGTAACTACCGCACTCAGTGGGGTCTTTGTCTTTTTTGTGAAGAACTGAAATGAGTGCGGTATTTTGGTGTTCAATGAAGCTTCCCTCTTTGACTGAGTATAAGATCATATTTAGTAATAAGGGTCCAAATATGTCCCAGCAAGAAATGTACATTTCTGATGGGATACCGTCAATTCCCGGAGCTTTGCCGTTTTTCATTCCGGATATGGCCTTCTTGAGTTCTTCTAATGTGATCGGTACTTCTAACTGTTTAGCGTCTTCATCCGTAAGTTTAGGGAGAGTAATTTGATTAAGATATGTGTCTAATTTGTCTTGATCAAAGGTCGTTTCTGAGTTATATAAATCGGAGTAGAATTCTTTGAATGTATCGTTTATTATTTTGGGTTCTGTTACTAGAGCTTGTTGTTTCCTAATGGCAGTTATATCTGCAAATTTTGCATTAATTCTTAGTCGCATGGCTAATAGGTGACTAGGTTTAGAACCTTGGAAGTACTGCTGTTGTCTAGTGCTGCGTATTTGCAATTCCGATTTTTGTCTGTACATTGCTTTGATCTCTGTCTTTAGAATGTTAACTTGGTTATCTAGTCTAGTAGAGTTGTTGTATTTTAAAGAATTAAAAAGCGTTGAGTAAAGCGTTTCCATTTCAGACAGTTTTGTGTTTTGATTTTTGCGCAATATGGAGGTAAATCTATCCGAGAAATCCTTGATCATATTCTTTACCGACATCCATAATATTCTGGGATCTTGCACCGAGTTAGCATTATCTTGTAGGAATACTGTGAGAGCTTCTTTAATTTGTGTAATGAATTCCTTGTTGTTAAGCAGCATCGAATTAAAACGCCATCTTGGGGCCCGGGTAGATAGTGTACCAAATGTTGCTTTCAGGATTAAGTAGCAGTGATCTGATAGCGCATTGGGTGTCATTTCCACTTCATATTTATCAAATATTCTCGGGGATGCAAAGACGTAATCAATTCTGGATAGTGTGTTGTGTCTCGCCGAACGACAGGAGTACTTGCGGGTCATGGGGTTAAGTCATAGGTGTCAAACTCACGGCCCGTGGGCCAAATCCGGCCCGCCACGTCATTTGATGTGGCCCCCCAAGAGCTCAGGTAAAAAAAAAAAAAAACGTTTTTTTTTTTTTTTTTTTTTTTTTACATTAATATTGGGTTAAAAAATACCAGTGTTAAAATAATTGTGGGTTAATGCGTTAATAAAGCTTTAACTTTGACAGCCTTAGTTATTACACATTCTTACACATACATGTATGTTGAACATCTGAGGTAACAAAGGAAAAAAGCCAAAAGCACTTACTCCTCAGACATTCTTTGACAATTTTACAGCCCAAAATACAAAAACGATCCAGGCGGAATAGGTAACAAAGGGTTGAAGAAATATTGTCTGAACTGTCAGATGCAAACTGGCTGTGTGACATAACCGAGCATCTCGCTCAATTGAATAAGAAGCTGTAGGGACGCAAACAAGTCCCACCCAAAACTTGACCAATATAGTTGTGAACTGAGACAACCCTTATTTTGTTATTTTTGAGTACAGTTACAGTTGTGTGTTCATGCAGACACATAATAGCAATTTCATTACGAATTGAAAATGGGGGACCCTGATGTAAACAAGTCGAAAGTCTTTCTCTGGTCTGCATCCCCTTAACAATTGTGTGTATTGAGCTGTACTGTACTGTACCCATTCTGCAATCTGTTAATTAAAGTTAATTAAACTATCTTCCATTAGTTGGATGTATGGCCTCTGCAAGGTTGTGTGCAGCCATTTGTTTTAGTAACATCTGCTACATCTGTCCCACGTGTTCTTTGCAGCTCACAGTTGTTAGTTCTGCCCCTCTTGACTGTGACAAAAAGGTTTTGAACAAACTTAATGTCATAGCTTGTATTTGATGATATTCTTCTTTGTTATTTACTTGAATGGTTTGATCATTGATTGGTGGAGTAATATGGGGTTCTGATAAACTAAAATTATTTGTTAAAATAACATAAGCTAACATATATTTTTACATTTATGCAAATGAATATGCAATATGTATAACTTGAATAAGTAATAAATACAGAAACACCATGTTTAACAATATGTAAATGTGTAGCTACATTTATTTTACATTACATTAACATTTATACGGTCTTTGGCCCTTTGAGGGCAACCATAATGCTGATGTGGCCCTCTGTGAAAATGAGTTTGACACCCCTGTTGTGAACGCCATAAATCAGTTACTCCTGTTGATTTCGACCAATCTTTTAATGCTTTAGATGAATTCTTTTGTTCGCTGGAGAAGGAAAGGTACGTTTTGTCCATCCTTGGGTTCCAAATGGCATTAAAATCCGCACCTATTATATATGAGTACTCGGGATGGTTTAACATTTCTCCTGTTAGTGAAGTGAAGAAACCCACTTCGTACAAATTCGGGGCATATACCGCTGCCAATGCAATTTTCCTGTTATTGTGTATAATCCTAGCTATAGTTATGCGCCCCTCAGCATCCGACCATACCCCTTTCAATTCGATATTTAATTTGCGTCTGACGACTATGGCTACCCCTCTAGTTCTCGTAGCAAAAGAAGAGTGACTAATATTATGGTATATGTTATCCGCTAACGTATTTATGTCTCCCTCTAAAATGTGCGTTTCGCTTAATAGAGCCACGTCCACATGTTCTTTTTTCATCAGTGTAAGCACGCTTTTGCGCTTGTGTTGTTTGTTTATCCCACCGGTGTTCCATACCATTATATTCAAACTAGCCATAGTCTATGCATGTTTTCGTGTAGTTTTTGGTAATGTTTCTGGAGTATGAAGCTACAATAGATGCACATCCAATTAATGAGGTCCCGTTGAGAGCTGAGCTTAAAAACATATATATATACAAATAAAAATCCCCTATTTTCCCCTCACCCAGAAAGTCGAACATGCCTGTGTTCCAAGAACACATCCTCCGCGATTGACTTTCTCCCATGGTCCACCGGATTGCCCAAACTGAGCATTGTAATCCTAATTTTCCTATGCTCATTGCCATAGGATCTAACATTTCCATTCTATTGCAATAGAATGTCGCTTTTGGTCTTGCACCTTCCCTTACTGTAATGAAGTATTGTGATAAATAACCTAAAGATAAAAATAAAAGATAAAATAAAAAAAGAGAATAAACCTTTATCGACATATTCCTTTGAACCCTCCACCAACGTGTGGGGGGAAAAAAAAGGAAAAGATTGTAGAGCAATATTGACACCTTAATGTGAAGAACATTGGAAAAGAATAATGTAAGTTAAAATATATTTAAAAAATATAGAGTAATATTGACACCTTAATGTGAAGAACATTGGAAAAGAACAATGTAAGTTAAAATATATTTAAAAAATATAGAGTAATGAGAAGAAAAAATTAAATAAAATAAAAATCAATGGAAAGATATAGATAAGGAATAAGAGATAAATAATTATCAACGTGGAGAAGCCACTAGAACCGATTTAACTGATTAGATAAGATAGAAAAGCAGCGCCTTTTAGCGCTTCAATGTGCCTTTAATGGAGTGATTACTTAAATTGTTAGAATAACCTTGCTGTGCTCATACGTTTATGTGTGGTTAATTTTAAAGTATTATTAAGGACTGATTGCACTTCATTTAATTTATTATCTGCTATGTGTATGCACACCGAATGTTATTGTTAGAGTTGTATGCTTCGTTGTCATGGTGCCTTATATTCTAGAAGGTTGTAGAATATACTAGTGCCTAGACTATTTTACATTCCAGAATGATCTAAGAGACCCAGGGCATTTGAGCGATAAACCCAGAATATTCCAGATAGATCTTTTTGCATTGATATTTATTTGTCCCCTCTGAGACCAGAGACTGAAATTATAATGTATTATGAATCGTATTATACACAGTACACTTTGTTATAGACGACTTGCATATCGTTTGCTACTTTGATGAACACAACAATGTCATTCCAACACTGGTGGAATGACCTCATTGATGAACACAATAAAGTCATTCCAACACTGGTATATATTTAGAGAGAGGCTTAACTGATTCCGGCATTTTCGTCATGCTTTGGGTTATTTGCTGCATTTTGATTCAGGAAATCCTCAGCTTCAAAGGGTGTATATGGACCTGACCTGCGGCCGTCATTGCCCAAGAATGATAACAGCGCCGGATATGCTAGCCTTGGCTTGTAGCCGGCTTTGTACAGCTTTTGCATCACATCTTTGTATGGTTGACGTCGGATGATGGCCTCTCTGCTCAGATCTTCGTAGATAAATATTGGTTTATCACCATACTTCAGCTTCCCACGTTGGTTGCGAGCATATTTGATGATGTCATCCCTTGTTGTAGTTTTCCGCAGAGTGACAATGATGACTCTCGGCCCGTTGATACTTTGCCCCTGGGAACCAATTCTGTAAACTTGTTCCACTTCTGGCACTTTGTTTGGATCGGAGTTTTCCAAAATCGTTGATAACTCTTTTGGAAAGTTGATGTCTTCGCAGTTCACTGCTTCATCAAGCCCCACAATGCGGATGTTATTCCGCCTGTGGTAACGATGGGTTTCTAGTTGCCTCTCCATCACTTCGTTTTTAAGCAATTTTATTTCCCTCCGATATTCCTCTTTAGCTCTTTCCATCTCTTCTCCCATCTCTGTCAAGCCACCTTCGTTCGCTTTGACTGCTTTTGTGTTTTCTGTCACCGAAATCTCCACTGTCGTGATTCGCACGGACTGCAAAGCGACCGCTCTCATAACCTCTTCGAATTTAGTATCGATGTGTTCAGCGTGTGCGACCAACTGTTCTTCTACGTGTGCTTTGAAAGCGACCATCTGTTCTTTTATCAGGATAGTCAGAGAGTTGAAGTCGGGCTGTGCAACTGAACTGCTTGTGTCAGTTGATGTTATTGGAGCAGTGAGGGATCCGATGGATGTTTTTGCTATTATCTTCTCAAAATCGCCTGCTTTTTCCTTCACGGTACTTTTTTCTGATGTTCCTGTTATGTTGTCATCTATTGTCTCCATCTCGGGGCCAGTTGTCCTTGGTCCCTGTGTATTCTCCTCTATATTCCCCGCGTCGGGGCTTGTCCCCAACGGATCTGCCACAGCGTCGCCTGTTATTTTCCTTGAGCGTGTTTCAATCGGCGCCGTTAGAATTGCTGTGTCTTGTTTCCTTCCACCCTTTCTCTTATCCTTATCCATGTTGTCTTTTTGATATAGTTAGTAGAGGGTCTTATCAATACATACGATGTGGTCTAATCTCTTTTGGTATTGTCCAAATAAGGTTTTTAAACGAAATTAACGATAACGGGAGCGGAGCTGTAACCAATTGCGTGCGCTACATATTGCAGCTAAACCGGAAAGGCACCTTACAGTCCCCTCTACTGATGGCCCTGGTGGTAATGCCAGTGTCTGCTTTCTGTTGGATGAACTCATTCAATGGGGGAGGGGCAAGTCCATGCAGAACCTTGTACATGAAGCAAGTATATTTGAAAACTTGGAAATTCTCGAAACTTAGCATGTTATGTTTTTCTAAAACATTACAGTGATGAAATGAAATTGGTTTCCTATCAAATACTTTTATGGCTTTTTTGTAGAGTAATTATATTGGTGTAAGAGTAGTGACATATGAAAGAGACCAGTTGATAAAACAGTAGGCCTACTCGATGTGTGATAAAATCATTGAATGCAGAAACATCCTTGAACAGGGCCTGATCTGCCTGAAGTTTTCGATGTTAAACTTGACTGTTTGTCACTTTATTCACATGACTTTTTGAAGGTCAATGTAGAGTCCAATGTGACCCCAAGATACTTGAATTAATGTACAATGTCCAGCTCCGCCTCTCCCAGAAACACATTAGAGTGAGTGACCTCTACTGGTGACTTTGTGAACATCATACACACTGTTTTCTTGGTGTTAAGTGAAAGACATGCTTTTGTTAGCCAGTCTTGAATGAGACATGAGACATCAGTGAATGAGATTCACGTTTCCTCCCAACCGCGAGTAGGCCTAGAAGCGCAGAAATGGAGAATGCAAAAAAAAGAAAGAGTGGAGCTGAAAAAGCTAGAATTAAAAAACTAAAATTGCTAGTAAAAGACGCAGAACAATGTTCTAAAATTACAGACATGTTTACCCGCTGCTGCTGCTAATGATGATGAAGTTCAAGTGGAAGGAACCAACAGTAACATGACAGGTGCATGCAGTAGCCTAGTGCATATTCTACTGTTGGTGTCTGCCGGTTCATGAGGGCTAGCTAGCCTATACTAGCTCTTGCAGTGATTTCAGTCATTCTATTACAAGACAATGTGCTTTCCGTATTCCTGATTCCTTACAGCACGTGGACGTAAATAGTTGTGACTCGTGAAGTTTTTTCTCGGACTAAAAGTTTAGTTAGCAATGTTAGGACTAGTGCCCACCACAGCATCAGAAGCTAAAGTGCTAACCTAGAGAGCCAATCAGAACCTAGGACGGGCTGCAAATTAATCGGCTACTAATATTATAATAGTAAATACTAAAATAAAATACTATTATGTTTCCTTCCAAATTTTCATGTTGATATAATATTGGTAATCTAATTGATTGAATTGATTAGTTGCCATTTTACATGCTTAAATAAGATGTACCTTAGAATTCCCAACTGTTAGCCATGTTCTCGATCTGTATATGATTAGTCTCATCTACATGTTTGTAAATAACCACAGCTAACTAGCTTAAGCTAACAACTAGGTCAACTACTACCCTGTAGTTAAACATATGTGATTGCATATAACAGCTAACTGCTACAGCTAAGTTGGTAGTTAGCCTATTCCATTAATGTTGAATCTATTTATGAAGGTTGTTGATGGTGGTTGGCGCTGATTAGCAGACATGATTCCGTCAGTCTGCCACAGGGCAGCTGTGTTTGCTGATGCTGCTCACAACCACCAGTAGTGTATGACTGTGTGAATGCTTGATGGTTTCTGTGAAGCGCTTTGTGGAACAATGCTGATATACAGTTAAGAATGAGTAATTCGCTTTTGGTTTTTAAGAAAAAATTGTAAAGCTATTTTTGAAAACTACAGGGGTGAATAATACTGTTTTCTTTTGCTATTTTCTTTTAGAATACTGTTTTGGAGTCTTAATTTTTTTAATTTTTGTTTTTTTTTATCCACTTTTTCTCCCATTTTCTACATTTTCTCCCATCCCAATTTCGTATCATCCAATTCAACCCTCCCCTGTCACGAACGCTGTTTCTTGCCTCCCACAAGCCGGCTGCAATGTGGACTAAGTCATACATAGCACAAGTCCCCTCCGGTACTTGTCTCCAGTATTTGTGGCGAGTGCCTTGCCCACTACGCCACGTAGCCGCCAATTTTTTAAATTTTTGTTAAGAATATAGGACAGGCATATATAAGCATTATGCTTCAGTCTGTACCTTTTCAGTCACTGTAAAATCAAATATTGTTAAATGATGGGGTATATTGTATTGTGTGAGATGATGACTGAATAAACTACTACTACTACTACTACTACTACTACTACTTTGGGTGTTTTCAAAAGGCTGAAAAACGCTGTATGAATTCAAGCCATTATTATTGATTGCTGATGTTCTTCTTATGCAGTTGACTCTG
Source organism: Notolepis coatsorum (assembly GCF_963971535.1). NCBI lineage: Eukaryota > Metazoa > Chordata > Actinopteri > Aulopiformes > Paralepididae > Notolepis > Notolepis coatsorum. The sequence goes on along the minus strand of NC_140165.1, from coordinate 136,165,103 downwards.
AGGAAAGAGAGAGAGAGAGAGAGAGAGAGATAGAGAGAGAGAGAGAGAGAGAGAGAGAGAGAGAGAGAGAGAGAGAGAGAGAGAGAAGAGAGAGAGAGAGAGAGAGAGAGAGAGAAAACAGGCTCTTGGAATGGGTGTCTGGGAGGAAGTGGGGGGTCTTTCAATGTTGATTAAACGGCAAGCAACTAATGTCATGAGTGCCAAATTAAAGGACAATAAATCCAATCTAACTGAAATTGTGTAGCACAGACCTTTCTATTAGGGATGCTCGATATTGGCTTTTTTACCGATACCGATATACCGATATTGTCCAACTCTTAATTTCCGATACCGATATCAACCGATATCAACCGATACCGATATATGCAGGGTTTCCCGCCCCAAGAAATGGAATAATTTCAGGTAATTAACATTACATATCTCTTGTTGTGGAATTAACACAACATTATGCATACTTTTGACAATAAATAAAATCAGAATTGGTTCTTACTTGCTTGCCTGGGTAAATAAAGGTTATAGAAATGTAAATAAAATATTATTTCTTTAAAACCGATACAGATATTTTTCGATATCACATTTTAATGCCGATATCGGCCGATAATATTGGTAGGCCGATAATATCGGACATCCCTACTTTCTATGGATCAAAACCTCAATATTATTATGGTGTAGTTAATACTTCATGTATCCTTAATCCCTAGGCTAATGAGGCACTAAGATGTTAGTAAAAAAAAAACATATGCCAATGACGGGAAGTAACGGTATATGTATGTGTGTGTCTGTGTGTGTGTGTGTGTGCACTGTGCATGAGTGCACATCTAGGGGCGGTGTGTAGATTTGGTCTCCCTGATGTTGACTCCTCTGGACAAGTGTTTCATAACGCCCGTTGTGTGGGCCGGTTTCGGGGCCGGTGCGTGGGCCGGTGCGTGGGCCGGTGTGTGGGCTGGTGCGTCTGAATGTCCCGGGCTGAATTTGTGTCCCAGTCCGCCACTGCTTATACTGGTGACTTTGTGAACATCATACACACTGTTTTCTTGGTGTTAAGTGGAAGACATGCTTTTGTTAGCCAGTCTTGAATGAGACATGAGACATCAGTGAATGAGATTCACGTTTCCTCCCAACCGCGAGTAGGCCTAGAAGCGCAGAAATGGAGAACACAAAAAAAAGAAAGGGTGGAGCTGAAAAAGCTAGAATTAAAAAACTAAAATTGCTAGTAAAAGACGCAGAACAATGTTCTAAAATTACAGACATGTTTAGTAGAGGAAGGGCTGGCGTTAGAGTAGCTGCTGCTGCTAATGATGATGAAGTTCAAGTGGAAGGAACCAACAGTAACATGACAGGTGCGTGCAGTAGCCTAGTGCATATTCTACTGTTGGTGTCTGCCGGTTCATGAGGGCTAGCTAGCCTATACTAGCTCTTGCAGTGATTTCAGTCATTCTATTACAAGACAATGTGCTTTCCGTATTCCTGATTCCTTACAGCACGTGGACGTAAATAGTCGTGACTCGTGAAGTTTTTTTTCTCTGACTAAAAGTTTAGTTAGCAATGTTAGGACTAGTGCCCACCACAGCATCAGAAGCTAAAGTGCTAACCTAGAGAGCCAATCAGAACCTAGGACGGGCTGCAAATTAATCGGCTACTAATATTATAATAGTAAATACTAAAATAAAATACTATTATGTTCCCTTCCAAATTTTCATGTTGATATAATATTGGTAATCTAATTGATTGAATTGATTAGTTGCCATTTTACATGCTTAAATAAGATGTACCTTAGAATTCCCAACTGTTAGCCATGTTCTCGATCTGTATATGATTAGTATCATCTACATAACCATCTACAACCACAGCTAACTAGCTTAAGCTAACAACTAGGTCAACTACTACCCCGTAGTTAAACAAATGTGATTGCATATAACAGCTAACTGCTACAGCTAAGTTGGTAGTTAGCCTATTCCATTAATGTTGAATGTATTTATGAAGGTTGTTGATGGTGGTTGGCGCTGAATAGCAGACATGATTCCGTCAGTCTGCCACAGGGCAGCTGTGTTTGCTGATGCTGCTCACGACCACCAGTAGCGTATGACTGTGTGAGTGTGAATGCAGACAGACAGACAGACAGACAGACAGACAGACAGACAGACAGACAGACAGACAGACAGACAGACAGACAGACAGACAGACAGACAGACAGACAGACAGACAGAAAGAGACACAGAGAGAGAGACAGAGAGAGAGAGAGACACAGAGAGAGACACACAGAGAGAGGGAGAGACACAGAGAGAGAGAGAGAGACACACAGAGAGACACATACACAGAGAAAGAAAGAGAGAGAGAGAGAGAGAGAGAGAGAGAGAGAGAGAGAGAGAGAGAGAGAGAGAGAGAGAGAGAGAGAGAGAGAACAGGCTCTTGGAATGGGTGTCTGGGAGGAAGTGGGGGGTATTTCAATGTTGATTAAACGGCAAGCAACTAATGTCATGAGTGCCAAATTAAAGGACAATAAATCCAATCTAACTGAAATTGTGTAGCACAGACCTTTCTACGGATCAAAACCTCAATATTATTATGGTGTAGTTAATACTTCATGTATCCTTAATCCCTAGGCTAATGAGGCACTAAGATGTTAGTAAAAAAAAAAAACATATGCCAATGACAGGAAGTAACGGTATATGTATGTGTGTGTGTGTGTGTGTGTGTGTGCACTGTGCATGAGTGAACATCTAGGGGCGGGGTGTAGATTTGGTCTCCCTGATGTTGACTCCTTAGCCACAGACTTGGCTTGTTTAATACTGGACAAGTGTTTCATAACGGCCGTTGTGTGGGCCGGTTTCGGGGCCGGTGCGTGGGCCGGTGTGTGGGCTGGTGCGTCTGAATGTCCTGGGCTGAATTTGTGTCCCAGTCCGCCACTGGGAGGCGCAATACCACAGTCACATCACATGCATAGATATATATCTATGGTCACATGTATTAGATTGGAACTCTTTGGTGAGGACAAAGAACAGATTTATAAACAGTTGATGACTGCACTCTGCTGGCCAGAACAGAGAATACATGATGTTATTCCCCTATTGTCTTCGTGTGACTGTGTGTGTGGGGGGTGTGGGGTCTCTCTCTCTCTCTCGTATGCTGTTATAGTGATGGCAAACAATATAATGGTATGAAGCTAGACAATTATGAGTATCAAGTGAGAGAGAAAGAGAAAGATAATGTAGTGAGAGACTATTAGCAGGTGAAAGAAAACGAGAGAGAAGGGGATACATTCAAATGGAGTGAATTAGAGTGTAATGTCACTATTATCTCCACTCAACCTCTTCAACTCAGGCTATTACATAAAGAGAGAGAGAGGGAGAGAGAAAATTAAAGCCAATTCCAGGGGTGTGGTGAGCACACTAATTACCAAGGTTGATAATTAATCATCATTGTGCTGCTGGTTAGTGGCTGGCAAATTTTCTCATCTCTAATCCAGACAAAATGGGCAAACAGTGGAGTGTTGCTGTTACAGGCTACTGATGTCTAAACAGTCACAGATATCTGGTTTTGAGTGTGTGTGTGTGTGTGTGTGTGTGTGTGTGTGTGTGTGTGTTTTGTGTGTGTGTGTGCGTGCGTGCGTGTGTGTGTGTGTGTGCGTGTGTGCATGTGTGTATGTGTGCGTGTGCGTGCGTGTGTGTGTGTGTGTGATTGATTGATTGATTGAAAACTTTATTAACAGATTGCAGAATGGGTACAGTACAGTACAGCTCAATACATACAATTGTTAAGGGGATGCAGACCAGAGAAAGACTTTCGTCTTGTTTACATCAGGGTCCCCCATTTTCAATTCATCATAACATATACATACATGACATACAGATAGACAGTACTGCTACATCTATACATTTATGACATCCCAGATTTGCAAATACAGTACTGTTTGTGATACGAAAAGAGTCCAGAAAAGAGAGTATACATTTGACGTAGAAACTGTACATTGGAGGAGGTTGGGTAGGTGGGGGGGGGGGGGGGGGGGGGGGGGGACTGTACATTGGAGGTGGTTGGGTGGGTGGGTGGGGGGGGGGGGAGGTTGGGTAGGAGGGGCGGGTGGGGGACACTGTACAACTGTACAAGCAAAACTGTACATTGGAATATTGACAAGACCATACTTGGTAATTTACTGTACATTTACAGGGGCCAGTTTCGAATTGCAGTCTCCCGTAGGTGTTTTTTGAGAGTGTTTTTGAAAGTGGGTAGTGATTCACATTCCTTTACAGCTTTGGGTAGGGCGTTCCACATTGATGTGGCATAATTGTGAAACGTGTTTAGTCCCTTGTTTGAGCCGAATCTGGGTTTAACATGATTTGTGGAGCTCCCTCTGGTGTTGTGATCGTGGTATTCACTGACCTTTTGGAAGTATTTTGACATGTACATGGGTACCTTGGTCGTGTAGTGTATCTTGTAGACCAGGCCCATTGCAAGTTGCTGTACTCTGTCGTCTACTCTAAGCCATCCTAGGTTGTCAAAGTGGGCAGGGGTGAGGTGGGTTCTAGGAGTAAGGTCCAGTGTGTGTGTGCATGCATGTGTGTCTGAGCATGTGAGGGAGTGTTTATAGACTTTTACTGTTTCTAAACATTGATGACATTTGTAGGTAAAACCAAAACCATGTGTGCATCCTTTGGGGAGAGTCTCCCAAGGTTAATCTGAGTGAAACCTTATGGAGTTATAAAGCTGGAAACATCGCCCTCTACTGGGCAATCCACAGAAGACACATAAGCTCTTCCATTACAAATATTGCAGTGTGCAGGAGCGCCCCGGCAGCGTGTTGTTTTTTAACAGCGCAGCAGTGCAAGAATGTGACAATTTGACCATGTGACCGCGGCAACGCGGGAGAGCGGCAGTGCGGAAATAGGCTGTCTCTAAGACAAACTCTAACCTTAACCAGCTCCTTAACAGCGCCTAAACTTAACCGTTCTAACCTTAACCAACTCCGAAACAATGCCTAACCTTAACCTTAACCTTAACCATGCCTAACCTTAACCGCTCGCTCTGCCGCTCCGCTCTGCGGTTGCCGCGCCTGCCGCGGGGCATGGCGCAGCCAATCAGGGAAAACGCGGAAGCAAAAGCAGCACTGCTGCGCTGTTATTAAACAATAGGCGCCCCGGCATGCGTGAACACTTAAGGCAACCAACTTGCACTTCGCGTTTCTCTGATTGGCCGAGCGCCTTCCGCGTTTCTCTGATTGGCCGAGCGCTAAGCTCCAGGAGAGAGGAGAGAGGCTGAAAACCCGCCGTTCTTGCCCGACTGATGGGAGCCGAATCCCGGATCCGATTTGTCTGATGAATACCCGCAAAACATGGAGGTCCCGAATGCATGGAAGTATTGATTGCACCGTAACGAATCATTAAAAAAAGATACCGTTAACTGGAATATGTTGTGCCTTTACACATATGTTGGATTATGTAATTGGTTTGTCATGACAAACAAATAAAAAAATCGCGATTTACCCGGTGGCTACAACAACACACAGTGACTACATGCAATCGCGATTGTTTTATTGTGCCTTTACACATATGTTGGATTATGTAATTGGTTTGTCATGACAAACAAATAAAGAAATCGCGATTTACCCGGTGGCTACAACAACACACAGTGACTACATGCATGGCATGACAAACCAATTACATAATCGTTACGGCGCAATCAATTTGTTACGGCGCAATCAATATTTCCATGCATTTGGGACCTCCATGTTTTGGGGGTATTCATCAAACAAATCGGATCCGGGATTCGGCTCCCATCAGTCGGGCAAGAACTGCGGGTTTTCAGCCTCTCTCCTCTCTCCTGGAGCTTAAGGGGGAGCTTAGTATTCCTGCCTCTGAGGAGCGCGTCGCGTCTCATGCGCATGCGCGCGCTCGGCCAATCAGAGAAACGCAGAAGTGCAAGTTGGTTGCCTTAAGTGTTCACGCCCCCGGCACACCAGACGCGATTCAACACGGACGGACGGACGGGCGACTGCCGCCTCACTTCCGCTCCGATGTTAACGGGCGGAGCTGTGCACACTGGCCGCAAGCGGGCGCGCGCCTCGCGGGCGGCAAGCTATCTTTCTTACGCTTTGGTTGGATTCGAGGCGGCGCGGGAGGCGTGCGCCACGTGCATTCTCACAGAAATACACTAAATTTATTTATTTCTTCCTTTCTTTCTTTCTCTCTTTCTCTCTCTTTCTCCCCCTCTCTTTCTTTCTCTCTTTGATTGATTGATTGAAAAGCTTATTAACAGATTGCAGAATGGGTACAGTACAGTACAGGAATGTGAATCACTACCCACTTTCAAAAACACTCTCAAAGAACACCTACGGGAGACTGCAATTCGAAACTGGCCCCTACAAATGTCCTAACCCAGTTGTACAGTAAAGACCAAGTATGGCTTTGTCAGTATTCCAATGTACAGTTGCCTGTCTGTCTGTCTGTCTGTCTGTCTGTCTGTCTGTCTGTCTGTCTGTCTGTCTGTCTGTCTGTCTGTCTGTCTGTCTGTCTGTCTGTCTGTCTGTCTGTCTGTCTGTCTGTTTGTTTGTTTGTTTGTTTGGCTATCTGTCTATATATCTGGTTGCCTGTCTGTCTGTTTGTCTATCTGTCTATATATCTGGTTGCGTGGTTGCCTGACCCCAGGTGGTGAGAGCAGGCAACTGCACCTCCTCATCCATCACCCTCAACATAGGGGCCCCCCAGGGCTGTGTTCTGAGTCCCCTCCTCTACTCCCTGTACACACACGACTGTGTGGCTCAGCGGAGTAGCAATACAATCATCAAATTTGCTGACGACACAGTGGTGGTGGGCCTGATCTCTGCCAACGACGAGAGGGCCTACCTGGAAGAGGTCAAGGTCCTGGCGGGATGGTGCCAGGAAAACAGCCTCTCCCTGAACGTCAGCAAAACAAAGGAGATGATTGTGGACTTCAGGAGGTCGGGGGTCAAGGACTACAGCCCCCTCAGCATCGACGGGGCACCGGTTGAGAGAGTCAACAGCTTTAAGTACCTCGGAGCCTACATATCCGAGGACTTGACATGGACCACACACATTGACAGTGTTGTGAAGAAGGCACGACAACGCCTCTACTTCCTCAGGCGCCTAAGGAAGTTCCAAGTCAGTCAGAAGATCCTTAAGAACTTCTACTCATGTACAATAGAGAGCATCTTGACCGGCAACATCACCTCCTGGTTTGGGAATAGCACTGCACAAGACCGAAGCAGACTACAAAGAGTGACACGTTCAGCCGAACGCACAATTGGAGGGGGGCTCCCCACCCTCCAGAACATTTACAACAAGCGTTGCAAGGGCAAGGCTAAGAGAATCATTAAAGACTCCAGTCACCCGAACAACTGCCTCTTTGAACTGCTGCGGTCAGGCAAGCGATACCGGAGTCTCAAGGCGAGCACAGAAAGACTCAGAAGAAGCTTCTATCCCCAGGCCATCAGGCTGCTAAACGAACAATGAATGAACACTACACAACAACAACCACCAAACGCACATAGCACACACTCACTTTAAACAAACACACTGTAGCACCCACTCCACACACTTTATAGCACACACCCACTTTAAACAAACACACTGTAGCACCCACTCCCCACACTTTATATTTATTGATGAAGGATTGCACTACAACTCGTACACCTTACTGTAAATTGTACCTAAATTGTACCTCATCCCATTTCTGATTTGCACTAGATAGTACTGTACATTAGTACACTGCATAGTATTGTATATTATATGGTAACTCAGAACATTGTACATATGTCTATACCGAACACTGTGACCTCATTTTCTTCTTCTAAATTACATGCTATTCTATGTTATTTGATACTATCTTGTCTAGCACAGTCTCTGGAGCGTAACAGTAAGAAGCATTTTGTATGAAAGTATTCTGTACTTCTGTATGACAACTATTAAAGAAACTTGAAACTTGAAACTTGAAACTGTCTGTCCGTCTGTTTGTTTGTTTGTTTGGCTATCTGTCTATATATCTGGTTGCCTGTCTGTCTGTTTGTCTATCTGTCTATATATCTGGTTGCCTGTCTGTCTGTCTGTTTGTTTGTTTGTTTGTTTGTTTGTTTGTTTGTTTGTTTGGCTATCTGTCTATATATCTGGTTGCCTGTCTGTCTGTCTGTCTGTTTGTTCAACCAAGTATGGTTTTGTCAATATTCCAATGTACAGTTTTGCTTGTACAGTTGTACAGTGCCCCACACACACCCCTCCACGCGCATTCTCACAGAAATACACTCAATATCTGCATTATTACCACACATATAGATGTTGTTCAACCAGCTAATGTGTCTGTATCTTTCCCAATACAAATAAACCATAGTACTATACTTTTTCAGAAGTACAATCACACTGATCATCATTCTAAAATGAATTCTAACATTCTAATTAATTATATAATAACGGGTTTTGGACAATAGAACACTGGAACTGGAAATCTTAAAAGAATCTTCAAACGGGGACTGACTTCGCACTTCGGACTAGGCATTTACAGCTGTCCCAATGTAAATGTGCCTTCCTCCGTGGCGCTTTCGCGCGCTCTGAAGTCGGACTCGGTGTGCCAGGCCACGCGCACGATCCCGCACGGAACCCGCGCGGAACCCGCGCGTGATTTCGTACGCGTTGTATGTGCCCGGGCTGTCATGGACCTCAGGGTGCAGCTTACAGACGAAGTTGAAGGATATAAGAGGGTGATCTTACCCTCAACCGTCCTGTAATGTTGCAATCAATTATCACAGAAGTATTCCTTTTATTATTTGGACAATGAATCAAGTGAATTGGTAAATTGATAAAACCTGTGATCAAAGTACTGCTTTTTGAAGTGGTTTATGGTGAAAAAGGTGTGGTAGGTTATAGCCATTATTCGTTTTTAATTTAATATTATTATTTCATAACCCTAGTTATATGATTACTGACAAAGCGTCTTTCTCAGCCTATTGGACTACCCCTCGTGCTACTTGGCGCTCACTGAAATAACTTTTTCATTCATAAAAGCAAGACACTTTGTCAGTAATCATATAACTAGGGTTATGAAATAACCACCGTTATATTTCATAGTGGCTGCACATCTTGCTTAGCCTATTGAACTAATGGGCAAAGCAAGTGCAAAGCTCTGATCAGTGTACCCCCTGATGTCCCTCTCAGAACACAGAAAGCAGGGATTGTCTCAATCCCATACTTGTCCTAACGAATAGCATAAGAATAGAATAACGGCACCCTGCATGAAAGGGAGCAGACCCCTAAAACATACAGTATCAATGTGAATAGACTGTGTGTAAAAGCCAGTCTAACACCACATATCCCAGCTATTAAACTAACTATGATGATGAAGTACCAGAACTAAGGACCGCATGAGAGACAGAACTCTCAGCCATGTCCATCAGATAGAACCTGATGAAAGGACCCGAAGAGGAAAAAGACAAGGCTGCAGTGCAAATGTCCTCCACCAAGACCCCTCTGAACAGGGCAAAAGAAGCGGGTGGCACCTGTTCAGCCAAGGTATAGCAAACAGTGATTCCCTCGCATAACCAATGTGACAGGTGTTGTTTTGACAGAGCTTTAATTAATTAAATGAATCAATGAAATTATTGAATGAATGAAATTAATGAAACTGGACATTATTTGTAGCACATTGCTACATCGTCATGCAGCGTACACACATGCGAGAGATGGGCAACACATAGGACACACATACACACATGCATTTTGGGTCGCCGTTGAAAAGTCCTCTCTGTGCTTGACCCATCCCGTTGTCCTTCCCCCCCAAGGGCAGCTGGGAGCAGACATGGGTTGCGGCGTGAGGCCACACCCAGGGACCAATCCAAATGCCCCTGTCCATCTTGGTCAGGCACGTGGCAGCGTTAGCGATCTGTTCTGCATGTTTTTCCATTGTTTCAAGTTTCTTTAGAAGTACAGAATACTTTTATACAAAATGCTTCTTTCTGTTTCGCTCCAGAGATTGTGCTAGACAAAAATAGATAAGTATAAAATAAGTATAGCAAGTATATTGTTTCTTTTTCTTTTAAGGGGGTAAACCATGGGAAGCACGGGGAGAACATGCAAACTCCACACATAAAGGCCCGGGAGATACCCCCACCTGGGTACCTGGCAACCTGGCAACCTGGTCTCCAAGCAGGAATCGAACCCAGGACCACGTGGGGCGACAGTGTTAGCCACTATACCACCATGCCGCGCTTATTAGGACCACCATGACAAACCATGTCTCTGCATAATCAAAGGTAGTGGATGAAGCGCACGTGGTCCAGATATTATTAATCACCTCAGTGTCAATACTGTCATGGTTGGGGAATCGGGCCTTCCTCTGTCCCCATCCTGCCGCACCCATATATGGGCAGCTTCCTGTGGCAGCATTCCCACGCTGCCAGATGAGCATCAATCAGCGCGGCTGTGAGGGATTCCCTCATCAGCAGCCGCTATATCACCTGACGGATCCTGTCGTCCCTCGTCGCAGTGTTAAACTGCCTACCTAGGTACGGCGCCTCAGTCCGAAGACCTGCTAGACACTCTCGTATTATTATTCCCTGTTCTAACCTTCCTTCTCTTGTACCCAAGGACCTCCGTTCCAGCGAGCCCGTCTGGACCCCTGGAGCTTGACGAAGGAGTTCCTGCTCTCACCCCCCGACACAGCCGGTGTCTACCTTCTCCCGTACTGCACAAGGAGTGCACCTGTCCTAAAGGAACATTCTCCCGTACTGCACAAGGAGTGCACCTGTCCTAAAGAGCATTCTCCCGTACTGCACAAGGAGTGCACCTGTACTAACCCCAAGAACATTCATTTCTGTCTGTTATACATTTTGGATGTAATTTCTGTCTGCTTGGGGAGAACGATTAAAACACCCTAAACCGCTCCATTCTCTCTCCTCCTGTGTTTGCTATTGGGCTCCGCAAAAAAAAACTCCTCACAGAACACTGCGACCATGACGTCGGACCCAGCAACACAGGACGTCGGGGAATGGAGCAACAACATCCAGGCCGCCGTCACGGGACACGCCATTCTGGTAAACCAACACTCACAAATACTAGACAACACCATTGCCCAACTCGGCGCTCTCGCGCTTCGCTCCCAGGAACGAGACAGACAATTTGAGCGTTTTGATGCGTATGTCACTGCCCAGCTAGACGTCCCACCTGTTGTCTCCCCACCTGTTGTACCCCAGTACAGGGAGCCCCATGTTCCCGCGCCAGAACGTTATGACGGAAACGTCTCTAAGTATCCGAGTGGAACGACACGCCGTTACGAGGGGCTTTTCGCCAAGGCCTCAGCGACGTCCTTAAAGATTAATTGGCGTCTAAGGAGAAGCCAACTTCCCTTGACGAGTTGATTAACTTGGCCAGAGAATTGGACACACGCCTTCGCGAACGCCGCCGTGAGAAAGCTAGTGCCGTCAGTAATGTGCAGCTGCAGAGCCGCAGAGCCGCAGAGCCGCAGACCCGGAGCACGCCGTCAATAGTGTCCCGCTGCAGAACTGCAAAGACGAAGACTCGGAGCCTATGGAACTCGACCGCTCTCGCCTCCCTCTCCGCGAACGCCAGACTCAGGACGGGGGCATGTTTGTACTGCGGGCAACTCGGTCACTCCATCGCTTCATGCTCGGTTCGCCCAAACGACGGGGCTCGACAGTGACGCTGGGCGCATGTACAAGCCTTAATTATGCTCCCAGCTCCGGCCCAAACATGCAATTCAGTGCCACGCTTTATCACAATGGTCAATCGCTTCCTCTGTCCGCGCTGGTCGACTCAGGCGCAGACGAAAACCTCATTGACGCTGGGGTAGTGTCCCGCTTCCACATTGCCACCGACGCCTTGCCAATTCCCTGCGATGCTCAAGGTCTAAACGGGAGGTTAATCTCGCGAATAACCCGCCACACCACGCCTCTCCGCCTCCAACTCTCAGGGAATCATAGCGAGGACATCCGTTTCCACGTCATTAATTCCCCCCATAATCCCATCGTTCTAGGCATGCCTTGGCTAAAGCTACACAACCCTGTAATAAACTGGCCAACGGGCTCAGTCACGAGCTGGAGTGCTCACTGCCACGCCTCTTGTCTACGGTCGGCTCGGTCGCCACTGGGAGTCGCTGGTTCTCCCGGTCCCAACGAACCTATTGACCTTTCGACTGTTCCTCCAATTTATCACGATTTAGAGGCTGTTTTTTAGTAAACAACAGGCTCTCTCCCTGCCACCTCATCGCCAGTACGACTGTGCTATTGATCTGCTCCCGGGAGCTACGCTCCCCGCTAGTCGCCTGTTTAACCTCTCACGCCCAGAGAGGGAGTCTATGGAGAAATACGTCCATGAGTCCCTGGCCTCAGGCATTATTACCCCCTCCTCCTCTCCTGTCGGCGCGGGGTTCTTTTTTGTGTCCAAGAAGGATGGCTCCCTTCGCCCCTGTATTGACTACCGGGGTCTCAACAACATCACGGTCAAGAACAAGTACCCCCTGCCATTGATTAACTCTGCTTTCGAACCCCTGCAAGGTGCCACCATTTTCTCGAAGCTGGACCTCAGAAATGCCTATCACCTTGTCCGCGTCCGGGAGGGAGATGAGTGGAAGACGGCCTTTAAGACCCCGCTCGGTCACTTCGAGTACAAGGTAATGCCTTTTGGGTTGACCAACGCCCCTGCTGTCTTCCAGGCCCTTGTCAATGACGTTATCCGTGATGTCCTTAACCGCTCTGTCTTTGTTTATCTGGACGACATTCAGATTTTTTCCCGCTCTATGGAGGAGCACGTCCAGCATGTCCGCCGGGTCCTCCAACGCCTACTGGAGAACAAGCTGTTCGTCAAGGCGGAGAAGTGTGAGTTCCACGTCTCCTCCATCGGGTTCCTCGGCTACATCATCGAGGGCGGCAAGATCCGGGCGGACCCCGAGAAGATCAAGGCGGTGTCCGACTGGCCCCGTCCCACCAACGTCAAGCAGCTCCAACGCTTCCTGGGGTTTGCTAACTTCTACCGGCGTTTCATCAGGGACTACAGCCGGGTCGCAGCACCCCTCACCCAACTCACCTCGCCTTCCGTGCCCTTTGTCTGGTCTGACAGAGTGGACTCCGCCTTCACCGAGCTGCGCCGGCGCTTCACCTCCGCGCCCATCCTCGTCCAGCCGGACGCGTCCCGCCAGTTCGTGGTGGAGGTTGACGCCTCAAGTACCGGAGTAGGGGCGGTCCTCTCCCAACGCTCCGCTCTTGACCAGAGACTGCATCCCTGCGCCTTCTTCTCTCACCGCCTGACCCCAGCGGAGGTCAACTATGATATTGGGAACCTGGAGCTCCTGGCAGTCAAACTGGCCCTGGAGGAATGGAGGCACTGGCTGGAGGGCTCAGAGATCCCCTTCCTAGTCTGGACTGACCATAAGAACCTCACCTACGTCCAGACGGCCAAGCGCCTGAACTCCCGCCAGGCACGCTGGGCACTGTTCTTCGCCAGGTTCAATTTCACACTGACCTACAGGCCTGGCTCCAAGAATACCAAGCCAGACGCCCTCTCCCGGCAGTTTGTCCCCGAAGAGGGTCCCGCGCATCCTGACACTATCCTCCCCTCCTCCTGCTTGGTGGCCGCCGCCACCTGGGAGATCCAGTCCGTCGTCCGGGAGGCCCAGCGTGTCCAGCCTGATCCAGGTAACGGCCCACCTAACCGGCTTTTTGTCCCTGACCTTGTCCGCTCCCAGGTGCTCCAGTGGGTCCACGCCTCCCGGTTCGCCTGTCATCCTGGGATCAACCGTACCCTGTCCCTGCTGAGGCGGCACTTCTGGTGGGTCTCCATGAGGGAAGACACCCGTGCCTTCGTCCTTGCATGCACAGTCTGTGCTCGTGGGAAGGCTTCCCACCAACCGCCGGCCGGGCTCCTCCGTCCGCTCCCTGTTCCCGGTCGGCCCTGGTCGCACGCCGCCCTGGACTTCGTCACCGGTCTGCCTCTCTCACACGGTAACACAGTCATTCTCACTATCGTTGACCGTTTCTCGAAGGCCGTGCACTTTGTTGCTCTCCCCAAACTCCCCTCTGCTTCAGAAACCGTGGACCTGATGGTGCTCCACATCTTCCGCCTCCATGGGATCCCGGTAGACATCGTCTCCGACAGGGACCCGCAATTCATCTCCCAAGTATGGAAGGCCTTCTGTCAGGCCCTGGGGGCCATGGTCAGTCTCTCCTCCGGATACCACCCCCAGACCAACGGCCAGTCGGAGCGGGCCAACCAGGACCTGGGGTCCGCCCTCCACTGCGTGACGACCCGGGACCCCTCCGGCTGGAGTGTTTTCCTGCCATGGATTGAGTACGCCCACAACTCTCTGTCCTCCGCGGCCACAGGTCAGTCCCCCTTCGAGTCCTCTCTGGGCTACCAACCCCCGCTGTTCCCTGCACAGGAGGAGGAGATTGCGGTTCCATCGGTGCAGGACCACCTTCGCCGCTGCAGGAGGATATGGGAGGACACGAGGGCCGCGCTGCTCCGCTCCGCTGAGCAGAACCGTCGCTTCGCCGACCGCCACCGGACCCCGGCTCCCGACTATCAACCAGGTCAGATGGTTTGGCTCTCGTCTCGGGACCTACCGCTCAAGTCTTTGTCCCGCAAACTCACCCCCCGTTTTGTTGGTCCCTATAAGATTCTGTCCATTATCAACCCCTCAGTCGTCAAACTCCAGCTTCCCTCCATCATGCGCATTCACCCCTCATTTCATGTTTCCCAATTGAAACCGGTGGTCTCCAGTCCCCTGTCTCCTCCAGCTCCGGAGCCTCCCCCTCCGCTGGTCATCGACGACCACCCGGCCTACATCGTCCGGCAGCTGCTGGACGTGCGTTGCCGCGGCTTCCAATACCTCGTGGAATGGGAGGGCTACGGCCCGGAGGAGCGCAGCTGGGTCTCCCGCGGGTTGATCCTGGATCCTGACCTCGTCCGGGACTTCCATCAGGATAACCCTGACAGGCCTGGAGGGTCGCCAGAAGGCGCCCATAGAGGGGGGGGTCCTGTCATGGTCGGGCTCGGGCCTTCCTCTGTCCCCATCCTGCATTCCTCTGTCCTAAAGAACATTCTCCCGTACTACACAAGGAGTGCACCTGTACTAACCCCAAGAACATTCATTCCTGTCTGTTGTACATTTTGGATGTAATTTCTGTCTGCTTGGGGAGAACGATTAAAACACCCTAAACCGCTCCATTCTCTCTCCTCCTGTGTTTGCTATTGGGCTCCGCAAAAAAACCCTCCTCACAAATACCTTAACCTCTCAGCAGCCAGGCCAGGAATGGAGGATGAAATACTGTGCTGTGTGCCTGAGAGAGGGCTCTCAGAGACCATGGAATGAGCCATGGTGGAGCCACTAAGATTTGCATCAGAATGGATAACCAGCAAGCTGATCCCCAATCTGGTGTTACCAGGATAAGAGTCCTGTGTTCCCAACGCACCCTCTCCAACAGCTGATCAGCAACTTGTATCAGGTGGATGAGAGGAAACGCATACAGTATCCCACAAGGCATCCACTCCAAGAGGATGGTTGTCCTCCTGACTGACTGAGAACCACAGGGGGCACTAATGGGACTGACTGATTGCAAACATGTTCACTGTGGTCTCCCCAAACCGATTCCAGGTCAGTTTGACTATGTCTAGGTCCACTCCCCACTTGTCTTGCTACACGTCTTGCTCGCTCTATTGGACTAACTGTCGGTGGAATAAGTCGGTGGAATAAGTCGCGTAGGCCCGATAGATGTACCCGCTGAGGCCCCCTTTACGACCACCAGAAAACCGGGGAGGGTCCTGGCCCTCATGCTCATCCTAACGAGGAGCGGAGGGATAGAACACCGACTGTTAGGGATAGTGTTGTCGGAGGACCCAATTGCTGAACAGAACGAGGATAAGAGGCAACAGGTAATATGAGACGTGGAGCCAGGGGTGAATAGTATAAAAAGTCTTTAC
Organism: Notolepis coatsorum; assembly: GCF_963971535.1. Lineage (NCBI taxonomy): Eukaryota > Metazoa > Chordata > Actinopteri > Aulopiformes > Paralepididae > Notolepis > Notolepis coatsorum. The sequence goes on along the minus strand of NC_140165.1, from coordinate 136,149,174 downwards.
TTCAAAGGCAGCAGCAAACAAAACAAGGAAAAGCTCAGCTAAGACTGGCAGAGGGCAAAATACTAAACAAAGAATAATCTCATAAATGAGAGCAAGTCCAAAGGCACAACACAAATTCACTGCAAGGCAGGCAAAGAAAAATAGAACAACTGACTACAAATAAAACCCTAACAAACTAGACGAACTTTACACGAAAACAAAGAATGGTGAAAAAATAAATTGACACTTAGGAAACTTACTTGGAACACAGGAGAACAGCACATGAACAAGGACGTGGACATCAAACATGGAACCGAAACAATGAACCGACAACAAGAGAAGGGAACACACACCAGATAAAGGGGGAACAATTAACACTAGAGAGACAGCAGGGCAATTAGCAAAACGAGACGCACATGAGAGGGAAAGCAGAACTAACACAGGGCTACAGGAAAACACAAGGCCAAACACACTGTGGAATAAACTGGGAAGCACACAGAACTATTCTGTTGTGGAAGGACAGCACATTCACTGAGAGTCTTACACTCCATCAGGCAGAACCTCAGCCTCTCCTGGAATCACTCTGTACTACATTCTGTTGTGGAAGGACAGCACATTCACTGAGAGACTTACACTGCATCAGGGTAAGACATTTTAAGTAATTTAGTAATATCTTTAAACTGAGACTTGATTGCTGACCTGACCAGCTGACTTGATTAAGGGGCGTGTTTAAAGCGGCCATTTTGTTTCCTTAAGTGACCCATTAAAGGCCAGGTGTTAGACAACACTAATTAGTGATAGGGATTTAAAGGCTTGCTGGCTTAGCGTCAGCGAAGCGTCAAGAAGCGAAGAGGGACAAAGAGGAGTTTTCCTGGAGTTATCCGCTGAGGAATCCAGGGATCCACCTAGTGCTAAGTACACCATAATCCTATTTTACACTCCACTCTGAAAAATCTCCCTTTCCCTCCCACTCTGCTATTTCTCTACTTCCTCCCTGCCACTCTTGACACCACAATGTGTCTCATACCTATATACACAATCTGCTCCTCCAGAACAGATTCAACCCACCCACGGCAGTTTGCTAGCAACCCGGCTAATCTCTCCTACCCTCCTACAGCCACTAATACACCTGTCACAGTACGGGGAGGCTTATGGAATTGTCAATCAGCAGTCAAGAAAGCTGACTTCATTACTGCCTACGCCCATAGTCTAAATCTGCAGCTTCTGGCTCTAACTGAGACATGGATAACCCCCAATAACTCATCAACACCTGCAGCATTATCTACAAACTATAACTTCACTCACACACCTCAACCTTCCAGACGGGGTGGAGGCACTGGCCTCATGACATCTCCTTCATGGGCTACAAACTTAACACCACTCCCAGAACTGTCACTCTCCTCTTTCGAATATCATGCAGTATCTGTCTCTAATCCTTTCAATCTCACCATTGTTACACTCTACCGCCCTCCAGGTCCGCTCGATCACTTCACAGATAAGCTGGACATGCTTCTAAGCTCCTTACCAGAAGATGGTACCCCTCTCCTTCTATTGGGCGACTTCAACCTGCCTGACTCATCTCAGTCAGTCATAGTAGTCTCCCTTCTACAATTGTTTGACCTGACTCCCACTGCCATGCCTCCCACCCACAAAGCAGGCAACTCCTTGGATCTCATATTTTCCCGTAACTCCAGCATCATTAACACCATGGTAACTCCCCTACATGTATCTGACCATTCCTTCATATCCTTCTCACTAACTCTCATGCTTAACCGAAAGGTCTTCACCCCAACTCAAACCGTCTTACTCAGACGCAACCTGGCCTCCCTATCCCCCTCCACCCTCTCCTCTGACATACTATCCGCTCTACCTTTGAGTGACACATTCTCTGCTCTCTCCACAGAGATGGCAACCTCCACCCTCCTCTCAGCCCTTACAACCTCCTTCGACAAGCTCTGTCCCCTCGTTGAGAAACCTGCCCGCCGTTCCCCACCCAGTCCATGGCTGACAGATCCAGTGAGAGAACAAAGACAGGTCCTGAGAGCAGCTGAAAGGAAGTATAGAAAGTCACGCCTCACTGCTGACATCGACACATATCACAACCTCTTGTTAACATTCTCCAAAACCATTACTAATGCCAAAGCTTCTTTCTTTCACCATAGGATCGAGGCCTCTGCCAAGAATCTTCGCAAACTGCATGCTACCATGTCCTCCCTCCTCTCTCCCCCCCAACCCCCCCCTCCCTCATCTTTCTCTGCCGAAGACTTTGCGATCTTCTTTAAGGAAAGAGTGGAGAACATCCGCAGCGCCTTCTCCCAACCCCCACCCATTCCAAATGCTGAATCGAGAACCTCATCCTTCACTCTGTCATCTTTCTCTCCCATTACAGAAGCCGAGACCCTGACACTGGTAACGTTGAACCGTCCGACTACATGCCAGCTGGACCGGCTACCCTCCCCACTCCTCCAGACCATAGCACCAGACATCCTCCCATTCCTAACTGCAACCATCAACTCCTGACTCAACTCGGGGGTGGTCCCCACCTCCCTAAAACAAGCCAGAGTCACTCCCCTCATAAAAAAAACATCCCTGAACCCTACCGTCATAGGCAACTACCGTCCTGTCTCTCTTCTCTCCTTCCTTTCTAAAACACTTGTACGTGCTGTATCCAACCAACTTACTGCTTATCTCTTACAGAATGACCTCCTAGACCCTAATCAGTCAGGCTTCAGGACTGGTCACTCCACAGAGACAGCCCTCATTGCGGTCACAGAGGCACTTCACTTAGCAAAAGCGAAAGGCCTCACCTCTGTCCTGATTCTCCTAGATCTATCTGCAGCCTTCGACACAGTCAACTACCAGATCGTCCTCGCGGCCCTCGCAGGAATGGGAGTGGCTGGCTCTGCGCTGACATGGCTGTCATCATACCTCAATGACCGCTCCTACCAGGTGTCATGGAGAGGGACCCTGTCGGCCACCCGCCGCCTCGGGTGCTAGCTGTAGGTACTACGCTAGCAGGCAGGGCCACGGTGCTAGCAGTCGGAGTGACTCCAGCAGGAGGGACAAGGGTGCTAACAGCAGTGACTACACTAGCTGGCGGGGCTAAGGCGCTAATAGTAGGAGCTCTAGCGGACAGGACTAAGAGGCTAGCAGCAGGGGCTCTAGCGGACGAGACTGAGGTGCTAGCAGCAGGGGCTCTAGCAGACGAGACTGAGGTGCTAGCAGCATGGGCTCTAGCAGACAGGACTAAGAGGCTAGCAGCAGGGGCTCTAGCGGACGAGACTAAGATGCTAGCAGCAGGGGCTCTAGCAGACGAGACCAAAGTGCTAGCAGCAGGGGCTCTAGCAGATGAGACAAAGGTGCTAGCAGCAGGGGCTCTAGCAGACGAGACAAAGGTGCAGGCTAGCTGACGATGCTACGCTAGCAGTAGGGACTGAACTAGCAGTAGGGAACGGGCTAGCTGACAACAATGTAGCAGGGGAAGGGCACGGAGATACATGTAGACATTAAAGGGGAACTATTTTACTATTTCTTTCACTATTTGGGCACTTTTACACAATTCCTGTGAGTTTATGGAACACATATGTAAGGTTTATATTTTTTTTTTAAATCATTTTTTTCTTTCCAATCAAGTCCTCAAAAACAGCATTTTTCTACCTCAAGATCTAGAGCTGTTTTGAGTCTGGGCTCCTAAACCACTGTGTGGCCTACGCGGCATCTGGGACATTATCATGCAGCGGTGTCTTTCTGACATCACAAATCATCACATTTTCAGATGACTCAGTTCAGTGAGGGTGAATATTGTGAGAGGAGAATTGGAAGAATGCACCAATATGAGAATTAGAGACATAGATCATATTAATATAAGTCCACATAGCTAGGAAACAATGCTAAACACTGAAAAAGGCCATTTATAAGATAGTTCCCCTTTAAAGATACACCAGTGCACCAGGAGGGTATGCATGAGGGAGATAAGGGGAAGTTCAGATGAATGTCCAGCAGGGGGAGGTACAGATGGGAAATGTCTGTGCAAAGGTGGGGGTAAAGGTGGGGGTTGTTGAGGAGTACAGAGAGGAGAGAAGGGTCCTAGAATAGGCGGAGGAATATTGTTCATGAGTGGAGGGAGACCATGGGAGAGAATGTGAAAAGGTGGGGGCTCTTGAGGAGTACAGAAAGGTCCTGGGACAGGTGGACCCTTACACCGACTATGCAAAAAAAGGGTGCAGTACCCAAAAAATCTGCATCTACCTCACCACGCATCCCGCCCGTTTACCTAGCAACGGGATGCAGGGGAGGTTCCAGCCCCATGGACCGGACGAGAAACAGGGCTCTCCGTCAGGTCCATGAGCTAGAACCCGCCAAAGGGACCTAGCGAGGACAACGAAGCCACGGCATACGTGCCCTCCCCAGGCGTTGCTTACGACACCGCCTCCAATTCGTCATGACCACCGATTTCCACATTACAACGAATCGTTGATTGGAAGGTGGGAGTTCAGTATGAGCCGTGTGTCTCTGATGCAGCCGCTCCTCCATTACTCAGTGTACCAGAGGGAGGGAGGGGAGGGGGGGGGGGGGGGGGGGAGGGGGGGGTGGTACGTCCGGTACGTAGTGTGACCACTGGCATACCGGGGAGACATCCTTTAAGCTAGGCTGACAGGTAGCTTAGTAAGAGCAGGGCTCGACCGTGCCTGGAGGAGACATACTGCTCCTTTAGACCATGATCCACACAGGGGGGCTAACTGACAAAAATAGTACCTTGTGCTCCCCCCCCCCCCCCCGGAGGAGGAGGAGCCCCCGTGCTGTCAGGCCTGCCCTGCTATCTCCTCCTGGAGAAGCACAGAGCCTTCAGGCTGACAGGTACCTTAGTAAGAGCAGAGCTGGACCGTCGCCTGGTGGAAACCGAGCTGGACCGACCCGGTCCGGCGCAACCAGAATGAGTCCTGGGTCCCTAATGCCGCCACCCCGCTTTTAAAACCGGTTATCCCAGGTGGGGAGGTACATGTTCTGACCGTAAACCACAGGGGGCACTACTGGGACAGACTGCCCAAAAGCAGCTCCGCGGTGGCCCACCTGCATGGTGGGGAAAACCCCCCTGTGACGTACGATCTGTCTCGTCATTTCCTCCTGGAAACGTAGGAGACCCTCAAGCTGAGCAGATTCCTAGCATTCTGAACGGAACAGAGCTCGACTGCCACCTGGCGGAGACGTACTCCTTTTTTTTTTTTTACTTTTTAGTTTATTATACTTTTTTGAGGACATACAAATCAAAGTATATGTATGCATATATGCATTATTGTATTGTCATTGTCCACATAGAACAGATAACAACATTAAACAGAAGAAAGAAAAAAGACAAACAAACACTGACTTGGTCGCACGACAGTCATCTCAAAAGTATATATATACATATATAATAATAGTATATAAAATATATAGCACATGTTCAAGTACCCAAATATGCTTCTCCAATGTATATCAAATAAATCACGTTGAATTATCGTTCACACAGATGAATACCAGCAAGCAGCATGATAATTGCTATTCTGGAATAGTATGGAACTGTACATCATCCACAAGCACAAGGAATGAACATACTCCTTCTTGACTGACCACATAAACGCCGTTATGACAGACCAGGGCGCTCCGGTCCCCAGACAGCGTTAAAAACGCCCGGGACCAGGCACCAACTTTCCTTCCCCAGTATGTTAATTGCAACAACAACACAGGGGACAGACCATTGTATAACCCAAATATCGGGGCTGCAACAGGTCTGCCTCGCCAACGAAAGGGCTCGATTCAAACTCGGCCTCCGTGCCGGACCCAAGACAGTGTTTACAAACGCCCGGGACCAGGCGCCGCCTTCCCTTACCCAGTAAGTTAATTGTGTAAAAAAACAGGGGGACAAGCCTTTCAATTTACAGCCCACTCATATTGGGGCTGAAACTGGCCTGTTTTGCAGAGAGAAAAGGGCTCGATTCGAAATCGGCCTCTGATTGGCCAGGACTTATCATAGCTGAGGGCTCTGGTAACAGAGCCAGGCTCGTAAAACCCGCAAACGGAGCTGTGGGTATTTCTGATAAGACAGACCCCAACCCATCGTTTCACCCCCATCTGAAAATGGGCCCTCGTAGGACCTTCCGCATGGGATTTTCATACAGAACCTTGGAAAAAACACCTGACGCTACATTAACCTCTTTAAGAGGGAGCGACGCTTATTTCCCCCGCAGACCAGATATATTTGATAGCGTGAGCTGGGATCCTTAGCCTGACAAAAATGTACCCGCACAACCATTTCTCTGATTAATTTCAGGACTGGAACCTTGTGATGATATTTAGACGGGACGCACACAAAAACCTCACTCGTTTTGAGTCAGCAGGTATGGGGACCCCTCCTCTCCATAGAGCAGGATATGTAAATATTTGCTCTGACGCTGGGGACGTCAGTCCATTCTGACAGGGGGAGGGGGACCTAATGCACATACGTCATTATGCTTATGTGTAAGGGGATCCCCCTTAGTGATGAAGGCAGCTGCTTCTTAAACTCTCTGAGGAGTCGGCTCTGAAACTCTCTGAGGAGAAGGCTCTGAAACTCCCTGAGGAGGAGGCTCTGAAACTCTCTGAGGAGGCTCTGAAACTCTCTGAGGAGGAGGCTCTTAAACTCTCTGAGGAGGAGGCTCTGAAACGCTCTGAGGAGGAGGCTCTGAAACTCTCTGAGGAGGCTCTCCACGGCTTGCGATTATCACATGCACGCTTTGTCAGGATCTCACAAAATAAGGGTTTATATCTCCATGAAAACTAGGAAGGAACCATTTCAGAAGTACTTATAATTGTATTGATATGCTGTACGTTAAGAACAAGGTCTATATACATTTTGAATGTTTTTGAGAGTTTTATATGAGTGGGGAATGTTCCACATGCTAGCGCACTTTAGCCTAAATTAGCATGTGGCATATGATCCCACGTGCTGGGATGATACAGCCTACTTTAGCTTAGCATAGCTAAAAGTAGCCTGATTTATTATTCATTCTGAAAGCAATGAAAAGATGATGAAGCGATAAAAGATGGTAAATATCTTTTATTTTCTGAATGCCTGCTCACAAGCAGGCCAGGTTTTTCTAGCACCCCGTTCCACCCTGGGAGCAGTTCCAGGAGTCCAGACCACCCATCACCACGTGTGCCCACGAGGGGACGAGGCGGTGTGCCGGACGATGCAAGATGGCGAGCCAACCCACTGAACCTCTGATATAGCTCAAGGCTAATGCCTGATTCGAATACCCCTGTTGCCCAACTCCTGTTACCTCAACAGTCCGGTAGGATTGAACTGACTGAACTTGAATCATAAGAACTTCCACGGATTGAACTGACCTGAACACAAGGACATTCCAAGGGCTTCGACCCGTTCACCTTTTGTTACTTTGATATTGTATTTTGTATTTGATTTGATTTAATTTGATATATGGGTACACTAGAATCAAGAAGAGAGACTTAAAGGGTAATTACACCCAGTAAGATACTTGAACCACTGATAAGCTACTTGAACCACTGATAAGATACTTGGACTATTGATATTCTCCTATAAGAAGGGAGACTTGAAGGGTAAATACGCCCAGTAAGATACCTGATCTACTGATGTTCTCTTGTAAAGAGGACGAGTTAAAGGGTCAATGTACCCAATAAGATACTTGAATCCCATTGATGACATTGATTATAGTTGAATCACTGATGGTTCTCCTGTAAAGAAAGAAGGTTTAAAGGGTAATTTCACCTAATAAGGTATTTGCATTCCCATAACCTAGAATATTCCATTTGGTACTTTTGTTGTGTTACACCTTCAAAGGAAGAGTTTAAAGGAGCATTTCACCTAGTAAGGTATTTGCATTCCCTGCACATTTAAAGGTTTAAATTAATATGTTTAGACATTTACCTAGTGAAATGATAAACTGAAATAGAATTTACTGGTGATAAAAGGATACATCCAATATCCAATCTTGAATCTAGCTTTTAGCTAGAGATAACCTCAGAGACGTCTGAACCAAACCTAATGTGTTGATCTAATCAATCTAGGACTTGATATCGAACTAACCCTCCTTAAAGGAGAGGTTATTGAAAGAACCTAAAAGGGATACTTCACCACTACCGTTTACGTCTGTATGTATTATGTATGTCTAGCTAGCGCGCATTGAATAAACACTGGTTATTGTTATAATTCTGTCTCTGGTCCACTATTCTTAAATTGTGCATATTACTCCTCTCCTCGTTTCGTACCTAGAACTGTGCCCGTGGCGAACAGCTGTTACAAGTAGGTGACACAAGTGCTACAAACAGCAGTATTATAGGCCTACAGCAGTATTGTGTTACGTATGGGGGTGAGTAGTAGTGAGTCCAATGGTGGAGGAGACAAGGAGAGATGGAGATACGTAGCTATTTCTAAGGATGTGTAATGTGTCTTTATTAAAACACACAGAGCAGCGATAATCCAGGAAAGACACCGGGCGTCAACAGAGAGAACAGGCAAAAGTAATATAAGTGCATCGGGAGTGGCTCAGCAAACTCTGACCAGCTCCTTCCAACACGAACGGTTTTCTGAAGCCTCGACAACAAACAAGGAAACAGAGAATGAATAAGTAGTCACAACCCCAACATTCCAATCAATTAGCAGTGACAGCAAATTGACAGCACAGTGACAGCAACAGTGGAAAGTACCAATCAGTGACAACACAGGAATGTGGGCGTGACAACCAAAATGCAAATACCAACCACCAAGTGAAAACATTCCAGACTGACAGCTGGATTCCCGGGAGAGGGAACCCAGAGCGTTACAGTATTGTACAGCAGTATTGTACAGCCAGCAATATTATACATTATTATACATGACTATTGTATGCAAGTAGGCTATGTCTAAGCTATTTTACAGTATTATACATGAACTATGTGCAATATGCATAAGACTATGTGGGTATGTCAGGTGGTCTTGTGGTCAAAGTTATGTATGTGGAATCATATAAGAACGTTCAATTTGACCAATTAGGCCCTTTATTTTTCTAGATGCATATCACCATTAAAAATGGTAAATCTTGATGCATCACATGCTGCCAGCACTTTCATTGCCCTTTCTGCAATGCATCCTTATTCAAAACAACAAGGTTGAGTAAGTTGAAGAACCACTTGGAGGTCCATTTTAAGCAGGCAGTTTCGTATGAAGGTAAAGTTGTCACAGCGCGCAGGAGTTAAATAATTGCAAAGACAGACTATATAGATGGATATTCGTCAGGCACTAGGCCTACTCCATTTTCTTTAGCAAATTCAGTTGGAAACTCAAATAAGCTCTGAGTTTGCTATCAAATCATGCAGCTCAGGTCTGGATTCTGAACTCCCCTTTGCATTACAGTGAGAGGGGAGGTTGTGCCAAAGTAGCATCCTACCTACACTGTAAGAAAAAAATCGGTAAAAAAACGGTAGAAGTCCGGCAGCTTGGCGCCAGAGATTTTCTGTAGAATTTACATTGAAATACCCTAATTAAAATAAAGTGGAAAAGCAATAAATTTACAGATAATTCTGTTTATTATTTGAGAACCAGAGAACAGAGAACCACTGTTCTGTATCGTTAGTGGCTTAGCTTGGCATCGCCTTCTGCACTATCTCGCGTACGTGCACGCGTACTGAATAAACCACAAATGTACCTCTAATACCAGTATTAGTCTGACCACACCCCTCATCAGCTTACCTTCATAAGCAGGTGTGTGGTCACCTGCTCTCCTCCTTCTCGCTTTCACCACAAGGAAGAGGTGCCTCGGTAGATCCCCACACTTGACACCATGATGGAAGAAATTGGATTAGGAACAGCTTGGGAAACAAGGATACGTTGACATCATATCTTTATTTTCTCTCTCACTATTTTCGAGAAAATACGGCGATATTGTCTTCGTACTGGAGTGTCTAGAAGATGATGATCATTCTACAAACCCTCCACCGGTTTTCGTATGGGGAGCACGCCGCTGCATGCTTCTCAACTGCAGTTCCTTGCTGTGTTTGTTGGGGTGAAACCTGTCAGGCCACAGCTGAACTGTCGGACATGCCGCTGTTGTGAGGAGCGGTGCGTTCCAGGTTGGGTGAGTAGTGTTTGCTGGCGGGCTCCACTTGTCTGTTAGTGCTATGGGGGCTACTTGACAAAGTTTATGGAAACCGGCCCCAGGCTAGGGTCCTTTGTTTAGCCGTCTAGGCGACAGAAGGCCTTGGTCTGGCGACCATTATAGTTTTAACTAGTGGGCCGCGACCATTGACACTGGTGATCCCTGTGTGTTCTGGACGAGTGGATTCTCTCTGTCACCGTGTTAAGACCCCATCTTTCATATCCAAATGAGAGTATTCCTTCACGAGGGGATATGTGCATGTAATGTGCGATAGCGGCAGATTCATGTTCAAAGTCAGCTATACAGGCCAGTTGGTACTGTGCTGATTCCGCCGGACGTGTTAATGTCACCGTTGTGAAGCGGTGTTGACGTCTTGTTTTCTCTTTTCTCTTAAAAAGTGAGGAGGGTTCAGAACGGCGGCCTGTCTGGGTGAGTGTTATGTCATTGTTTACATGTTCATAGCTTACGGTTAGCCGGTCGGTGGCCTGGCGCGGGGTAGCTTGGCTTCTCGCGCGCCGCCGGGAGCTCGCTCCTGATCGCGTGCGTCGTAGATCGGCGTCTCGCGAGCGGAAGCGATAGCACCCGAACGGTTGGAGCAGCCGTTAGCTTGATGCTATTCTGTTGAACGTGCTTTGATTTTTAACATGTTTTACACTCTTGACCACGACGTCATCCTTGACAGGGGATGTTCGTCGACCCTGCCTGAACCTAGACGGGGATTGCGTCAACAAAGAGGACTGTAGCGACTGGTGGAGCGGCGACGCTGCCCGGATCGAACAACACGGGACGGCTGTGTTCTACGGTGGCTTGTGACTGCACTTCGCTGATCTGCGTTCCGGGCAGGTACGGGGTTGGCCAGACCTCATAAACACGTCTTCTGGTTTTACCTTGCTAAATGTATTGTGAATAACGGTGTTTTTTCCCAAAACGTGTGTTGTTGCAATGCATTTGAGATACGTTGCGGGTTGTGTGTGAGCTGTTTTTGTCACTGGCAGTTAGCTTCTCCGTGCAGGTCGTGATGTATTGATCTGGTTGTTGTGTGAGAAACATCATGGTGTTTATGTGTACCGTGTACTCACTACTAAGGCAACTAACCTATGAAGCTATGCTTGGTGACGAGTGAGTGAAAGAATGTTCTTTCTCAGACTGTAATGACAATGAACAGTGAGTTCACGCATTAACAGGTTTTCCTGTTTAACTGGCCGTATTGAGGGTAAAATAGGAGGATTGTGTTTCCCCCCCCGGTTCCCTGGGGACTTTATCACCTCCTATCAGACATGTTGTGCATTAATTGTGTCTTTTGTGTGGTAGGGATACGATGTAACTCTCAGCTTGATTGCTGAGGTTGTGCTAAATCTGCTGGAGAAACTTATTTCCTAAAGGGAAATTGGTTTGGTTGCTGTCATGTGTGCTTAGCAAGGCCTGTGGTCGATACTAATCAAGAATGATGTATTCTCTCATTGTGAAAAAAACGGCGTTCCTCTGTTGAGTGTTTTTGCCATTTTTTGTAGGTGATGATGGGTTGTGTGTGTCATGTGACCTACAACTGGGTTGTACTGGCCACAGAAGCACATGTGTATGTTGGACCGGGGTTCTTAGAGCCCTCTCTATTCTGTGTTTTTCCTTAGTAAAAATCAGATAGCAGGTTAGCTCGTGCGCTGTGTGGAGCTGTGAAACGCTTCATAGAGCTGACTATGACTGTGTCATATTCTCTTTTTGTCGTTACGTCGTATCATGGGTGTGGGGTCGTAAAGGGGTGAACTGGTAACCTTTCCTCTCCCCATTGTTTTGTCGGTCAGGGGTACACCCCCTGTCCTTCAAGGTTCCCGTCACGTGGCGGTTCGGCACGTTACGGGGGGGGGGGGGGGGGGGGGGGGGAGGGAGTTCCTGGTCCCACGGCCTGGTATATTGGGCGTGTGCACCGCAGGAATTCCCCCGCCATAGAGTACGTCACCGTGCGCGTCTCTGTTGGTAGGACTTCCGTGTGCTGTTCAGGTCCATGTGATGGATCTGTTTTCAGGGGGGGTGGTCAGGGCTCCTCCTCACCAAGCGCCTACTCAGGCCTTCTGTGAGTTCGGACTCCTTCTTCCATGTGAGGAAGCCTCCATCAGAGTACAGAGCCTTCCTCCTCAGATTGTCAAAGTGAGTGGACCCTCTAGAAGGGTCCTTTTCTATTGTATGTATATTCGATTCAATTCGTTTATTGAGTGTGTATGGGTTCGGTGCCTCTTCCCCGGAGGCCCTAAAACCAGTTTTTTACATGGCTCAAGGTGCAATATATTCTTTTCAATCTGTACAGCTCGCGTGGGAAGTCTCTCTGGGGATCCCCGTCTCTTTCCTATGGGAGGGTGGTGGGATGTAAAAATGTGAACATTTTTTACCCCGGCTGTGTAGACTGGGATACATACTGTTGATGCTTCCTTCTTTCTGTTCCAGAAGTGTTGGAGTTAGGGAGTGTCACACCCCTCTTGTCGTTCCCCTGGGCGCCTTGGGGATTCAATGACAGGTCTAAATAGCCTGTTCATTGATGGGGGTGTGTCCCGACGCACGTATAGTGCTAGCTCGCTGTAAACAGGCGATTGACTGGCACGCCTTGGTTGCTTGTGGTTGAAACAGCGTTTTTATAAAGCAACTGAGATGGGGGTTTTTCCTCTTCCGGCGACCACATCCCATGACCTGGGTGGGTTGTCGACGGATCCTCGTTCATGTCTGGGGGATGATGACGGGATGGATCTGAACATATGTAGTGGGGTCTCACGCCCTTGGGGTGGGCCACCAGGCGCGGTTCGTCCCGACGTCTGGGTGGCGCCTTCTTTTCATGTTAAGATCAACACGCATATCTGCCCTTCTCCTGGAGTAGGCATGTCGGCGTGGTTAGGGCACGGGACTGGTTCTGGTCACGCTGGTCCGGATCAGTTGAACCCGTTGTCCGCCGGGGATGCAGATCTGCTGTTCTGGTACCCTGAGGGACTTGGGCTTTTTTCAGGGGGAAGAATGCCGGGTCGGTCTGGGTGTCACAGGGTTAAGCGCTATGGAGACCCTGGTTGGGTATGTTTTTACTCAGCACTGTCGTCATGGCTTACAGCCATGCCATTCTGTACGCGCTCGATCTCGTCGGATCTCGGCCGCTACACAGGTTGGTCCTGGTTAGTACTTGGTTGGGAGACCGCCGGGGAATACCAGGTACGGTGTGCTTAGGGGCTGGTTCTCCATTATTTTTCGCTCCTCTCTCACGCATGGCGAAGAGGGGCCTGTGGGGGTGGTTTTTTGACCTCCTCTGGTGACCCTGTGCTTCCCGTGCCGCCAGGCCCGGTCCGAAGTGATGTTTGCGACCCGTAGGCCTGGGTTAACCCTTTTTGGAAACTGAAACACTTGTACTGCGGTATAGCCGGTGTATACCCGCAGGTGTGTTTTGGAGTTTTTTCTTGAGGGGTTATAGGAACAACCACCGCATTGGGTAACACCGAGGTGGTTGATTCCCTGGTGTGTTGGAGCAGTGTCAACTCCCGGGTTCACCGGTTGAGGGTGCCCCTGCACGTTCATGACGTCTGCCGATCGTGTCAGCCTTCTCTGCCTCGACCCCTCTGGGTGGGGGTTGTTAAATGGAGGCTTGGTCATGCAACACCGCCAGCTTACGCTCCTTCCGCCGGGGCGGCTGTGTTCAGCTGTCCCCTCTGGCGCCTGTCTCGTCCGCAGTCTCCAGGCTAGGGTTAACAGCCTGTTGCCTGGTTTTTTTTTTCCCCCGGTGCGCTGCCTGCTTCCGTTGGTTAACCTTTTTTGTGTGCTTACGGCCATGCTGACTGCCTATTCTGCAGGGTCAGTGTGCCAGGCGGTGTACTATTGGGGGGACGGGGCCCGCTCGGCTTACGGCCATACCGACCTGAACACGCCCGGTCTCGTCCGATCTCGGAAGCTGGGCAGGTTCTGGCCTGGTTGGTTCCGCCTGGGAATACCAGGTGCAGTAACTGAGGGGCCTTTGTCCGAATACGCTGGCGATGTGGGGGGCGGGGCACTACGTGCCCACCTGGTGGGGTCTTGATGCTGGCATCATGGACTTCTCCGGGCCCCCATTCCAGGGAGTCCAGTCCTTTTGGTGGGTCTGGGTCTTCCTTCGTGCTCCGCTGCTACGGCCTTGCCACGGGGTTGGGTTTGCCCTTGACCCCGTGATTCTGGGGGCAGTAACGAGGTTGTTCCTCCGTTCGTTCCCGGGTGGCATGCGGGTTGTGCGTGTGTGTAGTCGTGGGGTCAAGCCACGGTCTGCTCACCCTGTGCGTTGAGTTGCTTGAGTGCCTCTTCGCACGGTCGGGTCCGTCGCCCTCCCGTGACGTCCCTAATAGGGGGGCTACCCTCCATTAGGGGGGGTCGGGGGGGCTCGGCCCTCCCTGTTCTGATGGTTTTGGGGGGCTGTCAGCGGGGTGTATTTGTCAGCCAAGTGGCTCCGCTTGGCCTCCCTTGTGCAGAAGGCGATGCCAAGCTAAGCCACTAACGATACAGAACGTTAGGTTATGACTATAACCAAGTTCTGTTAGTTAGGGGCGATGCTTGGCATCGGACGCCGCTGCAGCCCTTGTCCTCACCTTGTGGTGAAAGCTTGGGAAGGAGGAGAGCAGGTGACCACACACCTGCTTATGAAGGTAAGCTGATGAGGGGTGTGGTCAGACTAATACTGGTATTAGAGGTACATTTGTGGTTTATTCAGTACGCGTGCACGTACGCGAGATAGTGCAGAAGGCGATGCCAAGCATCGCCCCTAACTAACAGAACTTGGTTATAGTCATAACCTAACGTTAATTGACAGGTTAGGTTCAGCAGTGAAACACTGTTATTTTACAGGTTTTTTCCTACATTATTATGATCAAACACCTTCAATAAAGTGACAGAACTTAAAGTTCAGCAGTGAAACACTGTTATTTCACAGGTTTTCCCTACATTTACGATGAAACTCCTTCAATTAAGTAAGTTCAGCAGTGAAACACTGTTATTTCACAGGTCTTTCCTAAATTATTACGATCAAACTCCTTCAATAAAGTGACAGAACTTAAAGTTAAGCAGTGAAACACTGTTATTTCACAGGTTTTTCCTAAATTATTATGATCAAACTCCATCAATAAAGTGACAGAACTTAAAGTTCAGCAGTGAAACACTGTTATTTTACATGTTTTCCCAGAATTATTACAATCAAACTCCTTCAATTAAGTGACAGCACTCAAAGTTCAGCAGTGAAACACTGTTATTTCACAGGTTTTTCCTAAATGATTACGATCAAACTCCTTCAATAAAGTGACAGAGCTTAAAGTTCAGCAGTGAAACACTGTTATTTTACATGTTTTCCCATAATTATTACAATCAAACTCCTTCAATTAAGTGACAGAACTCAAAGTTCAGCAGTGAAACACTGTTATTTCACAGGTTTTTCCTAAATTATTACGATCAAACTCCTTCAATAAAGTGACAGAACTTAAAGTTCAGCAGTGAAACACTGTTATTTTACATGTTTTCCCATAATTATTACAATCAAACTCCTTCAATTAAGTGACAGAACTCAAAGTTCAGCAGTGAAACACTGTTATTTCACAGGTTTTTCCATAATTATTACAATCAAACTCCTTCAATTAAGTGACAGAACTTAAAGTTCAGCAGTGAAACACTGTTATTTCACAGGTGTTTCCTCAATTATTACGATCAAACTCCTTCAATAAAGTGACAGAACTTAAAGTTCAGCAGTGAAACACTGTTATTTTACAGGTTTTCCCATAATTATTACTATCAAACTCCTTCAATTAAGTGACAGAACTCAAAGTTCAGCAGTGAAACACTGTTATTTCACAGGTTTTCCCATAATTATTACAATCAAACTCCTTCAATTAAGTGACAGAACTCAAAGTTCAGCAGTGAAACACTGTTATTTCACAGGTTTTTCCTCAATTATTACGATCAAACTCCTTCAATAAAGTGACAGAACTTAAAGTTCAGCAGTGAAACACTGTTATTTTACAGGTTTTCCCATAATTATTACAATCAAACTCCTTCAATTAAGTGACATAACTCAAAGTTCAGCAGTGAAACACTGTTATTTCACAAGTTTTTCCAAAATTATTACGATGAAACACCTTCAATTAAGTGACATAACAGAGAAACACTGTTATTTGGCAGGTTTTTCCAAAATTATTACAATCAAACTCCTTCAATAAAGTGAGAGAACTTAGTTCAGCAGTGAAACACTGTTATTTTACAGGTTTTTCCAAAATTGTTACAATCAAACTCCTTCAATAAAGTGACAGAACTTAAAGTTCAGCAGTGAAACACTGTTATTCCACAAGTTTTTCCTAAATTATTACGATGAAACACAGTGAAACACTGTTATTTGGCCGGTTTTTCCTAACTTATTACAATCAAACCCCTTCAATAAAGTTATGCCACTAAAAACATAACAGAGAAACACTGTTATTTGGCAGGTTTTTCCAAAATTATTACAATCAAACTCCTTCAATAAAGTGACAGAACTTAAAGTTCAGCAGTGAAACACTGTTATTTTACATGTTTTCCCATAATTATTACAATCAAACTCCTTCAATTAAGTGACAGAACTCAAAGTTCAGCAGTGAAACACTGTTATTTCACAGGTTTTTCCTAAATTATTACGATCAAACTCCTTCAATAAAGTGACAGAACTTAAAGTTCAGCAGTGAAACACTGTTATTTTACATGTTTTCCCATAATTATTACAATCAAACTCCTTCAATTAAGTGACAGAACTCAAAGTTCAGCAGTGAAACACTGTTATTTCACAGGTTTTTCCATAATTATTACAATCAAACTCCTTCAATTAAGTGACAGAACTTAAAGTTCAGCAGTGAAACACTGTTATTTCACAGGTGTTTCCTCAATTATTACGATCAAACTCCTTCAATAAAGTGACATAACTTAAAGTTCAGCAGTGAAACACTGTTATTTTACAGGTTTTCCCATAATTATTACTATCAAACTCCTTCAATTAAGTGACAGAACTCAAAGTTCAGCAGTGAAACACTGTTATTTCACAGGTTTTCCCAAAATTATTACAATCAAACTCCTTCAATTAAGTGACAGAACTCAAAGTTCAGCAGTGAAACACTGTTATTTTACATGTTTTCCCATAATTATTACAATCAAACTCCTTCAATTAAGTGACAGAACTCAAAGTTCAGCAGTGAAACACTGTTATTTCACAGGTTTTTCCTAAATTATTACGATCAAACTCCTTCAATAAAGTGACAGAACTTAAAGTTCAGCAGTGAAACACTGTTATTTCACAGGTGTTTCCTCAATTATTACGATCAAACTCCTTCAATAAAGTGACATAACTTAAAGTTCAGCAGTGAAACACTGTTATTTTACAGGTTTTCCCATAATTATTACTATCAAACTCCTTCAATTAAGTGACAGAACTCAAAGTTCAGCAGTGAAACACTGTTATTTCACAGGTTTTCCCATAATTATTACAATCAAACTCCTTCAATTAAGTGACAGAACTCAAAGTTCAGCAGTGAAACACTGTTATTTCACAGGTTTTTCCTCAATTATTACGATCAAACTCCTTCAATAAAGTGACAGAACTTAAAGTTCAGCAGTGAAACACTGTTATTTTACAGGTTTTCCCATAATTATTACAATCAAACTCCTTCAATTAAGTGACATAACTCAAAGTTCAGCAGTGAAACACTGTTATTTCACAAGTTTTTCCAAAATTATTACGATGAAACATGTTATGGTTTGTAACCGACCCCAATCGCACAACACAAGACAGGTATGATGGTTTGCCAAGAAACAGATATTTATTGAACAACAGGGAAATACAGGGAAAAGGGCACTGTCCCTTTAAGGGAGAATCACAAATACAGGAATATAATATGAGGGGAAGGAAAGGTGCCTTTAAGAGGCGGGCAGGAAAAGGGAACACTAAGGGAAAGTAAGGGAACACCTAAGGGAAGGTTAAGGGAACGCCTTGGGACAGAGGAACTAGAGACTAGGTAAACCAGGGACAAGGAGAACTAGGGAGAGAGGACTAGGGACTAGGAGAGCTAGGGAACAGGAGAAACGGGGACTAGGGGAACTAGGGACAAGGAACTAGGTGGAACTAGAAAGGGGAGAACTAGGGAACAGGAACTAGGTGGAACTAGAAGGGGAGAACTTGGGACCAGGAACTAGGTGGAACTAGAAAGGGGAGAACTAGGGAACAGGAACTAGGTGGAACTAGAAAGGGGAGAACTAGGGAACAGGAACTAGGTGGAACTAGAAAGGGGAGAACTAGGGAACAGAGGGGACTGAGGCCCGCGGAGGCGGGCTGGGGTACAGGGAGGAACTGGGGACTGGTGGGAAAACATCTGGGCCGCTCTGCAGGACAGAGGAGAGAGTTAATGCACAAAAGGGAAAAAAACAGAGCAGGTGCAGAACAGTCCAAATAACAAAGTGAACAAAGTAATAATATCTTCGTGTGACAAACACACAGGGGGAGATGTAAAGTCCAAAAATACTATTCTAAGTGAGAACCAAAAACAGAGGCATTACGCTGGGAGATGAAATGTCCAAACTAACTAACAGAGGCAATACGCTGGGAGATGAAATGTCCAAACTAACTAACAGAGGCAATACGCTGGGAGAGTGACATCACAATCAAAACTCACCCAGGCGTATGCGTAAAGGTAAAGGGGCAGCAGCGGGAACGGGGGCAAGGGCACTACGCTGAGTGAGTGACATCACAATCAAAACTCACCCAGGCGTATGCGTAAAGGTACGGGGACAGCAGCGGGAACGGGGGCAAGGGCACTACGCTGAGTGAGTGACATCACAATCAAAACTCACCCAGGCGTATGCGTAAAGGTACGGGGACAGCAGCGGGAACGGGGGCAAGGGCACTACGCTGGGTGAGTGACATCACAATCAAAACTCACCCAGGCGCATGCGTAATGGTACAGGGACAGCAACGGGAACGAAGGCATCGCCACCGGGGCGGCTGGCTGTCCGAGCCGAGGGAGAGAGTGCTGGAACAGTGGCGGTGACGAGGGCATCGTCCACCGGGTAGCCGCTGTCGGAGCCGAGGAACAGAGTGCTGGAACAGTGGCGGTGACGAGGGCATCGTCCACCGGGTAGCCGCTGTCGGAGCCGAGGAACAGAGTGCGCGCCACACCTTGGTGTGCGCGTCGGAACAGGGAGCTGGAACAGTGGCGGTGGCGAGGATGTCGTCCACCGGGTAGCCACTGTCGGAGCCGAGGAACAGAGTGCGCGCCACACCTTGGTGTGCGCGTCGGAACAGGGAGCTGGAACAGTGGCGGTGGCGAGGATGTCGTCCACCGGGTAGCCACTGTCGGAGCCGAGGAACAGAGTGCGCGCCACACCTTGGTGTGCGCGTCGGAACAGGGAGCTGGAACAGTGGCGGTGGCGAGGATGTCGTCCACCGGGTAGCCACTGTCGGAGCCGAGGAACAGAGTGGCGCGCCACACCTTGGTGTGCGCGTCGGAACAGAGAGACGCATTGGGGTGCGTCTGCCAGGAGGAGTGTGCCAAGCACGAAGGTCTGGAAGATGCGCGTCTGTGCGCCGGTACGGAGGAGCGTGCCAAGCACGAAGGTCTGGAAGATGCGCGTCTGTGCGCTGGTACGGAGGAGCGTGCCAAGCTCGAAGGTCTAGGAGATGCGCGTTGCGCGCTGGTCTGGAGAGCGTGCCAAGCTCGAGCGTCCTTGGAAGATGCGCGTTGCGCGCTGGTCTGGAGAGCGTGCCAAGCTCGAGGGTTCTTGGAAGATGCGCGTTGCGCGCTGGTCTGGAGAGCGTGCCAAGCTCGAGCGTCCTTGGAAGATGCGCGTTGCGCGCTGGTCTGGAGAGCGTGCCAAGCTCGAGCGTCCTTGGAAGATGCGCGTTGCGCGCTGAGGACTGGAGAGCGTCTGCGCTGGTCTGGATGTGCGTCAGGACGAACAGCTGCGCGGGGGTCTGCAGTGGAACGCTGGGGTGCCTCCCGTGGAAGTACAGGGAGCGCAGACCAGTCTCCCCCACAGGCAACGGCGACAGCTGGCGAAGGCTGGAGCAAACATCTCGACGCCGGAGAATCGAACAGCATAGGCAGACAGAGGATCTCCCGAAAGAGTCTAGATGTTTAGAGAATATGACTCGGCAAGTATACAACACGACCCCACCGCCAAAACGAGGGGAAGCGCCCTGGTATTTAAAGCCCACAGGGGGACTAATTAGCCTGCCACCACAGGTGCGAGAGATAATAGAATATCAAACAGGTGTGGCCACTACGGGTAAGGAACGAGAGGGTGGGGGCTAGAGAGAGTGAGTAGGGAATTCCTAACAGTAGGCTTAAAGAAGACAGAGAATAGGGAATTCCTAACAGTAGGCTTAAAGAAGACAGAGAATAGGGAATTCCTAACAGTAGGCTTAAAGAAGACAGAGAAAAGGTAGTGAGCAGCGGGCAAAACCTCACAGTATCCCCCCCTCCAACGGGAGCCACCCGGCGACCCAAAACAAATACAGACAGAGTGGCAGGGGGCAAAACAAGACAAAAACAAAGGCACTGGCCAAGCCAGTAGGGGAAGCCACCACAAGAGTGGGGCTAGCAAACGAAACAGGGTCGCCGAGGGGTAACTAGGGTAGCAGAGGGGCAACTGGGGGAACTGGTCTAGAGGAACCGGGTCTAGAGAACTAGTCTAGCGAACTGGGCAAGAGAACTGGTCTAGAGGAACCGAGGGGCGAGCAGGGTAGCTAAGGGGTAACCATGGAAGCACCGGGAAAGGGCTAGCAGAGGGAAGGTTAGCTGCCAGGGCACTGATAGCTACAGGGCCTATGCTAGCTGTACTGCTACATCAACATAGAGGCTGTGCAAGCTGCCGGAGCCAGGCTAGCAGAGGGAAAGGGTAGCTGCCAGGGCACTGATAGCTACAGGGCCTATGCTAGCTGTACTGCTACATCTACATAGAGGCTGCGCTAGCTGCCGGAGCTAGGCTGGCAGACAGGGCTGGACCAGCATGAGAGAACAAGCTAGCTGGAAGGACAGTCCTAGCTGTGGGAATACTGACCTTGCTAGCTGAAGGGCAGTCCTAGCAGTGGGAGAAACTACACAAAAAAGTGGAGGCCATGCAGAGGGACCGGGTTAGCTGCTTGGGCCTGGCTAGCTACAGGGCCTATGCCAGCTGCAAGGCTGCATAAACATAGAGGCTGTGCTAACAGCCGGGGCCAAGCTAGCAGACCGGGGCCATGCAGAGGGAAACTGGGTTAGCTGCCAGGGCATGGCTAGCTACAGGGCCCATGCCAGCAGCAAGGGCTGCATAAACATAGAGGCTGTGCTAGCAGCCGGGGCAAGACTAGCAGACAGGGGCTCTGCTGAGGGACTGGGTTAGCCGCCAGGGCATGGCTAGCTACAGGGGGGTCAAACAGGGCAAAACGGGAAGCAAACAGGGGAGCTAACCGGGGAGACTAACAAGCTAAACAGGGAAGCTAAACTGGGCTAAACAGGGGAGTAACAGGCTAACAAGGGAGCTAAACAGGACTAACAAGGAAGCTAAACTGGGCTAACAGGGAAGCTAGAGGGGAGACTAACAAGCTAACAGGGGAGCTAACAGGGCTAACAGGGGAGCTAGAGGGAACAAGAAAAAAAAGGCAAACTCAACATACACCGTCTGTGCTGGCTGGGGTCGTCGATTTGGTGGGGTCGTACTGTTATGGTTTGTAACCGACCCCAATCGCACAACACAAGACAGGTATGATGGTTTGCCAAGAAACAGATATTTATTGAACAACAGGGAAATACAGGGAAAAGGGCACTGTCCCTTTAAGGGAGAATCACAAATACAGGAATATAATATGAGGGGAAGGAAAGGTGCCTTTAAGAGGCGGGCAGGAAAAGGGAACACTAAGGGAAAGTAAGGGAACACCTAAGGGAAGGTTAAGGGAACGCCTTGGGACAGAGGAACTAGAGACTAGGTAAACCAGGGACAAGGAGAACTAGGGAGAGAGGACTAGGGACTAGGAGAGCTAGGGAACAGGAGAAACGGGGACTAGGGGAACTAGGGACAAGGAACTAGGTGGAACTAGAAAGGGGAGAACTAGGGAACAGGAACTAGGTGGAACTAGAAGGGGAGAACTTGGGACCAGGAACTAGGTGGAACTAGAAAGGGGAGAACTAGGGAACAGGAACTAGGTGGAACTAGAAAGGGGAGAACTAGGGAACAGGAACTAGGTGGAACTAGAAAGGGGAGAACTAGGGAACAGAGGGGACTGAGGCCCGCGGAGGCGGGCTGGGGTACAGGGAGGAACTGGGGACTGGTGGGAAAACATCTGGGCCGCTCTGCAGGACAGAGGAGAGAGTTAATGCACAAAAGGGAAAAAAACAGAGCAGGTGCAGAACAGTCCAAATAACAAAGTGAACAAAGTAATAATATCTTCGTGTGACAAACACACAGGGGGAGATGTAAAGTCCAAAAATACTATTCTAAGTGAGAACCAAAAACAGAGGCATTACGCTGGGAGATGAAATGTCCAAACTAACTAACAGAGGCAATACGCTGGGAGATGAAATGTCCAAACTAACTAACAGAGGCAATACGCTGGGAGAGTGACATCACAATCAAAACTCACCCAGGCGTATGCGTAAAGGTAAAGGGGCAGCAGCGGGAACGGGGGCAAGGGCACTACGCTGAGTGAGTGACATCACAATCAAAACTCACCCAGGCGTATGCGTAAAGGTACGGGGACAGCAGCGGGAACGGGGGCAAGGGCACTACGCTGAGTGAGTGACATCACAATCAAAACTCACCCAGGCGTATGCGTAAAGGTACGGGGACAGCAGCGGGAACGGGGGCAAGGGCACTACGCTGGGTGAGTGACATCACAATCAAAACTCACCCAGGCGCATGCGTAATGGTACAGGGACAGCAACGGGAACGAAGGCATCGCCACCGGGGCGGCTGGCTGTCCGAGCCGAGGGAGAGAGTGCTGGAACAGTGGCGGTGACGAGGGCATCGTCCACCGGGTAGCCGCTGTCGGAGCCGAGGAACAGAGTGCTGGAACAGTGGCGGTGACGAGGGCATCGTCCACCGGGTAGCCGCTGTCGGAGCCGAGGAACAGAGTGCGCGCCACACCTTGGTGTGCGCGTCGGAACAGGGAGCTGGAACAGTGGCGGTGGCGAGGATGTCGTCCACCGGGTAGCCACTGTCGGAGCCGAGGAACAGAGTGCGCGCCACACCTTGGTGTGCGCGTCGGAACAGGGAGCTGGAACAGTGGCGGTGGCGAGGATGTCGTCCACCGGGTAGCCACTGTCGGAGCCGAGGAACAGAGTGCGCGCCACACCTTGGTGTGCGCGTCGGAACAGGGAGCTGGAACAGTGGCGGTGGCGAGGATGTCGTCCACCGGGTAGCCACTGTCGGAGCCGAGGAACAGAGTGGCGCGCCACACCTTGGTGTGCGCGTCGGAACAGAGAGACGCATTGGGGTGCGTCTGCCAGGAGGAGTGTGCCAAGCACGAAGGTCTGGAAGATGCGCGTCTGTGCGCCGGTACGGAGGAGCGTGCCAAGCACGAAGGTCTGGAAGATGCGCGTCTGTGCGCTGGTACGGAGGAGCGTGCCAAGCTCGAAGGTCTAGGAGATGCGCGTTGCGCGCTGGTCTGGAGAGCGTGCCAAGCTCGAGCGTCCTTGGAAGATGCGCGTTGCGCGCTGGTCTGGAGAGCGTGCCAAGCTCGAGGGTTCTTGGAAGATGCGCGTTGCGCGCTGGTCTGGAGAGCGTGCCAAGCTCGAGCGTCCTTGGAAGATGCGCGTTGCGCGCTGGTCTGGAGAGCGTGCCAAGCTCGAGCGTCCTTGGAAGATGCGCGTTGCGCGCTGAGGACTGGAGAGCGTCTGCGCTGGTCTGGATGTGCGTCAGGACGAACAGCTGCGCGGGGGTCTGCAGTGGAACGCTGGGGTGCCTCCCGTGGAAGTACAGGGAGCGCAGACCAGTCTCCCCCACAGGCAACGGCGACAGCTGGCGAAGGCTGGAGCAAACATCTCGACGCCGGAGAATCGAACAGCATAGGCAGACAGAGGATCTCCCGAAAGAGTCTAGATGTTTAGAGAATATGACTCGGCAAGTATACAACACGACCCCACCGCCAAAACGAGGGGAAGCGCCCTGGTATTTAAAGCCCACAGGGGGACTAATTAGCCTGCCACCACAGGTGCGAGAGATAATAGAATATCAAACAGGTGTGGCCACTAAGGGTAAGGAACGAGAGGGTGGGGGCTAGAGAGAGTGAGTAGGGAATTCCTAACAGTAGGCTTAAAGAAGACAGAGAATAGGGAATTCCTAACAGTAGGCTTAAAGAAGACAGAGAATAGGGAATTCCTAACAGTAGGCTTAAAGAAGACAGAGAAAAGGTAGTGAGCAGCGGGCAAAACCTCACAAAACACCTTCAATTAAGTGACATAACAGAGAAACACTGTTATTTGGCAGGTTTTTCCAAAATTATTACAATCAAACTCCTTCAATAAAGTGAGAGAACTTAGTTCAGCAGTGAAACACTGTTATTTTACAGGTTTTTCCAAAATTGTTACAATCAAACTCCTTCAATAAAGTGACAGAACTTAAAGTTCAGCAGTGAAACACTGTTATTCCACAAGTTTTTCCTAAATTATTACGATGAAACACAGTGAAACACTGTTATTTGGCCGGTTTTTCCTAACTTATTACAATCAAACCCCTTCAATAAAGTTATGCCACTAAAAACTCAGCAGAGAAACACTGTTATTTTACAGATCTTTCCTAAATTGTTACAATCAAACTCCTTCAATAAATTGGCACCACTAAAAGTTATTCAGACAGACACTTTTATTGTACAGATTGTTAGAAACAAAAAGCTTCAAGTGTTAACAAACGCTCAGGATTGTAAAACTGCTTTATTTTGGAAGCAAGTGTGCTGTATAAAACAGATTCAAATGATTTAAAACTTTAGCTTGCAGTGTTTGTTCAAATGTAATGTTTAAATACAGTATGTAAAGTTAAAAACCTATAGAAGTACAATCTAAACACTATTTATGGATCAATATGCATGGCAGCTGCCACCATTGGTGTGTGAATGTGTGTGAATAGGTGAATGAGAGGCCATACGCGCTTTGGATAAAAGCGCTATTGCTATATAAGTGCAGTCCATTGAACATAACATAATGGCCAAGTAGTAAATTAAACTGTATGTCCACAATTCTGAACTATCCCTTCAATGTCATCAGATGATTTCAACTTTTAAAAGCGGAGAAAGCAACATATTGTGCTGTTGAACCGAGGGGGTTGTGGTCAGGTCTACAGTTTTTTAGCTTTACCATTTCAGTTTTATATTGTTTTCCACAATATTCTCCCGACCCCTGGGGGCTCCATAATATATGTGAACATTATACTGTTTAATTCAGAATCCCAACTATACAGTGTATTACTAAGTAAAAATCAAAACATACCACACCACAAAAGGTCAATGAATCAGTGGCACAAGTGAAGAGCAGATAAGGAACAATCCTCCAGATTGGCAGTAATCAGCTGGATCCTTGGTGCATGGTGCATCTGGGAAAATGAAAAAAAAGGACACTATGATTCACTGGAAAGTCCGGGACTGTACATTAGGAGGGGGTGGGTGGTAGGAAAAAAGATACATACGGTGGGGAGGAGACTGTCTACAGATACACCTGTGTGATGTTGCTACGGAGTTAAGCTAATAAACGTATACTATACTCACAACCACAGCAGGGGACACAACTATTTTGTTACCCTGCCATGTGGCGGACAGACCTCGCAAATGTCACTCGCCCAATAGCCTCCAGCTGCAACCACTCGAGTCCCTGAGTGATGACTGCTTGGCGCCGCCTCGGTAGAAAAAATTCCCTTTTCATGATATTTGGCGCCTCTGATTGGCTCAATTTTGTTTCAATCTGTATGCATCTACAAATCATATTATACCAGGTAGTCAATTCCGTTAGACTGCGAATCAAATTGACGGATCTCCCCAATCAAATTGACGGAAATCCGTCTTGAGACGGAACACTTTAATGCCTGCATTCAACATCGATTATCTATTGTTCAGGATGTAGGAACGTTATACTTTTTCATGCATACAAAAATACAAAAATACCTTCTAGAATATAAGTATGTTTTATCATTTTCTGTAGTAATTCCTAGAACGTGAGTTATAGACCTAAATGCATCGATTGCCGTTTATTCCCTAGACACGCTATATTAAAAAATTCAACTTAGACACGCTATATTAAAAAATTCAACTGTATATGATCGTATACGTTATGCGTCATCATGCACGGAGGAAAGGGGGGGGGGGGGGGGGGCGTTTATAATTACGTGATCGTCAGTAAATGCTTTATGTAGTATGGGTGATATATTGATCAGATGGTTTGCAGTGAAATGAATAAATTGGGCTGAAAATAACCAGGGTATCTGCAGGTTTAGCCCAGTCAGATTTAAGCTTTAAGACTTTTAATGCCACTCGAATAAATTTAATACCAATTTCACGATAACAAATGGCAAAAATCATGGGTACTCTCAGTACTCATTCAGGGTACTACGACTATGCCTGCACCTCATGGTACCAAAGCACCTCAAAGGCACTAAAAACAAGATTACAAACATCACAAAACAAACTGGTCAGACTACTGCTTAACCTCACTCCTAAACCCACTTTACCCCTGCCCACATTCAAAACCGCTCTTAAAGAGCACCTACGGGAGACTGCAATTCGAAACTGGCCACCGTAATGTCCACCCCCCCCCCCCCTCCTCCTAATGTACGTCTCATCCCCATCTATATATATAATATTTTCTGTTAGGATCTCTGGGTAACAGTACTGTATATTATTTGCATATCGTATATGTCACAAAATGTAACAGTACTACAGTAATACCTGTATGTCATGTATGTCCCTATGCCATAAATGTCTGATGTCATGTATGTTTTTACTGTATTTATTTCTGTATATGTTCGGACAGAGATACGGGATGGTTTGAAAGCTCGGCGTGCTAATAAATATTTTTAATATTTTTTATAACTGCTCAAAGCGGCATTATTTCCGCCGTTGGGTGATCACAGCGCCTGCGCACCATCCCGTATCTCTGTCCGAAACCCTTGTGCAACTGTGAGCACATTTGTAATGTCTCTGTGATACTTGTATACGAACGGTTCGGCCAGAACCAGTCCTTCAGGGTAAATCTAGGTTGGTTTCCATTGAGGAGCAAGTGACTGTGGATTCACTCGGTGCAGCACAGTCACGAATGGGGCTAGTATGGACCCTGAGTAAACAAGACAAAAGTCTTTCTCTGGTCTGCATCACCTTAACAATTGTGTGTATTGAGCCGACTGTATTGTACCCATTCTGCAATCTGTTAAATAAAGTTTTCATTCATTCATTCAGCCAGCCGCCGCGCTCACTGGGGCTATTGATAGCGTCAATTAATTGTTGTTGTTGTTGGTACTGCCGCTGCGGATGTGAACGGGGCCGGAGGGGCTTGGGAGGATGGGAAAGTTATTATTATTATTATTATTATTATAATAGTATTGGCTATCATACGTGCCTAGCTAGCGTTAGCTAAAAGATCCCTCGCAGTGAAGTTATTATTATATAGCTATCATACTGCAATATTAACCTGAGTTTTATAGTGAAAAGAGCAGCTTTATTTTGGTCAAGATTGAAGGCTCTATATTGCAGGAAATTGCACATACAGGTGTTCATTAAATGTAAAAAAAATAAAATAAAAAAAAAGAATAAAAAGAATCTTGCACCCCCACTTTCAACAATAACTAGCGGCCAGGGTGTATATATGAATTTTGAATGCCATGGCGAAAAAATTCAATATTGATCTCAATAACGCTGTACAGCGAGATCCAATAGGTCCAGCTGCAGACTCGGAGCCTCGGTCCAGATTGGAACTTCCGCCCTGCCACAGGACTATTACTCCTGTGACAGGGCAATGCGCTGATTGGCGAAAGTACGGAAGTATCTCGAAGTACGTCTGACGTATCTCGAATTACGTCTGACGTTTCTCTACGTTAGCGAACATTAAACGTTGTATTCATAAAATAATATAAATTCAGCAGCATGGGGAGGGCCGGGGGGAGGGGAGGTACAGGTAGTAGAAGACATAGTTATAGTACAGTGGAGAAGTAAAAATAGAATAAAAAGGCAGTGGAAACAATATACAATATTATTAACTCTAATAATAACACGCCTCGCGGGCTCATTATAATACGAGAGCCGTGGGTCTGCATTGTATAGAGCGGATCCCCCGGCCGTATTCAAGCGCTGGAGCGCTTTGCCATGGATAAAACTGTATTAATATAGTAGTAATAATAGTAGTTGGCTAGTTGCGCGCTTCTGGCCACCTCCCGCAGTGCGCGCATACACACATACTGTCTGTAGCCTATACAGTACGTGCAAAATTAGTTGTCAAGAGCCAATCGCACAGGTTGCCTCATCTCATCTGGCTCTGCAAATAGATCTAGAGTCTGAATATCATATATAGCCTGCTGATGATCTCTCTCAAATCCATTCTGAGAACGGAATGCAGTGCCTGCGACGCGGGTCTTGATTGATTGATTGATTGATTGATTGATTGATTGATTGAAAATTGTATTAACAGATCATGCTGGACCTACAAAAGGCCTTTGACACTGTCAATCACTCCATTCTTGATTGAACATTTTATTAACAGATTGCAGAATGGGTACAGTACAGTACAGCTCAATACACACAATTGTTAAGGGGATGCAGACCAGAGAGACTTTCGCCTTGGGGGGGGGGGGGGGGGGGGGGTCGGGTAGGAGGGTGGGTGGGTGGGTGGGGGACACTGTACAACTGTACAAGCAAAACTGTACATTGGAATATTGACAAAACCATACTTGGTCATTTACTGTACATTGGAGGGGGTTGGGTTACAACACAGGAACAGAGTATAAACAACAGTACAGGAATGAGAAACAGTACTGTACTGTTGTTTAGAGAGAGAGAGAGAGAGAGAGAGAGAGAGAGAGAGAGAGAGAGAGAGAGAGAGAGAGAGAGAGAGAGAGAGAGAGAGAGAGAGAGAGAGAGAGAGAGAGAGAGAGATCATCAGCAGGCTATATATGATATTCAGACTCTAGATCTATTTGCAGAGCCAGATGAGATGAGGCAACCTGTGCGATTGGCTCTTGACAACTAATTTTGCACGTACTGTATAGGCTACAGACAGTATGTGTGTATGCGCGCACTGCGGGAGGTGGCCAGAAGCGCGCAACTAGCCAACTACTATTATTACTACTATATTAATACAGTTTTATCCATGGCAAAGCGCTCCAGCGCTTGAATACGGCCGGGGGATCCGCTCTATACAATGCAGACCCACGGCTCTCGTATTATATGAGCCCGCGAGGCGTGTTATTATTAGAGTTAATAATATTGTATATTGTTTCCACTGCCTTTTTATTCTATTTTTACTTCTCCACTGTACTATAACTATGTCTTCTACTACCTGTACCTCCCCTCCCCCCGGCCCTCCCCATGCTGCTGAATTTATATTATTTTATGAATACAACGTTTAATGTTCGCTAACGTAGAGAAACATCAGACGTAATTCGAGATACGTCAGACGTACTTCGAGATACTTCCGTACTTTCCGCCAATCAGCGCATTGCCCTGTCACAGGAGTAATAGTCCTGTGGCAGGGCGGAAGTTCCAATCTGGACCGAGGCTCCGAGTCTGCAGCTCGACCCTACTCGCGAGATCTGGCGGTCAAAGCATGGCGGGCAATAACCCTTTACAGCGTGGATGTGTTAATAATGATTTGAAGATGTTTACACTTTTTTTTACAACCCTACTGTTCTCCCAAGAATTAAATAAAGGTTTGATGATGATGACATGTCCTAGAAGAGAGATATAGATAGAGTGGGTGTGTTTGTGTTTGTACATGGAAGTTATACTCACATCAGCTTAAGGGAGATACCATCCATGTCAATTCAGCATAGGATGATTCAGATGGCCTTGTGGTCAGCAGGGTCCCCCTCTGGCTGCTGGCCTCTGGTAGAGGTGTAGATCACCAGTGTCATCCCTCTGAGAACACAATTAGACTTTAGACAGTGGCTTGCGAGCACGATGAGCCTCATTTCTTTATTTTGTGATTGCTCTATCTATCTGATCTTATTACAAAATACTTGCCTCCTAGATCACTAAATGCGGGGCTCCTATCCTATTGAACATATTTTACTTTGTGTGTTTATTTTAACAATAATTTGTGATGCCATCACACAAACTGGCATTTAAAGGGTAAAATTTCAAAAAGTCCTGCACCAGAATGCAGGAAATTAAGTTTTTGTAACAAAATAATTGTGTGTGTGTGTGTGTGTGTGTGTGTGTGTGTGTGTGTGTGTGTGTGTGTGTGTGTGTGTGTGTGTGTGTGTGTGTGTGTGTGTGTGTGTGCGTGCGTGTGCGTGCGTGTGCGTGTGTGTGTGTGTGAGAGAGAGAGAGAGAGAATGATGGACAATTGCTTGCTGTGTGAGAGAGAGAGAGAGATAGAGATTAAGTACATTTGCTGAAATACAGTTGTTCTTAATTTTCTCACTTGCTATGTGAGAATGTTAGTTATTATGTTCTCAATGCCCCTTGCATTGTATGAGTTGTGTGGAAGCGTTTGCTAGTTCTAGTGCTATCCCTTTGTACATTGTGGCTGTGTCTGACAAAAGTTAACAATAAATAATGGTATTAGGAATACATTTGCCTCCTGCGTGAACTGTGCATAGCTGAATAGACTGTATTTTAACACCGGTCATATGGTGGTACTTGGAGAGCCAGCTACATTCTCAGGTGGTACTTGGTGTAAAAAGTTTGAGAACCACTGATCTATCATGTATAAAATTCAACTCACAATTCTACATGGGCTTCAGGTGGTGGTCTGCGTCTTCAGGTGGTGACATACTTCCCGCAACTGGCGAAGAATCTCTGAAATATTGGATTGTTTGACAGTGACACACAACAGAATATTATTTTATGCCTGAATTTCCCCAAAATGGTTAATTGGACAGCACTTCTCCACCATCAGTGGCTATACGTGTCAGATAGGTGCAGATAGGAGAATCTGTCTGAATGACAAAGAAATCGCTTAACTCTCCCTCCCTCGGCCGCTATTGGCGCGACGGTGTAGCGGTCATTCCTATATGGCTATGACTATGAGCCCAGATGCAACGAGTAACTGTCTACTCAAAATCAACTAAGTGTCATGATTACGTCATTACAACCTGGGACTTGGATGGGAGAGCAGGAAAGATCCAATGTCTTCAGTCAAAAATCCGCCAATCAATGCAAAGGTAAACATACGTCTTTAGAGACGTTTTATATAAGAATAAACACCAGTGAACTTGTGTATAAAATTCAACTCACGCTACAGGCAGTCTCTGCCTGCGTGCAACTGCTGGTCTCTGGTGGTAATTCAGGAATGGCTTCAAGTTCCTCTGGCGAAGAATCTCTGAAATATTGAATACGACAATAAAAATGTTATGCCAGTGAGAGAGGGAGACGGAGATAGAGGGAGAGACAGACATAGCACTGCTGTGTCATCAAATGACAAAGGCTTTGGCAATGTAGGTGTTGTGTGAAGTGGAGGGGGTCGAGGTGAGAGAGACAGAAAGACAGAGATGAAAACACAGATAAAGGTGTGAAGTTTGAAGTGGGGTGAGAGAGACAGACAATATTGAATTGAAAGATAATACTTACTGGGCTGAATCAATGACAGTGTGGTAATAGGGGCTGGAGTTATACATTGGCATTCCTAGAGAAAGAGCAACATAATTAACAAAATAAGGAAAAAATAAGCACCATCAAAGTAGTTATCAATGAGCACCATATAACCTACAGTAGCAAGTGTACCTAGCTCCATATACCTAGCGCATGTCTGGTGGTAAAAACAAAACATGATTTGAGAATGTGTTAGTTAACTCACCTTGATAGCGGCGATGATTGCCAGCGAATTCTAAAAAGAAGACGATCAAAATATTCAAAAAACCTTGTATGCAATTTATCAAGACTGTGTATATTATATATATATATATGTTTAGAGTAGCAGGAGCTAGAAGTTCAAATATGTCAGTCTTTCAAAGCCCCATTTTTTATATATAACAAAAGGCAGAATGAACATCACTGCCGCCCTGCTGGATTAAATTCTGAATTGCAGGTAGGCCTGAATAAGTATTTACTGTGCAAAATAACCAAAACCAGATAAATAATATCTGTTTTTTTATGAAGCACAGATCATGTTAATTAAGTATTCTGAGTCTGAGCAGACAGAAAACCATCTTACCCTCAGCAAGGGATTACTTTGTGCTGAAGACCCACAATGCAACACAACAACTGCAAGCTAAAATACCTCACATACAAAACTAAATAAAATATAGAGCCATGGCTGTGTCCCAAGTTTAACACAATTGAACTATAATAAAGTATTTGTTAACACTAGTTACAACAATGCTTATGTAACTATTGGGAGGGGGTGGGAGAGAATATATACATATACGGTGGGGAGAAGACTGTACATTAGGAGGGGGTGGGAGAGAAATATACATATGGTGGGGAGAGAATATATACATATGGTGGGGAGGAGACTGTCTATTATATGTATATTTCTCTCCCACCCACCCCCTCCTAATGTACAGTCTCCTCCCCACCGTATGTATATATTCTCTCCCCATCATATGTATATATTCTCTCCCCACCGTATGTATATTTCTCTCCCACCCACCCCCTCCTAATGTACAGTCTCCTCCCCACCGTATGTATATATTCTCTCCCCATCATATGTATATATTCTCTCCCCACCGTATGTATATTTCTCTCCCACCCACCCCCTCCTAATGTACAGTCTCCTCCCCACCGTATGTATATATTCTCTCCCCAGTCCCCACCATATGTATATTTCTCTCCCACCCACCCCCTCCTAATGTAGTCTCCTCCCCACCGTATGTATATATTCTCTCCCCACCGTATGTATATTTCTCTCCCACCCCCTCCTAATGTACAGTCTCCTCCCCACCGTATGTATATATTCTCTCCCCACCGTATGTATATTTCTCTCCCCACCGTATGTATATACCGCCATCTTTCTCCCGGGTTGGTGTGATCACATGACTGACAAAGCCGTGCAGTGATAGGCCAGAAGTCAGTTCGATTGCATCCAGGCTCGATTGCTTATCCTGTCTGGGTAGCCCGGATGCGTGAATACCAAACCAAGCCGCATTTCTCGGAGACGCTCTCTGATTGGCCGACGCCTGTTTTTACACTGGTTAAGCTTAGGCACTCTTCGAAGTTGGTTAAGGTTCGAGTTTGTCTTATTGCGTGACGGCAAGTTCTTTCGACGGTTAAGCTTAGGCACTCTTTCGAAGTTGGTTAAGGTTAGAGTTTGTCTTAGAGCATGGCGATAGAATGCCAGGTAGTTTGCAGGCTGTTTGACGTGGAAATGGGCAAAGACACAGCTCGTCACGGATTGGGCAAACGCGTCAGTGGCCAATCAGAGAGCGTGGGACGGCAAAAACTTGCCGTCCCACGATTGGCGCTCATGTCACATGACCTGGCCAATCAGAGCGCCAAACGGGAACGCGGAAGGACAAGCCAGTTGCTGAAAGGATTCACGCAGCCCGGATGATGGTTTTTTACATCGAATTTTATACACCGCAATTATGCATCGAATTTTTTATATAGAATTTTATACACCGCAATTATGCATCGAATTTTTTACATTGAATTTTATACACCGCAATTATGCATCGAATTTTTTTACATTGAATTTATTATGCATTCGAATTTTTTTACATTGAATTTTAAACACTGAATTTTAATTTCACATAAGGTAAATTTGGAGCAAAAAAATTCAGATACATGATTTTCAAAGTAATTATTTTCAATGCTATAAATTCGGTGTCTGAAAAAAAACAGATACATGTTTTCAAAGTAATTATTTTCAATGCTATAAATTCGGTGTCTGAAAAAATTCAGATACATGTTTTCAAAGTAATTATTTTCAATGCTATAAATTCAATTCAGATACGCGTTTTCAAAGTAATTATTTTCAATGCTATAAATTCGGTCTGATAAAATTCAAATACTTCTGTCACTCATTTGCTTCCATACCACAACAACAATAATAATAATTTTTAACAATAATTTGTGATGCCATCACACAAACTGGCATTTAAAGGGTTACAATTCAAAATGTATTGAATATGTGTTTTTCTTCTTTTTTTTTATATACAATACTTTGTGATGCCCATCACAAACACAGGCATTTAAATGGTAAAAATTCAAACATTCCTGCACCAGAATGCAGGAAATTAAGTCTTTGTAACAAAATAATGGTATTAGGAATACATTTGCCTCCTGCGTGAACTGTGCATAGCTGAATACTGTATTTTAACGTCGGTCATATGGTGGTACTTGGAGAGCCAGCTACGTTCTCAGGTGGTACTTGGTGTAAAAAGTTTGAGACCAGGGTGAGGCCAGGCTATGGAGGGCTTTGAAGGTGAGGAGTAGTGTTTTGAAGTTTAATGCGTTCCTTGATCGGGAGCCAGTGGAGGGAGTGGAGGACAGGAGTGATGTGTTCGCGGGACCGGGTGTTAGTGAGGAGGCGGGCGGCTGAGTTTTGGACCATCTGCAGTTTATGGAGGGAGCGGGAGGTGATGCCAGTGAGGAGGGAGTTACAGTAGTCCAGGAGGGATGAGATGAAGGCGTGTATGAGGGATTCAGCAGCAGGGGGTAGAGGCAGTGACGGATTTTGGCAATGTTGCGGAGGTAAAAATATGAAGTTTTGACAATGGAGCGGACATGGGGGTCAAATGAGAGGGTGGGGTCGAGGATGACACAGAGGTTGCGGACTAGGGGGGAGGGGGTGATGGTGGAGTCATTGATGGTGAGTGTGATGGGTAATACAATAATTTATACTGTAGCATTACAAACCATTTGACAGCCAGGTCCTGCACCTCCGTTCTTGTCCTCTAGGAGCCATCGCAGCATGGCCAAGACCTTCCTCATCCAGCATATTGTCCTTCTGAAGCTCTGAAGTCATTAGTGGTCATGAACCTAGAGAGAGAGCGAGAATACGTTAGTAGATAGTCTAAGGCCAGTGATTCTCAATATTATTTAGCATATCTAGGACCTCTAATTTAGTCCATGTCATGCACATCTACATACAATATACTGTAGCATTACAAACCATTTGACAGCCAGGTCCTGCACCTCCGTTCTTGTCCTCTAGGAGTCATCACAGCATGGCCAAGACCTTCCTCATCCAGCATACTGTCCTTCTGAAGCCATTAGTGGCCATGAACCTAGAGAGAGAGATAGAGAATACGTTAGTAGATAGTCTAAGGCCAGTGATTCCAGGGATTAAAGCAAAAGAAATTCTACTTTTAAGTACAGTCCTAACATAGTCTCCTAATGTACAGTCGCCTCCTCATCATATGTATATATTTACTGTTAGGATCTCTGGGTAACAGTACTGTATATTTGCATATCGTATATGTGACAAATGTAACAGTACTATAATATAGTACTGTTACATTTGTCACATATACGATATGCAAATATACAGTACTGTTACCCAGAGATCCTAACAGTAAATATATACATATGATGACATTTATGACATAGGGACATACATGACTTACAGGTATATTATACCTGTAAGTCATGTATGTCCCTATGTCATAAATGTCATGATGTCATGTATGTTGTGTATGTCATAAATGTCACTATGAATTGAAAATGGGGGACGCTGATGATGTAAACAAGACACACATCTTTCTCTGGTCTGTATCCCCTTAACAATTGTGTGTATTGCTACTGGATTTACCAGATCCAGAGTGAATGAATGAATAAAAACTTTATTTAATACACAAGACCCTCTTCTTGGGACCAAGTAAGGTTTCGTCGATAATCCAATGTACAGTCCCCCCCCCCACCCCTCCTACCCAACCACCTCCAATGTACAGTCCCCCCACCCCACCTCCTCCAATGTACAGTTTCTTCGTCAAATGTATATATACTCTCTTTTTTAGACTATTTTTGTATCACAAACAATACTGTATTTGTAAATCTGGTATGTCATAAATGTATAGATGTAGCAGACAGTACTGTCTATCTGTATGTCGTGTATGTTATGATGAATTGAAAATGGGGGACCCTGATGTAAACAAGATGAAAGTATTTCTCTGGTCTGCATCCCCTTAACAAGTGTGTATTGAGCTGTACTGTATTGTACCCATTCTGCAATCTGTTAATAAAATGTCCAATCAATCAATATTTAACAGATTGCAGAATGGGTACAATACAGTACGGCTCAATACACACAATTGTTAAGGGGATGCAGAGCAGAGAAAGACTTTCGTCTTGTTTACATCATCAGGGTCCCCCATTTTCAATTCATAGTGACATTTATGACATTACACAACATTGACATCATGACATTTATGGCATAGTAGGGACATACTACAGGTATATAGTAATGTTACATTTGTGACATATATGATATGCAAATATACAGTAATCAATGTTACCCATAGATCCTAACAGAGAATATATACATTATGATGGGGAGGAGACTGTACATTAGGAGGGGGTGGTAGAAAAAAAGATACATACGGTGGGGAGAGAATATACGGTGCTACGGAGTTAAGCTAATAAAAGGTGACTCACAACCACAACAGGGGACTCACGTATTTGTACTGTGAAGTAACTGTTAACATGACAATGACAAACGTGGTTTCTGTTTTTCTTTTTGACATACTTGCGGCACATGGAACAAGTTAACTCACCACTCTACAGCATGCAGTAGCCTAGCCAGTAGCACTGCTGAACTTTAAGTTCTGTCACTTTATTGACGGAGTTTGATTGTAATAATTATGGGAAACCTTGTAAGATAACAGTGTTTCACTGCTGAACTTTTAGTTATGTCACTTAATTGAAGGTGTTTCATCATAAATGTAGGAAAAACCTGTGAAATAACAGTGTTTCACTGCTGAACTTTAAGTTCTGTCACTTTATTGAAGGAGTTTGATCGTAATAATTTAGGAAAAAACTGTCAAATAACAGTGTTTCACTGCTGAACTTTAAGTTCTGTCACTTTATTGAAGGAGTTTGATCGTAATAATTTAGGAAAAAACTGTCAAATAACAGTGTTTCACTGCTGAACTTTAAGTTCTGTCACTTAATTGAAGGTGTTTCATCTTAAATGTAGGAAAAACCTGTGAAATAACAGTGTTTCACTGCTGAACTTTGAGTTCTGTCACTTAATTGAAGGAGTTTGATTGTAATAATTATGGGAAAACCTGTAAAATAACAGTGTTTCACTGCTGAACTTAAGTTATGTCACTTAATTGAAGGTGTTTCATCATAAATGTAGGAAAAACCTGCCAAATAACAGCGTTTCACTGCTGAACGAGGTTCTGTCACTTAATTGAAGGAGTTTGATTGTAATAATTATGGGGAAACCTGTAAAATAACAGTGTTTCACTGCTGAACTTAAGTTATGTCACTTAATTGAAGGTGTTTCATCATAAATGTAGGGAAAACCTGTGAAATAACAGTGTTTCACTGCTGAACTTTAAGTTCTGTCACTTAATTGAAGGAGTTTGATCGTAATAATTTAGGAAAATACTGTCAAATGACAGTATTTCACTGCTGAACTTTAAGTTCTGTCACTTAATTGAAGGTGTTTCATCTTAAATGTAGGAAAAACCTGTGAAATAACAGTGTTTCACTGCTGAACTTTGAGTTCTGTCACTTAATTGAAGGGGTTTGATTGTAATAATAATGGGGAAACCTGTGAAGAAACAGTGTTTCACTGCTGAACTTTAAGTTCTGTCACTTTATTGACGGAGTTTGATTGTAATAATTATGGGAAACCTTGTAAGATAACAGTGTTTCACTGCTGAACTTTTAGTTATGTCACTTAATTGAAGGTGTTTCATCATAAATGTAGGAAAAACCTGTGAAATAACAGTGTTTCACTGCTGAACTTTAAGTTCTGTCACTTTATTGAAGGAGTTTGATCGTATTTTTTTTAAATACTGAAAGTTGCCTTATTTTCACATTCAGTAAAATGATGAGTATCTTATGTGTTTTTACATACAATTCAATGTAATTTAACATTCAACACAATTAAGCAAATACATGTATTTAAAAAGAATTACCTGTAGAATAACTGAAGGTTTTTACTGTTTTTTAATTATATTATTCTCTTTTTTAACATTATTTAACATTACATTTAAAGTTTAACAGCAAAAAAACAGAAAGTTGCCTTATTTTCACATACAGTAAAATGATGTATATTCTAGGTGTTTTACATGTAATTTAACATTCAAGACAATTAAGCAAGGGAATAATCCTGTAAAAAAAAGATAATTTCTTATTAAATCAATTTACAGATTACAACCTTTATTTAATGGTTAATATTTGTATTAAAGGTTATTTACTGTATTTTTATGGAATTTCCTGTATTTTTATGACATTTACACTTAAAGTAGAAAAACAAAAGTAATCTGTAAAATAATACATTGAAAGTCCCGTAAAAATAATTTTTTTTTAAGAGTGTACAGTAGCAGCTCATGTGACCCGACCCAGTAGACTTATGGATCTTGGCTCTGAAACCGAGTCAGCCTTTCTGCTTATCATTATATTACCTCCCCAAGGTAGGTCAATTACATATTTCAGAGTTGAAAACCAGTGGTATTCCCTAAGAGGGAACATTTCACACACCGGGTGGAGCAAAATTAGCAGGAATACTTATTTCATTGCAGGGATATTTCTTTCATTTTGGAAGCTTTGTCCTAGTCGAGACAACTGTGTTGCTATTGATTAATTGTGTTACACAGTTTGAAGAATGAAAACCGAATCTCAGCCTAGGTATTTTCCGTGCTCCTTCCCCGAAAATGTCTTAAATCTCAAATAAATGCCAAAAGGTTTTAGTACTTTTTATCTCCTTAGTGAGCTAATTGGTAGCTTCTGGGCGCTTGCTGCCATTTTGTCTCTTCACAAAAACAATTCTGGGAAGTGCACAGCTCTCAATTATTAGAACTCTGACAGTTATTTTGCAACTAGTGTATAATACATGAATTGATCATTGACAATTTACAGATGTTAACAGAACTCGCTTTAGGGCGTCAATAATGTGGTCAAGAGACATGGATTCTATCTTGTGCCTGAACTGGCTTGGCTTCTTTTATTCACACATGAGCAATAGTTATACAACACTCTACTCTCTTTGAGAGCCGTTGGGGGAGAGAAAGAAAGGGGTGGGGACCTTCCCTTTTATAGTCGCCCCTACGGTAGAATACCTGGGTAGCTACGCCCAGAGCGCCCTCCAGTGGAGACAGATATATATGCACCAATGGCAATCTCTGGTGGAGACAATGATCTACACAGGTAAACAGCTACAAGTGTAAACAGTCATATGTACAGTTGGACAGTCACTAACAGCCCCATACAGAGTCTCTTATTTCAACACTCCCACTTGTTAGTGCACTGGCTGACTTCTGGGAAAAACATCTTTAACAAAGGAAATAATATATTGTGGCGATAAGAAAGTAGTGAGCCAGAGACGAGTTGAGTACTTTACTTATCCTTGCACATAGCATTTACAATAACAACAACTGTCACCCGGAACCGGAAGTGGCATTTAACCTTTACCCTAACCAGTACAACCCACACTCTTAAAGGCACAAGCCCACCTTGGTGAATGTCTCTTAATATAGGTCACCACACAGGCCCCCCCAGAATTCACCAAAACAAAAACTGCAACTAATTAATAGCCAGTGATCAGTCCATCAGTGAACAGATTACCGCATGAAATAGTCAACGTGGAGGGGGACGGATCAAGCGGCCGAACCGACTGCGCTTAACCAGAGGGGGATTAAGGGAGAGAAGTGGGACCAGCGGCCAGGCCACGGAAGGGGCCAAGGCCGGAACAGAGGACGGGGCAGGGGTCTGAGCCGAAACCGGGGGGCGCCCCCGCCGCGGGGTAGGGCCAACTGAACTGGTTCGTCCTTGTCCAAGTGGGCAGGCTTAAGGCGGTCTATAGTGACCCGCTCCGGCCTGCCCCCCATGTCCACAACAAAGTTTTTAGTGCCTGCCTCCAGGACACGGAAAGGCCCATCATAAGGGGGCTGCAGCGTGGTCCAATGGCTGTCGTGCCGGATGAACACATATTATTTGGCCAATGGCAGGTCCCTGGGGACGTAGGACTGGGGAAGGCAGTGGCGGGAATAAGGGCATCGGCAACACCCCGGGACACTGTACGATGGGAGGCGACGGACCAGGAAGCTGTGGCCTCCGGAAGAAACTTCCCAGGGACCCGCAGCGGCTGGCCGTACACCAGCTCGGCGGACGAGGCCTGGAGGTCCTCTTTGGGGGCAGAACGAAGACCAAGCAAAACCCACGGGAGGCGGTCAACCCAGTTGCCATCCGTAAGGGCAGCCCGAAGAGCGGCCTTCATGTCCCTATGGAACCGCTCGCAAAGCCTGTTGCCCTGCGGGTTGTACGCTGTAGTGCGGTGGATCTTCACCCCCAGGTGCTCCGAAGTGAACTGGGGGCCCCTGTTGCTTGTGATGTCCCCCAGTGTGCCAAAACGGGCCACCCAGCAGCCGATGAAAGCCTGGGCCACCTCCGCTGCCGTAGTGGAGGACAGTGGAACAGCCTCCGGCCACCTGGTGGTCTTGTCCACCATGGTGAGGAGGTGAGTATATCCGCGGGAGGGGGGCAGGGGGCCCACCAGGTCCACATTCACGTGATCGAACCGCCTCTCCGGCACTATAAACGGTGCCAAAGGGGCTTTGGTATGGCGGTGCACCTTGGCGCGCTGGCACGCCACACATGAGCCAGCCCAGGTCCTAACATCCTTCCGGAGGCCAGGCCACACAAACTTGACCCCCACCAGCTTAATCGAGGCCTTCACACCTGGGTGCGAAAGGCCGTGGATCATGTTAAAAACCCGGCGCCGCCAGGCCGTAGGCACCATAGGGCGCAGTTGGCCAGTGGAGATGTCGCAGAGGAGAGTGGCATTAGCTGTGTCGAACACCACATCCTCCAGCTGCAGTGCAGTAGGGCCCGTCCGGTAGGCCTGAATGTCTGAGTCTGTGGCTTGGTCTGCCGCCATGGCGGCATAATCGTATCCCAAGTGGACGGACCCGATGACCGCCCTAGAGAGGCAGTCGGCGACAAAGTTGTCTTTGCCCGCCACGTGCTGAATGTCCGTGGTTAACTCGGAGATCGCCAATAGCTGCCGCTGCTGACGTCCCGACCACGGCTCCGAGGTCTTGGCCATGGAGAACGTTAGCGGCTTGTGGTCCACAAAGGCAGTGAACTGGCGGCCTTCCAACAGGAATCTAAAGTGCCTAGTGGCGAGGAACAGACCCAGCTGTTCCCTGTCGAAAGTACTGTACTTACGCTCGTTGTCGCGCAGCTGTTTGCTAAAAAAGGCCAGTGGCTGCCAGGCCCCGCCCACCCACTGCTCGCACACCGCCCCCACTGCATATCCAGAGGCGTCTGTTGTGAGGGCGACCGGGGCAGTGGGAGAGGGGTGCGCCAGCAGAGCAGCGTTGGCTAGCGCGGTCTTGGCAGCCCCAAAGGCGCTGTCCATCCCCGAGGACCAGTCTAACTCGTCCTTGGGCACCTTGCCCCGCAGGGCCTCGTACAAGGGGCGCATGAGGTGGGCAGCATGGGGAAGGAACCGGTTGTAAAAGTTCACCATGCCCAGGAACTCCTGTAGAGACCGTACGGTGCGGGGGCGAGGAAAACTGGCAACGGCATCCACCCTAGCGGGGAGTGGGGTGGCTCCCTGTGGAGCGATGTGGTGTCCGAGGAAGGTGATGGAGGACTGCCCGAACTGGCACTTGGTCGGGTTGACGATGAGGCTGTGTTTACTGAGCCGCACAAACAGCTGCTGGAGGTGTGTCATGTGCTCCTCTATGGACGCACTGGCTACAAGAATGTCATCCAAATACAGAAACAAAAACGGCATGTCCTGGAGCACAGAGTCCATCAGCCGCTGAAACGTCTGCGCCGCCCCCATGAGCCCGAAAGGCATTCTTAGGAACTCAAAAAGTCCAAAGGGTGTAATGACAGCTGTTTTGGGCACGTCCCGTGGATGGACCGGCACCTGGTGGTACCCGCGCACCAGGTCCACCTTGGAGAAGATGACGGCCCCCGCCAGGTGGGTAGAGAAGTCCTGTATGTGCGGGACAGGGTACCGGTCGGGGGTTGTGGCGTTATTAAGGCGACGGAAATCGCCGCAGGGGCGCCAACCCCCGCCAGCTTTTGTAACCATATGTAATGGAGAAGCCCACAGGCTGTTCGAGTGGCACACAATGCCAAGTCGCTCCATGGTGGAAAACTCCCCCCTGGCGATTGCCAGCTTGGCTGAGTCAAGACGCCGAGCCCAGGCATAGACTGGGGGGCCTTCGGTGGTAATATGGTGTTCCACACCGTGTTTGGCCACTGCAGATGAGAACGTGGGTGTGGTGAGGTCAGGGAACCCGGCGAGCAGGCGTTCATACGAGTCCCCGGTGGCAAGTGTGTTCAACAGGCAGAGAGCTCCGCCCCCCCCCCCCCCAACCGCCCCAAGTGTGCAGGGGTAAGAGGAAAAAGAGAGGGCATCGATCAAGTGACAGTTTTTAACATCTACCAACAGACTGAAGGCACAGAGGAAGTCTGCTCCCAGGAGCGGGGTGGACACCGCAGCCATCACAAAACCCCAGCCGAAACGGCACCCCCAAAACACACCTCCACATACCTGGTGCCGTAAGTACGTATGGGCGTACCGTTCGCTGCGTCCATCTGGGGCCCGTGTCTGCCGTCCATGGTGTCCACGCCCTGTGCCGGCAGGATGCTGCATTGTGCGCCCGAGTCCACCAGCAGCCGCCAGCCAGACAAGGAGTCAGTGATGAACAACAGCTTGCAGTCATGGCCGGCGCCCACAGCCACTAATGAGCGCCGGCCCTGGCGTTTCCCTGCCCCTTGAAACTGCATGGCTTGCGACACTGCTTGGCCCTGTCCCCAAACCTGGCATGGTAATAACAGAGCCCGTCGTCGGGTTGGCGTCGGGCTGTCACCGCAGCCGCGGTGTCTGTATAAGCATCCAGTGGTGGGGCTGAGGTGCCCTGGTGGGGCAGCAGTTCATGGACAAACTGCTGCTGCCTGTTGGCCAAAAAAACTCTGTCTGCTTCTGCAGCCAGGCCGCGATAGTCTTTGGTGGAGGAGAGGAGGGAACTGGCCAGTGCCGTGCGCACAGGCACTGGAAGCTGCCGTAGGAAAATGTGCGTGAACAGAAAGGAGGGATCAGCTGATCCCAGCACAGCCAGCATCTTCTCTATCAACTCTGATGGTTTGCCGTCGCCGAGGCCGTTGAGGGACAGCAGGCGGTCCGCTTTCTCTAACTCTGACAGTTCATACAGCTTCAGAAGGAATGTCTTTAGCGCATCGTACTTGTCAGCTGCCGGTGGATCCTCCAACAGCATCATCGCCCGTGCCGTCGTCGAAGCATCCAACGCCGCCACCACATGGAAGTATTTGGTTATATCCTGCGTTATTCCTCTCAGCTGGAATTGGGCTTCGATGTGCTGAAACCACGGCCGGGGATTATGCTGCCAAAAAGTCGGGCAACTTGACGGTCGCAGCATAAATGTTCGTTTGTAACATATTAGCATCGTTAGCATTCGGTGCGGATGCTTGCGGTTGCGCGATGCCGTTGCCTTGAGACATAATGCTAATGTTGTTAACGTCTTCACAGGGTCACCAATGTGGCGATAAGAAAGTAGTGAGCCAGAGACGTAGGTCAAGTTGAGTACTTTACTTATCCTTGCACATAGCATTTACAATAACAACTGTCACCCGGAACCGGAAGTGGCATTTAACCTTTACCCTAACCAGTACAACCCACACTCTTAAAGGCACAAGCCCACCTTGGTGAATGTCTCTTAATATAGGTCACCACAATATATATATAAACTCAAAAACATTCATAGGGTATGGCATTCAATATCTTCACATTAATCATGACCCTTGCAAATCACATCAGTTTTAATTGGAAACAGGTCCCTTCACAATTACCCTGTTGTCCGTTGGACAGTAAACCGGTGTCATTCTTTCTTATCCGATGGCATACCTGATGAGAGGATATTATTTCTAATGACATGTTTACATCTATATTGACACCTCGGGTTCCTAATAACCACAATGGTTCCCTGGTTGCCCTTATGAACAACAGTTTCCATATATACACAATGTTTATCATTTTAAATGGTTTAGACAGAACGCC
Source organism: Notolepis coatsorum (assembly GCF_963971535.1). NCBI lineage: Eukaryota > Metazoa > Chordata > Actinopteri > Aulopiformes > Paralepididae > Notolepis > Notolepis coatsorum. The sequence continues at coordinate 136,104,758 of NC_140165.1, read as the reverse complement.
CATTCTACAAAAACACCATATTTGGTAGAGAGGATATAATATTTCAATTACCTACTACATCTTGAACAATGTATTCATAACCTTATCTCCATCACTTCTAACAGTTGCTCTAGATAAACACATTTTATTGTCATAGCTAGAGATATATACTCAGCTTCACACGCTGACAGTATCTTTGTAGGCTCTAAGCCTTTAAGCCCTTGCTGTCCGTCTGCAGCACCTCTGGGGTAACGGAAAAACATATTTGATGTAGTGATATGTGGGATCAACAAAAAGGATACTATGACATCCTTACTCACTATAGAACATAGGTCACGGCGAGTACAGGCTGTCCAATAGACAATTGGACAGCCAATGTCCAATTGGCTGTCCAACCCACAGTTTATCTATACATTTTCACTTCAGTCAAACAAAAAAAAACATCTCAGGACCTTTTCCACCATATCTCTTCTGGGATATCTTTTACACAATTGGCGGACTGGTCTAAGTCCATACCTATAAAATGGTTTAACCTGTCTTTCTTTTTGTGGTCTGGAGCGATGATAGGATCCTCCACTTCTGTATTTTTAAACATAAATCACCTCTGTACTTTAACATTGTAAAACACCCACCTTTGTACTTGAACATGGGGTTAAGCATATAATCAATTTCAGCATTTTAAACCTGGTAACTCATCCACCTCTGTACTTAAACATGGGATCAAATATATGGCTCAATTCTTCAGCATTCAATCAATTTTCTATGAACCATACTTTGTATTTACCGTGGTCTTCAATACCTTCCGTGGTTGAATACCCCCATCTCCCTCCCACTGACTGCCTGTCCTCTAGTGACTTGGTTGAATACATCCATTTCTCCCTCCCACTGTATGTATGCCCTCTATGGGGAACATTGTGGCCTCTTTAAAGGTTGGGTCTACCCCACTGACTACCCTGTAGTAGTGTTCAACGGGGATAGGTGTATTGTCCTCTTCTTCACTCCCTTCCCGGGCATATAGCCTGTCAGACGTTCTGGGGGTCTGTGTCCCCTTTTGGAATACCTCCCACTCCTTGAGGCGCTTGACGTCACCCTCAGGTGCTTCTCGTCATCGCCCCCTGGGGGTTGCTGACTGTCTGTCTGCATAACTGTACTGGGTACACTGGGGTGTTGTGTTTCTATTTCTACATACCTTGATCTGGAGTCCAGCTCTGGCTCCTCTGTCTGTGCCTCGTCCTCACAGGTTGCCTTTGTGCCAAACTTGACTAGCATGTGTTTCTGCACTGTCCCTTTACCGGGATGATGAACTAGGAGAGCAGGACTTCCTCTGTCGTGTCCTACGAAAAATCCTTTAACATCCTTGGACTTGGGTTTTCCCTTGTCCTGCAGGTACACATAACACACTGATCCAAATCGGTGCATTCTGGCTAGATTACACTTCTTTCCTGTCAGCGCTGTATATGGAGTGGTGCCCGAGTGCTTATTAAAGCACCTGTTTCTGGTATAAGCGGCTTCTTGTACCGCATAATGCCACAGGCTCCTTGGTAAGTTACTATCTGCTAGCTTGCATCTAGCTATTTCGGAGAGGGAGTGCCATTCCCTCTCTGCCACCCTGCTCTGGTGTGCGTGGTATGGACGTGACGTCTCGTGTCTTATCTTATACCTTCCCAACAGTGATTGGAACTCTCTGTTTGTGAACTCGGTTTCGTGGTCGGACCTCAAACATTTTACTGTACCATAAGGAGCTACTGTACATCTGGCAGGAATTTTTCCGTGGCCTGGAGTATGTCACTCTTTTCTTTGATAAAGTAAACAAACGTTGCCCCTGTACACACGTCTGTAAAAGACTGTACATATCCAAAACCTCCCATGGACTCGTTGCTTACTGGGCCGACTAGGTCCATGCCAACTAGTGCGAGTGGTACCCCCACTCTGTCTGTGAGATTTCTGTATCTCGGTTGGGTAAACTTTCCCGTTTTGCACATTGCATAATCTTTGTTAGGTCTACACTCCCCCTCAATGTGCATACCCTCTGATACTACTTGCAGTTTCAGTAAATCCTCGTAATTACAATGACCCATAATCTCGTGCCATGTCTGAATATTGTGACTGGCCGTCCCGTTATACGCATCATCATTATCGTTACACTGGTTGTAGTCATTACACTCCGTTTTCAGATAAAATACTTTCTGGTACATCTTTATGTTAAACTGGGTACCGTCAGGTTCCACAAGAACATTTTTACCTTTATCAAAGGATACCTTGGCGCCGCTTGCAGTAGCAGCTATTACAGAGAATAGTCCTTGTGGGAACGATGGTACATATAGGGCGTTCTTTAGCGTCACCGTACACCGGCGCCCCCTGCTGTCCGTGAGGCATACCTGTGCGTCCCCCCTCTCGTGTGCCAGCCGGTAGATGCGTCTACCGTCTGCCAGTTCCATTCAGTGCCTCAACGAGTGGAAAGTGTCATCAAATTTGTTGAACCGACTCCTGTTGTTGATGACATGGGACGACGCGCCCGTGTCCACGACCAGTCTCCTTCTCGGGACCCGCTGCATCTGGGCCGGCCCGGCGATGTCCGCCGTCCGCGCTCCAAAAGCACAGTCTTCTTGTCCCGTTATCCTCCGGGCGTCGTCTCGACTCGCCTCGCGTCGATCGTCGCTGCCATCGATTCTCTGGGCGTCATTTCGATTCATCTCACATCGATAGTCGGCGCCGTCGTGTCCGCTGTTGTCATCCTGTCCACAGCCGTTATCTTGTCTGTAGTCGCCATTTCGTCCGTGGCCTCCGACTCGTCTGTAGTCGCCATTTTGTCCGTGGCTTTCGTCTCGCTGGTGACCGCCATCTTGTCCATGCGCGTATCGTGCGTTCTGGTTGTGTTTCTTCATGCACGCTCTGTCTGTGTGCCCCGTGGATTTGCAGAAGCTACACCAGACAGCCTTTGTGCATTCGTTTCTCCGATGGCCTTTATCACCGCATCGCCAACACGCCAGGTCCGTTGTAGTCCTGGTTCTCTCGCTTGGCGCCTCTCGAGCCTTTAGCACCCTCTCCCCCTCCTCCGCGGCGGCTGGGTGGGTGTCTTCTGAGGCCTCGAAGTTCCTTAGCTTAGCCTTGAACGTAATGTCCATTGAACCGTGTGCTATTGAACGGTTTGTACAGCTCCGGTAGTCCTCTCATTATCATCGCCATCATTAGCCCATCACTCTGTGCTTCTCCGGCATTCCTCAATGGCGTCGTGATTTGCTCCGCTCTGTTGACGTATTCCGTCACTGTTTCGGCGGTCCCCTTCCTCAGGCCCGTTAGTGCGGTGTAGAGGGCCACGACTCTGGGTCTTCCTCGCCCGATGAAATGTTCTCTCAGTATCGCCAGACTTTCTCGGCCTCCGTCTTTAGTGTTGCGGAATATCAGCCCCAGGCTGGTGTCGTCAAGCATCTGCGCTAACTCACAGTACGCATTGGCATTCCGCTGGTCATCCAGGGCTCGCTGTTCCGCTGTTAGTTCTCCGGTGGGGGCTCCCAGGATTGTCTCCTTCAGTCCCGCTCTGTGCATGCAGCATAGCATGCGCTCTTCCCAGAGTTCGTAGTTCTCTGCTTTCCCAGTGAATGTCGGCCACTTGTCTCTTCTTTGGTTTTCCATCCTAATGATATGCTTAGCTTTTTCCTAGCCTTTAACTTCAGCTACGCTTACTACAGTATCTCCACTATTTCGCCCCGGCGTTATCAGGGCCCATAACCTGTTAACAGAACTCACTTTAGGGCGTCAATAATGTGGTCAAGAGACATGGATTCTATCTTGTGCCTGAACTGGCTTGGCTTCTTTTATTCACACATGAGCAATAGTTATACAACACTCTACTCTCTTTGAGAGCCGTTGGGGGAGAGAAAGAAAGGGGTCGGGACCTTCCCTTTTATAGTCGCCCCTAAGGTAGAATACCTGGGTAGCTACGCCCAGAGCGCCCTCCAGTGGAGACAGATATATATGCACCAATGGCAATCTCTGGTGGAGACTAGGGCTGACCCCTATTAATCGATTAGTCGACTAATCGGTCGAAAGGAGCCGTAGTCGACTGGCCAACCTCTTAGTCGAATATAAAAAAAAATTTAAATTTAAAATAAAATTATAATTTTTTCCAAAAGAAAAGAGGCCTAGAAGCGTGGCTAACGCTAATGGCACGCATACCAGAGGCTAACTGCCTACGAAAACAGGCACAGAGGCACTGAAAGAGGATTTCACCCATCTAATGAACACACTAGACTAGACAAATATCAAGATGTATCCATCAGTGGACCAATTGCATGCTTTTGCAGAGGACAAGAAGCCTTCAGTCGACTCCTTCAGACATTAAGCACCCCCCACAGCCCAAATGGAATGATAAAAAAAAATAAAAAAAATAGTTTTTAAATATTATACTATTTTATTTTATTTTTTTAGGTCGACCAATAGTCGACTAACGTCAAATTTTGGCCAATCCTAGTTGACCATCCAAATCCTTAGTCGGGGACAGCGCTAGTGGAGACAATGATCTACACAGGTAAACAGCTACAAGTGTAAACAGTCATATGTACAGTTGGACAGTCACTAACAGCCCCATACAGAGTCTCTTATCTCAACAAAAGATACAAACAGATTAGTACTTGTTATTCATCAGTATGAAATAATACATTCAGTATATCTGTACACGCTTCCCAGAACATTTATTGTGAAGAGGCGAACTGGCAGTAATGAAAATTATGACAAATGTCTTAGATTTCGGCTGGATTGTACAACTTCAAAGCATCTTTCGAGTACAGTTGTTGCAAGGAAGGAGCACGGCAACGAGCAAGGCTGAGATTCGGTTAGCATTCCCGCCACACAGAAGAGATGGCTAAATAGAGACTATGCACTGTTTAAGTGTCCATCCAAATCTGTCAATAGCAACACAGTTGTCTCAATTAGGGGCAAGTATGTAGTTTTACATTTTATCTGGATTGCCAGCTTGTGCAGGAATAATTCAACGTAGTATATGAAAGAGATTAGACGGTCTCTTAATCAAATTTTACAACACAAATCCCCCATACAAAGAGCAAACATTTTTGTCACCATATAACTCAATCCAAAGACGTAAGGGAGGAATAACCAAAATGTTACCAAAAGTTATCAAATGCAGTGGTTTGTCAATACATGTTTGGTGAGTGAGGTTAACATATTCGTTATCAGTACTCTTTGTTGGTTACATGAAGGCAGCAGCAAACTTCACCTCAACTACCATTAGTTTCCTTCCTTTCTTCTCTTATTATTGTTCTCATCTTGTATTTGTAGATAATAATCAATATGTTCACTATATTTTGGCCGTCGACTAAAGACGCACTTCTTCAACCATTATCTGAATAAAAAAATAAAAATAAAATATATCTAACCCTAACTAACCATACTGTCATGCACTTGTCCTAATAAACTAACCTACACTGTAGCACTCAACACTTTGATGAACATTGTTACTCAGCTGATAGAGTTGTGCCCTTCCTGATGGCTTGTCGTACAGAACTTGTAAGTCGCTTTGGATAAAAGCGTCAGCTAAATGACTAAATGTAAATGTAAATATGGTTTAAATTAGGTCACCTCTGTAGGTTTAATTTTGAGTGTCATGTTTTCAGCCATATTTGCTAACATTAGATCTCTAATGCGTCTTCGGTGATAGTCATATATTTAGTAATTTTTCAACATTAACATGAATATTCTTTGCTTTTTTGGATGAGCAGTTGATATTCCAACATCATTTAGTTTAGAAATATCTGAGGGGGTGCGTAGCTGTTGCTTTTTCTTTAACGTTTAAGTAATATATAATAACATATTTACCCAGGGTGCCTAGAATTCTCGAGGGCACTGTATGCAGATTTACAAGTAATTAAACCCTTAATATGGATACATGAAGGCTCAATCTGTGATCCATATTTAAACAAATGGATAGCCCCACCACTAAAAACAGGAATGGAAGAATGTTTTCATTCTTTAGTTGAGCGACTGTCCTCTTGATATAAGGACTAACCGTAAAAAAAAAGTGAAAATGTGTTTTTTAATTGAATTAGCTGTATTTTGTTGTAGAAAATATTTTATTTAGATTGTAAATGTTTGTAACCACTGGAGTGCAACATATATTTGGATAGTTCCAGAATGAGAACGCGTCTGAATTTCCCCAAGGAACAATAAAGTATCTATCTTCTTTCCCATCTACAGCTCAAACTCTTCATGTATACACATTAGGGTGACCAGGTGTCCCACTTTTGGTTGTACTGTCCCACCATTTGACCGAATGTCCCGCGTTATTGAGAGGATGTCCCTCTTTTCGAAGCAAAAAAAAACATTGGTCTAAAAGCCACCCGCCTCTTGTCCACACACATTGCTCGTGACGCTACCTCATATCGCAGATCTGATTGGTTAGGTAGTAATTTAGCGCTCAGCCCGTGAGTCGTGACGCTAGCTCATATCGCAGATCTGATTGGTTATAGTAATTTAGCGCGCTGTCAAAATGTAGCGCACTGTCAACGTTTCGAGCTGTCAAAAAAGAAAACACAACAACATTACAAGCGAACTATGAATCAAGATGGAAAGCAGTCAAAAGAAACGGACCTGCAGTTACAACCAAGACTGGCAAATGACACATGCCCGGGTGAGGCCGATGTCAGGCAATCCTCAGGGAGCTTTCTGTGTTTTGTGTCATAGTTCGTTTTCAATTGCTCATGGAGAATACGACTTGAAGCGCCACAGTGGACGTGAGTCTCACATGAAAGTGGCTCACCAAAAAGAAACATCCAGATCTATGGATATGTTTCTTCTTAAACCAAAAAATGATAGCCAGACGGACAAGGTCACTGCAGCGGAGATAACAAGCGTCTATCACACTGTACAACACTCCCATTCATACAGGTCAGCCGACTGTGGTAGCAAGCTAGCTCCTGTCATTTGGCCACTCGGATATTGCAAAAAAAATATCGCGTGGTCGTACAAAAGCTACATCTATAGTTATTCTAATAGAGAAACACAATTTATTTGTATTATTATTTTTGTTCCCTAGTTCTGTGTTAACAGGGAATATCAAACACAAGACATTCCTGTCAAGTGATAAAGTTTGAATATTTAAAACAGATGTTAGGTGGTAACAAGCCGGCTGCCAGTGCCAAGAAGAATGTGGAGAGATATAATTCTGTATTTAATTTGTATTTATTTTGATTTAACCTTTATCTATTCGGTGAAGACCAGTTATTCTAATAAAAAAAATTACATTATCTATCTATCCCACTTTGTCCCACCAAAATCGTAGTTGTCCTGCTTTTGGACTTTTTGCATCTGGTCACCCTAATACACATGTATGGTCAAAAAAACCAGTTTGGATGTATAGCGTAACTGATATGAAGAACCATAAAAGTCTGTTTTAGGTTTTCAGATTTAACAGCCTTTTCCAGCCTAATCTAAAAACAGATCAGTGAAAACTGTAGTAGAGGTTGAGTAGGTGATATATCACATTCACTCATTTGTATTAACTTTAACACTACAAATACATTGGCTGTCCAAAAACCATCAAAACAGACTGATATGGTTCATCTAAAAAAATTACTTTAGTCATCATTTCCATGTTGCAGGGTTCCTAAACAAATCTTTCCTACTCCCAGGTTCATGACTTTTCCATAGCACGATTTCCATGACCATTTGAATGTGTTTCCAGTTAATGTACTAGAAAAGGGTTTTACATTTTCATAATAATTTCACAAACAACCAGTGTCACAATGAGTTACATCTTTATTCAAAAAGGTGAATGAAGTCCAACTCAGCCCAGTCGTGATCATCGTAATCATCAAATCACATTAAAACTCCAAGGTCTCTTCCAGAGCACGGACCGTCAACGCAAACCTGCGTTGTACCACATTGTATGGTCTATACAAAACAAGAATTAGAAAAAGGAGAGAGAAAAAAGAAACGAGAAACACAAAAACAGGACCGACAAGCCTGCCCTCTCACGTCCTTCCTCATTTTCCAGTGGGCATACGATTTTACAGCGTTGGTCGAACGTCAAGAGGATCCGCACTAAGGGCCTGGAAACAGCTGTGGCCGAGTTTCGCACTGCCCTGTTTAACACAAACCTCTGCGACGGGACCGCGGACAGTACGCACAGTAAAGGCGCGGGGCAGGGACACACTAAGACAATCCCTTTAACAAGCAAAGGCACCACATTGGGGCAGAGAGAGGGGGACTAGAGAGGGGGGAGAAAAAACATACGCACATTGAGGATGCTATGGTACAATCTGCAGCCACGCCCCTTCAGAAAGGGAGCGCGGCGAGCAAATACTGGGGCTTTGAAATGTGAAAACGAAGATATTCTCTTCCATCCTTACAAATATGGTCCAGAATAAGATACAGACTATAGCCACATTCATCAATTCTACAGTATCCATACGCGTCGTATGCAATTTACAGATCGATGCGAATCTCCTGCATGCATTTTGGGAAAGGTACAGAAAATTTATGAAGGGAGCCATAATTAGTTTTTGTTCCAATTGCATCATGCTTAAGACAAAAGTTCTCTGCCTTCAATGCGGCATTTCTGAGCCTGTTGACATTTGGTATGGCGTTTTGATGAAAAACCCCAAGCAGGGAAGGCACTTTAGGGTGTAAGATGTCTGTTTCAGTTTCCCGGCGGTCCCTTTATAAGCCAAAAAAATAATAATAAAAGTAAAGTTCTCTGGTCGTCTCCCAGGAAAAGTCTTCAGTCCTCCACAACGACTGAGGGAATCTGCCGAAGACAGAACAGAAAACAGGTGTTGGCCATAGTTGGTGACTGCAGTCACCAGTTTGTACAGTGTAGACTGCGTTAGGGTCAAATGGAATAATGTACAATATGCCAATTATAATTTGACCAATATATCATATGTGTTACATATTTGGGAAGGAAAAAAGCGGGACCAATGTGACCACAATATGTTTATATTCACTTACTGATTGAATGATTGCATTACACTAAGTTAATACTTAAAAACTTTAAAATGGGTCACAATCCTATTAACTGGTGGATGGTTTGTCAAAAAGAAACATGTCAGCTGGTACCTGGTCTGATAAGTCTAATTAATACACCTAGCATAAAAGAAAGAAGAAGAACACTGACCTGTAAAGATCTAGCTCTCGATCGAGACCTCTGGAGTAATGTGTCCATTCACCGTGGTCTCTGCTGGGATTTCCTGCACAACAAACAAGGAATGATAATGGTCATGCGCAAGCATCTCTTGACCCCCCCCCCCCAAAGTGCTATGTTGCTTAGTCTTTTCTGATACTACTTTTCTGAAGTACTTTATTTCAAACAGTGTCTATTTTATTGAGGTTTTATGTGGTAATGTAACCTGACAAGTACTTAACACTTTGAGTGCCACGCCGGGTTTTCCTTTTTACCCCCTGAATGCCACCATCGGCGCCAATGTTAACGTTAATATCGCCTAATCTATGTTTTAAATTATGGCTATGTGTCTAATCTGCCCATCGCATTATCAAAGACTATTTTCCAGTCAGTGCTGTCAAGGCAGATTGGTTTTTTATCGCGTCATTTCCGTTTTAGAGCATTTAGAAAAGCACCTGTTTTGAAATAAAAAACAGCCCATTCTGGACCATTCTATGAAAATCGTCTTTTACTGGAATATGCCACAATGTTGATATTCGTCGGCCTTTTTATGAATCGTTTTCAAATAAACGCTAGATGATCAATATTATACGTGCACGCAAGCACATTCGGGCCGCGCACGGATAATCGCTGCATTGATTTCCTCTCTGACTTTTACAGTGAAATCGAAAGAGCCCATTTCACAAAACAGCTTATAACTTCATCAAAATTAGTCTGATTATCCTAACACTGATAACATAGAGTCCTTACCTGACATCAGATGGTATCCAACTGGTATATTCCAATCCCTGATCACCATTCGAAAAAATCGATAAGTGTATAGATCCAACGCAATACAGTAGAACTCCATGATCAGCGGGGCTCAGAGGATCCAGAATGAACTCTGGTAACCCCGGCTGGATCAGTGGACTGGAAAATGTGGAGTACCGGATTTTTTTCCCCATCCATTTTCATTGAGTCCATTCCAAAATCCCTTATGTCATCTGAAAGACGATAGGGGGCGCTTTTTTCCACATAGAATCTCCGGCGGTGCTCGTGTATACTCGGGTAGGCTCGCATGATGCAATATGATTTCAGATCGCTAAAAAAATTTAAAATAAATAATTCCGAGAAATCTCGTGAGTGGCTTTCAACCACATAAAAATAAACCAGAGATATCTCGTGTGTGGCAGTTAACACTTTCAGCGCCACGCCTGGTTTTCCGTTTTACCGCTTGAATGCCACCATCGGCGCCAATGTTAACGTTAATATCGCCTAATCTATGTTTTAAATTATGGCTATGTGTCTAATCTGCCCATCGCATTATCAAAGACTATTTTCCAGTCAGTGCTGTGAAGGCAGATTGTTTTTTTATCGCGTCGTTGCCGTTTCAGAGCAGTTAGAAAAGCCCCCGTTTTGATATAAAAAACAGCTCATTCTGGAGCATTCTATGAAAATCGTCTTTTAGTGGAATATTCCACAACGTTGATATTCGTCTGCCTTTTTATGAATCGTTTTCAAATAAACGCTAGATGATCACTATTATACGTGCACGCACGCACATTACGGCCGCGCACTGATAATCGCTCCGTTGATTTCCTCACGGACTTTTACAGTGAAACCGAAAGAAGACATTTCACAAAACAGCTTATAACTTCATCAAACTTACTCTGATTATCCTACCACTGATAACATAGAGTCCTTACCTGACATCAGATGGTATCCAACTGGTATATTCCAATTCCTGATCACCATTCGAAAAAATCGATAAGTGTATAGATCCAACGCAATACAGTAGAACTCCATGATCAGCGGGGCTCAGAGGATCCAGAATGAACTCTGGTAACCCCGGCTGGATCAGTGGACTGGAAAATGTGGAGTACCGGATTTTTTCCCCCATCCATTTTCATTGAGTCCATTCCAAAATCCCTTATGTCATCTGAAAGACGACAGGGGGCGCTTTTTTCCACATAGAATCTCCGGCGGTGCTCGTGTATACTCGGGTAGGCTCGCGTGATGCAATATGATTTCAGATCGCTAAAAAAAATGTAAAATAAATAATTCCGAGAAATCTCGTGAGTGGCTTTCAACCACATAAAAATAAACCCGAGATATCTCGTGTGTGGCAGTTAAAGTGTTAACAATGACTTGTTCTGAGGATTATGAATATTAACCCAGAGATATATTACCATGGTGCTGAGCTGTACGGGGTCCACAGGAAGCTGCATTTGACATGGCATCTCACAGATGACTGGCTGAGGGGCAATGAATGCGTCTGATAGCATGCCTAGTGCCGTCTGGTCATCAATGACATCCTGAAGGAGAGGACAGACAAAAAGAGCTTTCGTAAAAAATCCAGGAGAATTATTTTATGTATTCCAAGTCAATTATAAGTCCTGTTTAAATTAGGGCTGTGTGATATAGACAAAAGCTTCTATCATGGTAGTAGATAGATAAATAGGTCATACATGTACGTAGGTATGCATTTGGTTATGTGAGTGGGTAGGTTTGTAGGCAGGTGGGTTATGTATTATTATGTACACAGTATATATGCATATATGTGTGTGTATATGTATGTTTGTATTAACACATATCTTTTGAATTACTGGTATTTTTTTTAATAATATGTATATTTTTGTATGTTTGATTTTACAAAACAGGGGACGTTCTCGATAAGCATCTAGGCTTCTAAACTTCTCCTACACAATATGGTTATTATGTATTTTTATTTTATTTTATCATTTTTTCTTTTTTTTACTTTTGTTTAACTCTTTGTGTTAATAAATAAATAAATACGAAAAATAGGAAATATGAATAGAATAGAATAGAAATACTTTAATCATCCCGAGGGAAATTTGGCACTACAAATCGCTCACAGTAAACATTTAGGTAGACAAAACAAATCATGAATAAGAATAACAAAAAATTGCCTAAGAATACAGAATAAAATAAGCCTAAGAATAAAATAATAATAATGAAATAAAATTAAATACGGTCCATGGATTCCCATTTCCTATGTAATGTATGTATATTCTAATATAAATATACAGTAAAAAATACAGAGATCTACATTAAGTGTACTGTAAGCTGGTGTGGGTAATTTCATATCTTGATAACGATATATCACAATATAAATTCAATGAAACAATTATCTATAGAAAATAGCCACATGCCTCATGACAACTTTTTGATAATCCTGTGAACTAAGTAAAACATTTTTATTTGTATTTGCGTCTTGCAAAAGACATTTGCTTTCAACACTTGCTTTCCATGTACTGTAGCTTGCGTCGTTTGGCTCTCCCTGTACTACCTCTCATGGTTCTTCTGTAGGTGGTACAAGAGGTTTATTGTGTTGGAATCTGACGTGGGAATCAGTCTGCTACATACTTTGCATTGCAAATTACAGTCTTCTGCTTAGTGTTAAGGACATAAGTACCCTTGTACCCATTTAGGTACAAGTTCCTCTTCTTGTTCCTGTTCTGTATCGGAGTATTGCTGGGAGTTTAATACCAAGCTCCAATTCATTTTTCCCAAGTGTTTTCCTTTCCCAGTTACATGACATTTTCCAGGAGGATTATATGTTTTGCTGAATAGCCTAATTTTAAGAGCCACACTGCTAACACTAAATGCCCAGATGTTGCAATTTTGATGAATGCACTCGGGTGACTCTTATCTTTTTAAATAGCTGCTTCTAAAATTCTAAGACCTTGTTCGAGCTAAGGAGCCTGCATGAACCACAGACTATGACCTCCGTGCTAAAAAGATGGGAAACATTTTACTTCTGTACATCAACCAGGGATTATTATTCAATTTTAATAAAATAAAATAAAATAATTACATTATTAAAAGTTTCGTTTCTCACAGTGAGACATGCATACCGATGTCTAACAACAACAAAAAAACATTCTTACCTGTGTTGCCTCAATTTCAAACTGGGCTTCCATTTCCTCTTGAGCCTAAAATAAGACAGCAAAAACTTTTAAAATGTTGCTTATAACATTATGTCGCTATTTTTCATTATATATCATTCCATTTTCTATACTATATGTATAGGAGGAGTCAGAGACTCCCTCAATGAATAACAGGGTTCCTGCAGGTTTCTACAAGTTCAATTTAAGACTTTTTAAGACCACTGAATATAATTTAATACCTATTATACCTATTTCATGGCCATACTAGCAAAAAGGTATGAAGGAAAATTACTGACAAAAGTAATTGCATACTAATTGTTGGGGGGGGAACTGATTACCACTATTACCGTACTGCTTACTTTGCAGCCTGGACATTTCGCCCAAACACATTTAAACGAGATACAGAGAAGTTAACGCAACTTAGAAGACCTATCAAAATCGTATTTTAAGATATTTTTAAGACTTTTTTAAGAACCCGCGGGAACCCTGGAATGAGCAATGGAGGACCAGAGGAGAGAGAAGAAGAGACTGAAACATGTCAGGCGGAAGAGAAATTCCTTCATAACATGATGTGACAGCATGATTATGCAAGACCAATGAGGAAGAAAGAAATAAGTATATTCTGGCTTTGGTAAAGGTTTAACCAGCACCAGGTCTGGGATTGTTATGAATTATTGCTCATCACACAGAGTGATGCACAGAGGATCTGAAAGACTTTCAGATCCAGGTTAATGCTTAGATAAAATAACTAAGCGCAGATGCCATTCAAAGAGATTATTTATTTATTAATTTTTACAACGTTAGAAGTCTCTAGAGCAGTGGTCAGCAACCCGTCGATCGCGATCGACTGGTCGATCTTTGAGACTTTCCCTGTAGATCTTGCCATGAAAAAATAAATGTAAAAAAATAAATATATATATATTCTTTTTAGATCTTTCCCTGAGAGTCCACATTACAGTTCTACTTTTGTTTTGGTGTGAAAAGTGATGCTGCATAGGATTACTGCACTTAGCACTGACTGAGAAAGTACATATTACAGTTCTACTTTGATAAACATACTTACAATTAGCATTTTATAACGTTAATAATATGAGAGTCCACATTACAGTTCTACTTTTGTTTTGATGTGAAAAGTGATGCTGCATAAGATGACTGCACTTAGCACTGACTGAGAAAGTACATATTACAGTTCTACTTTATAAAATGCTAATTGTAAATATGTTTGGCAATGTTAATAGGAGAAGGTCCACATTACAGTTCTACTTTTGTTTTGATGTGAAAAGTGATGCTGCATAAGATAACTGCACTTAGCACTGACTGAGAAAGTACACATTATAGTTCTACTTAGCACTGACTGAGAAAGTACATATTACAGTTCTACTTTGACGTTTTAATGTTGGACCAAAGCATTACATGTAATTAGAATACAGTCATTCTATAATACAATAATAATAATACAATACAATAAAGTCATTTAGTTTAAAGTACAATCTTGGCTGTCTTTTTCTCTCAACGCTTCAATAGGTAGATCTTGCCTTCACCAAAAAAAAAAAAAAAAAAATAGTGATATTGGGCTTAAAAAGGTTGGTGACCACTGCTTTAGAGTTACAATGGAGAATTTTGCGGCCGAGGTCGATACCAGTATAGTCCAAGAAGAGTGTCAGCCAGTAAAATGGATTGAAAAGACAGGGCAGGCTTGTCTCTGGCTTACAGAGATTCAACCTGACCATAGGAATGAGAGTTATAGCCTTAGGTATACTGACACAGGTAGCACAGTTTCTCAATACACAATGTATGTGTACGGAATATCTACTGCAATATTAACAGTGCTGAAACAGTGTTTAACTGTGTTAAATTACAATTACAATGTAGAAGGGATCATTGCAATGCCTGCACCATAATAGCATAACAAATGGAACAATGACAAAAGTTATTTTGGTGATTACCGAAGTTATGTTTGCCTATCCCATCATGATTTGAGAAGATGTAAAGGTTTCAAGTCACAATTTAAAACAATCGTTCATTTTTTGTTTGAAATCAAGTTTCAAACTTGTGTCAGCATACCTATCATCAGGTCAGTAGGAAGATGCATTTGCAGAATGCTGATTTTAAATGGATGATAGTTGAAGTAGTTTAGATAGTGTGCTCGCTTATGCAGTTTAAAGAGATCGTCTCTAACCAGCAAGTCTTCTGGGGACAGCCGGTAGTCTGGTGGAAGAGTGTCTTCTCTCTCCCCCAACTTTGAGACAAACTCCTCCCCAAACTCTGCCTCCTGGGACCAATGACATCATTACCAGTTAGGCCTATGCCTCTGTGTGTATGTGTGTTATAACTCTTTGCTGCACAACCTTGGTGTGTGTGCCTACCTTTGTGCATGTTTGCATTTGACTGAAGCTACAGACTAAAGTCAGGACTTGGGACAATTCCTCCGTAAACAGAAATGCATTGGTGTGCGTTACTCACATTGATGACCTCCTCAGCTGGGACAGGGGCAGGCTCAGGGGTGACTACATCCAGAGTTTCTGATAGGGCATCAAGAATGTCACTTGTCTCTGCAGGAACCTAAGTGGGCGCAGATGGGAAACCTGTTAGGATATTGGTTCCCGACCCGGGGTCTAGGACACCTCTGGAGATGCTCCAAATATATGTGGAGGGGTTTGCCGCCTCACACGGTTTCAGGCAGTGGAATCATACAGGCGAAAGATATAGAATCTTTAGTAAAGCAACTTAAGCAAATGACATGGATGAGAAGCCCAGTTGTCATCCGCACCTCCTCGACAACAGCCATGGCAGCTTCCACCGCAGGGGCCGAGTCTGTGATGACGAAGTCCTCGACCACGGCATCCACCACAGCCTCGGGGGCCTGGAGGGAGACAGACGTCAGTAGACCATTTACAATCTGCCACCTCCTGTATTTACAAGATATCATATCTCTCTCTCATATATATATATATATACATATATTGTATGTATATTGTATGCATGCATTTGTTTTGTATTGCATGCACTTTTATGTATTATAAAATACCATTGTAAGTGGATGCGTACAATTGCTATAACGAGTCTCTTAAGTTAAGGTTAAAGTTGATGCCTGTGGCCTTGATCATTGCATCATGTTATAGGCATCAAGTGCAAGGAATGTGTTGACATTTAACATGGAGGATTTTGAGGCCTGGGCAGTTTAATTCCCCAACCCCCTTTCAAACTGTCCCCACATTAAAAACCTTTCTAGAGGGGAGCTCCCGTAGCTCACCGCATATCTCGGCGCTATTTCTGCGTCGGGGAAAACCGTGCTCGTCACGGATCTGGGGGACACGAGTTCGATTCCTGGACCCGCCGTCATTTCTCAGAATGTCTTCCCCTGCTCTACATCCCATTTCAACCTGTTTCTGTCGGTCATGCTTGACCAGAAAAGCGATAAACACTAAAAAAAAAACTTTAAAAAAAAGAAAAAAAACTTTCTAGGGCTAAACCCTTACCTCTGTGACCTCAACCACCTCTGCTGGCGTCTCGGGGACAATGTCAGTCTCCTAGTAGAGAGGGAAGAGGAAAAAGATGCAGCAGGTCAATTTTGTTACAAGCACGGTACACGCATAAAATATTCCAAATGTTGGTGTTCTGCAGAAACATTATATCCCCATTTCTTTTTATTGCAATCTCATATTGAGCACTAGATCAAGAAAATGGCCCTGGGACCAAGTCAAACCAAACCATTCATCTATCTCTCCATTCCTAAAATAATAGCTTTTTGGGGGGATTCCTCAAGGCAGTGAAGGCACTAATGTGAATCACTCATGTTCTCCTTATAACAGATATGTAGAGCCTAGGGCTGACCTTCGACTTTTTTTGTTGGAATTCGAAGCTTCGGGGCCGAGATCCGATTTTAATTCAAAGCTTTGAAAAAAAGCAATAATAATAATAATAGTTTTTTCTTTTTTTATGTTGTGGGACTTGTACAGCACTTGTTCAACTTTGTCAGTGCTGTAAAGTTTAAACCTTTTTAAATCTTAGACAAACGAAACACTTTGCTTTCATGAAATATTGTAAACCGTCATTTGAAGCTTTATAAAAGCAGCACAATGAACACAAATCTGTCAGTGCCGAGTCCGACCTCATCTTAAATAACAAACAGCATTGCTTGTTGTAATTAACAAAGAGAGGCAGTTGATTTAGCAAAAAATAATAATAAAAAAAAATCATATATATATTTTTTTTTAAATAATCAAATTGTATTTTCATATTCGAATCCCATGCCCATCGAACGAAGCTTCGAAGTATTTAAGACAGCCCTAGTAGAGCCTCACAAAAGGTGTTACATTTTTGAAAATTAAATTGCCAGAGCTTTAACACATTCGGGGCCATTCGATTTCCCCATCTAGCTATAGCTGGGCCAGCTTTCCATTACATAGTTTCACTGTGCGTCACATTGTTTGTAGAGCTAAATCTATATTTTATATTATAGCTATGGATACAATACCATGATCATTTGACAGTAACTATCTTCCGTTCAAGATGCAAAAAATTATGAATTTTTTCATGAATACGTTCACACGTTATCCCGTGGTGAATATGAGTATAATTTTGGAATGATCCGGGCTAATTCCTGGGAGGCCGGCTACAGGGCGCAACGTGAATTCTACTAAAACCATTGGCGTTTCGTCCCTGGACACGCTACTATTTTCAAATCAAATCTATATCATAGATATTATGTTTCATCATGAATGCATGAAAGGGGGGGGGGGGGGGGGGTCATTTCTGATTATTTGATTGCCAGTAACGTCATTCGTTATTACCACAACACACGCCGATCAGGGGGATGGGTAAGATAACCTTGCACGATCAAGCTGAAATTGACGTCAGATTGTCCTTACCTGTGGTCGGTTGTATTCCAAAGAGAAAATTCCAATTATTTGATCGCCATCTGGTCCATCCTATGTCCACGACATAACCCACCACAACATATGGATCGGGGGTGCCGAAAACGATTCAATGCGATCGGGTGAAGCCCTAGGTTTCCCATTACTAGAAAAATCCGTCCGGAGCAGTTTAAACGTAGCACCCGGTCTGGAACAGGGTTTACTGCACTCTCGATACTGCCTACTAGCAGGATCTGGCCGGTACTGCACCTTCGGAGTCCCAGTATGCCTTTTAACGGCAACATACAGGTCCCTGACATTGAATAGGATATTAAAATCAAAAAAAAGGGAAAACGATCCAAAAACGTTAACCGCTGGTGCCCAATAACGTATATATACGCGGTTGGCCGCAAAAGTGTTAAGACTGGGAAATCACTTTGTGCTCACTTTGCACTGAGAGGGTGCCATGTCTACAAATGACCACCAGGGGGAACCATGGACTCACTACCCCCCAACAAACAGGTGGGAAAGAAAGCATACTATGGATCTTGCTGAGCTTATGGTGCTGATTTCAACAAGTTGAAAGTACTAAACTCCTTGGAGTGATGCTGGTTTGCACTCTGTCTTGGTCTCAGCATATTAATTATATTGTTTTAAAAATGGGAAGAGCAATTGGTATTTCCAGGAAATGTGCTTCTTTTGTTGCCCGTCCCCTTTTATGTCAGATAGTGCAAAGTTTGTAATGTAATTTTAGCTATCTTAATTGTTACAGTAGTTTCATTATGCATTGTGTGTACTGACTTTTAATCATTTTGTTTTTGCAATAGTGATTGTTTTTGTATGTTTTTTTGTGTGTGGACCCCAGGAAGACTAGCTGGTTGCTATCGCACCAGCTAATGGGGATCCCTAATCAAATCAAATCAAATCAAATTTAAAGATCTGTCAGCATACCATGGATTTTACTGAGCTTATGGTGCTGATTTAAAGATCTGTCAGCATACCATGGATCTTGCTGAGCTTATGGTGCTGATTTAAAGATCTGTCCGAATGCAACTCTTTTATGACAATAGAGTAAAGATGATACATTGTATAAACTTACCATTGGGATCTCCTCTGATGGGGCAGAAACATCCTAAAAATAATTAGCAAATAACATTGTAATTTACAGGAACATTCAAGCTACTGTAAGGTAATATTCTTTGAAGCATTGATGAACATTTTAAATATGAAGAATGAAATGAGGTGAAATATGGAAGAGAAAAATTTAAACTTCACGGCAAACTGCATGCAACTACTGATTATCACACAGGTCGGGAACAACAAAGACAAAAGACAAATACAAATAACCCATTAATTAATATCTTCAGGAGAAGGGAGGATAGAAGATAGAAAGAGGAGGGTTGAAGTGAGGTGGCACCTCTGTGATTTCAACGGGCTCAGCCTCAATCTCAGGCGCAGCTGCTTCAGCCAACACTACGGGCGTCTCTTCTGCTAGGACCACCTCCTCCTCCACAGGGGCAGCGAGGCAGACCTCTGGCTCAGGGATCGCTTCAAGGACCTCTTCTATAATACTTTGTTCATCTGGAATACTTTCTGCTTCAATGACCGGCTCCAAAACGGCTTCGATAACTGCCTCCACCACCTCCTCGACCTCAGCCTCCACTACGCATTCTGTGACTGCTTCCACTTCGAGCTCAGCTGCCACGAGTTCCACTTCGAGCTCAGCTGCCACGAGTTCTGCTTCGAGCTCAGCTGCCACGGGTTCTGCTTCGAGCTCAGCTGCCACGGGTTCTGCTTCGAGCTCAGCTGCCACGGGTTCCCATTCGAGCTCAGCTGCCACGGGTTCTGCTTCGAGCTCAGCTGTTGCTGGTACTGCTTCAAGCTCAACTACGGGCTCTTCTGCTAGCACCTCCACTTCAGCCTCTGGCTCAATAACAGCATGGGTCTGAACATGCCATGTAATCAGACAAGACAGTCACAGTCAACACAGCAAACACTAGCTACTGAATTCACATGCAACATGTATGATTGCTGTCACTTGTACCATTGTGCATCCCCGGGTTGAGTTTTTAGGCCACTAGAGAGGATGCATAATAGCTGCCAAAAAAGGGGGCGCTGTGGTATCAAGTGAGAGCAAAATGGAATGAAAATGACACGTGATCTGTATGGATACATTTACCTGATTCCAACAAATCTACCACAGACAAATACAAACATGTTATGTTCTACCATGCATGACTAAATGGAATGATGACTTTTTTTTTAACAACACTACCACACTGACAAGCCAGACATTGAAGGGGCTTACCTGTTCGACCTCTGTGGTGATGGCTACGGTGTCCTCTACTTGGACCTGTAAGATGAATGAACCAAGATTATAGCGCTTTGTTTAACTCTCAATACATGAGTTGGCAAGAGTGTAAAGATTTAAGTCCAGTTAAAGCCAACCTTGTTCTTTATAGCACCCTTGTGATACAATCTACTCCCCAAAGGCATCTCGTAAAGACATTCAAAAAAGAAAAAGCCCCACAATGCATTTAGCTTGTGGCTTTAACGCCTTTCGTTGCCAAACTTATGCAAGACGCCCTGTGGCACGTAGTCTGCCACATATACAGTAATGGGGTCATAAGAACCTGTTTCTACTGAATGGTTTGTCCTTTGTTCAGTTTCTCAGAACTGCTGATATAGCGAGTCATAATACATAGTATGGGGAACAATGTGGAGCTGCAATTACTACTAACGTGGTGTGATATTCTAATGAATTGAAGTTTTGTACCCTGGCCCTACTGAATACGAGACTCTTTCCTACATAAAGCTACACCACACTCTTACAGGTGGCTGTAAGGGGATGTCTAGCTTGCCAACATAGTTTTGTGTCTGATGGATGTAATGCGTTGACGTTGAGTCTAAAATGAGGACAGCCAGGTAGGGGTTGCTTAGCCCGTTCTATCGACACCATGGATTAGTGCACTGCAACCCTGCCCGAGCCCGACGGGGCCTACCCGACCCGACGGGTTCGGGCTGGGTAGGGCTTTGTTTTTAAATAAATAATTCGGGCTCGGCCGGGGAGCGACCTTTTTTTTTTTTTTTGCGCTCGCTATACTCATATAACTAGGGTTATAGGATAACCTTAAGTTTCTGTTTCATTTTCGCGTAACGTAGTGCTGTCATCAGAGAGTGAAAGCCTCGTGTCTGAGGAGTCAAGATGTATAAGTTAACAGATAAAATAGTAAAGGGAACGCTGCATTTTTGGAAACATTTGGATGTAATTACCGCAGCCCGCAAGGAGAACTCGAGGGGAGTAGAACAGTGATGAAGCCCTCAGGTGGATGATGAACAAATGAACCAGACCGAAGTGGCATTGTTTGAAGTTGGAATATAGCCAGTTGGCGAACGTTTTAATTTGTTCTTGGATGTATGTAGCCGGTTGGCGAAGTTTTGTTAACGTTGTTCAACGCGTTGCTGACATCATCAGCGAAGTGGTGAGTCCGATTTATTATTATTTGCTGGTGTGGGGTCGCTGCTGCCCTGTTCTGTTGTGCATTCATTATATAAATGTTGCTCTGCTCTAAATCTGATTTCTGTTTTCTGTTTGTTTGTATAGTGACTGAGTAGGCTATTGTGTTGTGTGTGTGTGTGTGTCAAAGAAGATTCCATATAGCCTTCAAAACGTTTTACGAGGCTGCCGTGTGAGTCAGTCTAAGCGAGCACTGGGACTAGGCCTGCCACGATAACACATTTTGCTGGGCGATTAATTGCCCCCGAAAATATCGCGATAAGCGATATTATTGCGACCGGTTAGAGAATTTTTTTTTGAGAAATTTATTTCCCAAAACTTTTATTTTGAAGCCCACCGCTCCGTCTTTTCCTGTGTTTTAGACTTTTATTTTGAAGCCCACCGACCGGACCGGAAGTATTGTTGTGATTATCAGGTACTTTGGGTACCAGAAAAGTCACGTGAAACACTGCAGACCACTGATTGGTCAGAATAGAGACGCGTCTCTAGGATTTCATAATCATTATGTTTGCAGCAGGCACAAGTGCAATAAACAAAGGATACAGTCACTGTGTATTCTGCCTCATTTATTGATTAAACAAAACCGACATCAACACAATTTGCCACCGAGCGGAGAGTTTAGTCTCGCAAAAAGATCGCTGACTTGTTAAGGCTTGTTGTTAGGTTAGGTGCTAATGTTGTGCTAGCGTTTTAGCATGGCTATCGTACATAGCGTGATCAATATAACTCGCTATTGATTGTTTGTATGAGTAACGTTAATGCTAGTAGAATAGACACAACGTGAGGTAATCACCATCCATTTTAAACCGGTTATTACCTAATGCTAACGTTAGCAAATAGACGCGACTGGTAACGTTACAGCTTGTTAGCCTAATGCTAACGTTAACGTTAGCATAGACAGCCTAGCTAACGTTAACGCTTGTAGAATAGACACAATGAGAGGTAACGTTAGCGTTAGCAGAATAGACACAACGAGGGTCTCGTTAATGTTGTTATTGATTGATTGATTGAAAACTGTGTTTACTCTGTTTGTATGAGTAACGTTAATGCTAGTAGAATAGACACAATGAGGGGTAACGTTAGCCCCACGGAGCTCCTGTGCTGTGCTCTGTAGTAAAGCCAGCGGCCCGCCTCCCAACACGGACAGTGACTGACAAGGGGCACTGGGTCCGCCTCATTAAAACAAACGCGCAAATAGCAATTAATCGCGCCCGTCAAAATCATTGCATTCATTTTAATTATCGCGGCAATTAATCGATTTATTGCTTATCGCGGCAGGCCTAACTGGGACTAGAGCTGCCGCGGTTACCGCATTACCGCGGTATCGCTGTTACATCACGGCCACCGCAGAGTTTAGCTGAATACCGCATCACCGCTGTTTTTTATAATAATACTCTCAACCAAAGCAATGCAACGGAAGTTCACGGAACAATTTTGATTGACAGTCGATTCTGCCAATTACGTCACACCGCTTGCACCCGCCTCTGCTGTTACCACCAATCGGCAAGCGCGTATTCGTTTTTTACTTCCTGTATGTCAGCCATTGATCAGAGCTCACAACAAGGCTAATAACGTTAGCTCCCCGCCGGAGTGGACTATCAGCGCTCCGCAGGAGTACTAAACGAGGCATAATGATTTTACTGCAACGAATGTTATAATAAAAGCCCTTCGTGCTATACACTTGTCTGATTGAAAACTTTATTAACAGACCACAGAATGGGCACAACTCAGCACGCTCTGAGCAAAGGAAGGAACTGAGATATGAATTGAGTAATGCTTGCCTTGCTATGGTCCGGTAAATACGCTGATGTTATTGAACGTGTAACTATATAACGTTAATGCCACAAAACGAATGCCTTTGTTAATCATAAGTAGTAACTTTATAATAAGAAGAAGAAGAAGAAGAAGAAGAAGAAAGGGTCGGGGGGGGTAACCGCCGGGCGCTACCACCCCTGCCGCGACACCGAGTGAACGGCGCACGACCAGAGGGGAGAATCCGTGTTTCACTTTCAATAACGAATGCGTGCTTGCCGAATCCCAAACAATATTCATGCTGCAAAGTCATCCTCTAAAGATAGTAATTTAGACTAGAGGCAGGCTATATGCTATAAAGAGTAGACTACTAAACAAAAAAACAAAAAAATTCATTCAAACTTATTTTTTTTGTGGTAACCGCGGCGGTAGGAAATATTTCACAAATTATTGCGGTAAGGAAAAAATCAATACCGCGGCAGCCCTAACTGGGACGGCATTCTAATAAGAGCGAAACAGGCTATGTAAATGCTTCTTAGTTTTCAGCGTGATATGCGTTATTTAGGTAGACCTATTGAACATTTTCGTTTTTGTTTATTTATTAAGTTCATATAAAACCGTGTTTCGAATATTTAAAACAAATACAAATAAAATTGTATTTTTAAGTCTAATATATA
This sequence comes from Notolepis coatsorum, assembly GCF_963971535.1. Lineage (NCBI taxonomy): Eukaryota > Metazoa > Chordata > Actinopteri > Aulopiformes > Paralepididae > Notolepis > Notolepis coatsorum. The sequence goes on along the minus strand of NC_140165.1, from coordinate 136,080,951 downwards.
TATTTATTTTTCGGGTTTTCACTCGGGCTAGGGCTTAAAATGTTATTTACAGTCAGGCTTATTTTCGGGGCGGGGCCTGAAGTTCACGGGCTCGGGCTGGGCACAGGCTTCATTTCAAGGCCCTTGCAGACCACTACCATGGATCAAGGGCTGACAGGTTGTCATTGTTTGTTGAATAGTAAAAAAAATTATAAAAAAAATAGCTTAATATCAGTTCATCGGTTTTTAAAAAGCATAAAACCTGTATACCAGAGTTTGAATAAAAAAATAATTACAAGTTAGAAGTTACAATGATTAGTGTTTCAAGAGTACACACATTCCACCCTGGGAACTCTGCCCTCTAGCTTTTAAAACCCTTTCACTACCACTCTACAGAAGGTTAACCTTTCACTACCACACTACAGACGGTTAACAGTCTGTAGTGTGGTAGTGAAAGGGTTAACCTTCTGTAGTGTGGTTGTGAAAGGGTTAACCTTCTGTATTGTCGCAGTGAAAGGGTTAACCCTTTGGTCGTGTGGTAGTGAAAGGGTTAACAGGGCATGGTGTTTTGAGCGTGTGAGAGAGGTGGGAGATGGAGCAGTCTGACTGGTTGGGTCTGTGTGTGTGTGTGTTGTTTGAGAGGGGAGGACAGATGAAAGGTTCACGTGATTTACCTCAAATTCTGCAGGAACAGCCGCAGGGGCCTCGGCTTCGACCTAGGGGAGGAAGAGAGACGTTTCATTCAGTTTGAGAGTCAGAAAAGTGGGAAGATACATATAATCTGTACTGAGTCCTAAACTGCCTGTCGGCACAGTGGAAAGCATGGATACATTCGAAAGCACGTCTCAAAATCCCTGGAACATCTTGTCCCATCTGAGAACGTCCTGTCTTTTTAGCATTAGTTACTCTTGGGTGATGATTTCTCCAATACACATGGTTCAAGGCTAGATTTCGGTAGGGGCGCCTTGATCCTGTGTGTTTTTGGGATACATGACTTACTAGACAGGTATGAGGCCATCTACCTTTTGTTCCGATGGCCACATTTATTACATACAGACTAGTACAAGTCTGCTGGTTTTCAGTGTCTAAAGAAAATATTTCAGATCATAAACACACATACACACAAACAATCATCACACCTCCCTCCCTCCCTCCCTCCCTCCCTCCCTCCCTCCCTCCCTCAGAGTGCTCTTTGTGCAAGTGACAGTAATGTCGGAGGGGGCTGCTGTGGGCGTCTTATGCAACCGACAGCAACATTAGCCAATTGCATAACATTGACAGAGAGTGAACACGCCCCCTCCGCTGTTCCTCTCTATACCAGCGCAGAACAACGATTGGCTGAACGCTCAAGATGGAGGGGTCTGAAGAGATGCCCATAGCACTGTTGTGGCAGCCATCTTCTGCTCACACCCCCTTTGTCTCCCTCTCTCCGTCAGGGCCTCCTGTTAATGACTCCTCCTTTTGTCTCGCAACGCAATTAGCAGCTCAGCTGGCACAGAGGTAAGTGGAGGCAGCAGGGCACCCTCTGTGCAGCCAGGTGTGTGGAGCCATACTGACAGCCCAGAGGGCAGCGCATGAATATTACATGTCTTTGTACGTCCACGGTCAATTATTTACGATTGCCCCCCATAGCTGCCAGTACTAGATTTCACCCCATATTTTGGATAAATCTCTACTCTTTGCTCGCTTCCCATCGACCGGGCCAAAACTGGAGTCTTATTATCCAACAGTCCGTGAATGTGGGTCACGTATCTATCAGTAAGTCACAGCGAATCGAGTCGAAACTCGATGACATACAGTACACTGCGTTAACGAGTGACCAAAAACAGCTGAAGGAGAAAACAATAAATAACTTGTGTTAGCCATTTAATCGCCTGCACCGCTCTCTATTCACCGCTGTCGGGGGTGAGAAAACAATGTTGCCCAGCCTTCGGTTCTATTGTTAAACCTTAGCACAAAACCAACATGAACACAGGCATGTACAGTCAGCGAGGGTAAATAACATAAAGCTAGCTTGGGAGTTGCCCCATAAAGGGGAGGAAGGAGCCAGGGTGGGAGGGCTGTGGGCTAAAAGCCTTCCATTTCTGGCAGGCTGGAAGCATATAGAAACACCACCACCCCTCCCCCCGGCTGTCGCTCGTAGAACACTGTGTACCAAACTGATCTGACTGCAGATCCTGCCTTACGATCCCCATACATATCACCACGGCAGGAACAAAATGTACCAAACTGATCTGAGGGCAGCAAGCTACAAAGGCAGACCACCATCTTATCCCACCGGAGAACACAGTGTACATGTACCCCATGTTCCTTAAGGACAAAGACACACCCCCTTCAATTAGCAAACCTCCTGGAGGGAAATACCAATACTTGGGGTAATGTCAGTAACCCAAAACTGATGAGTGAAAACACGCTTTGCTGACAAAGCACAACCAAAACCACTCCAAATATGTAGCTTGGATAAACCAGGTTATCAGATACATGTGTGGAAAGCTGCATCATTTCCTGTTTTCTGAAGAAAGCTACATGCACATGAAGAGGATGGATAAAAAAGAAAGAAGGATAGGAAAAAGATGAACTCGTTTCTATCTATGAAGCAAAGCAATTGCCACCGGTGACAAAGGGTCTGAGCTTAAGCCCATAAAACGTTGATAGAGGAAGAATACAGGGAGGGGGGGGGGTCTTCTCACGTGTCATGACACTAGGTGATAAAGTCATCTACCAGGCCAAGAGATTACCCAGAACCCATACATTCTATCCCCTCTGGATCTCTTCTATCCACCCAGTGCTATAAATATTTCCAAGGCTGTGTAAGGAGATAGTGGCAGCTGTCCATACATAGGCAAATATAAAAGGTTAAACATGTAGCGTACACAACACAAAACACAGGGATTAGATCCTACGGAATTAGCTCATGACACACACACCCCTTTCTCTCAGCACGCCCCAAATAATTTGGACTTAAAAATCCCCCTCCCAATTCCCTCTCCGCCCCTTTTCCACCATCGTCAGCCAATGGCAAATTGGCACCTACACATGTTCATGTGCTGCCCCCTCCCATGAGGGGAGCACGTGCCAGGCAGGCAGAGGCGCTCTTGTATAGGGCCCCTATAGGCAAACACAGGAGGAGCAGAGCTCATAGAGATAGGAGGGAAGGAGAAGAAGAAGGAGGAGGGAATGGAGAGAGGAAGGGAGGGAGGGAGGGTGGGATGGAGCAGAGGCTATAAGAGCCCAGAGACCGAGCCGATGGTACAAAATGTTCAGCCATAGAATACGCCACACCTACCTCTCCTCCAGCAGCAAATCATCCACACTCTCGTAAGCAGAGGTCACAACGGCTCGGGGGTTCAGAGGGAGGGGGGTTCGGAGGGTGGATGGTTTTGGGGGACCTCACCTGACTCTCCACGGTTACGTCCAGGAGTGGAGGGGGCGCCTCTCTCGGCCCCCGGAGCCAGCTGAATATGAGGCCCATTTTTACCCCGAGTGCTCCAACGAGCGCGTGTTGACTAACCAAGCGAGCGGCACTAGAACCGACAGGACCCTTATTCTCCACTGTCCAGAGATTCCGCTAAGCCTTAAAATACTTCCCCCAAATCTTTCTCTGTTGCATTTAAATCACGTTAAAACAGCACACAGAGTGTTTTTTTTTTTTACCACTTGTACTATATTTGCATCTCACTGCTATAGCATATGTGTGTGTGTATTTATGGTGTGCGTGCGCGCAGCTCTGAGGCGTATCTGGCACATCTGCAAGCAAGCAAAGGAGCCAGGCGCTGAGACGCGGAGAGAGTGAAGGAAGGAAGGAGGGGAGGTGGAGAACAGAGGGAGGGGGCGTGTGTCCTTCTTGAGGCCGGGTGACTGCATTGATGAGGCCTGCTCCTATATAGACGACCACACTGTCTGGGTGGGGGTGGGGGGATCGGGGTACCAGAGAAGCGGGGTTTCACTGAATGGAACCCGATCTCCATAATATGCCCTCCTCTTTCCACAGGCCTACTACACACCATGCTCTCTCTCACGTTTACATACATGTGAGCACATGTCAGCACATGTAGCCTGTGGGGCCATATGTGGTCATATGGCTCAGCTATGGCGGTGGGTAAATGCAGCTGTGTGCACACGTGGCACAAGCTTGCGGTTGGGTCCGTGTGTTCAGCTTCACGTACAAAAGCGCACAATCCCTGAACAAATGACAGGAGTCTACCCCACACACAGTGAAAATGGGACACATTGTTCCCAAAAATGTCCAGATGGCAGCTGGCCTCACATTAATGCTCGAGTAAAAACCAAACACAGGTCTCACTTAGAAATGTCAATTTAAGCAATACAACCTATGCCTGTGTTTCTTTTTATAATTGTATTATTTATTTATTTTTTATAATATTATCTTTCAGATAATGGGTGAAATACAGGGACAAATCATCACACAATTTAAAAGTATACATAAAAATAAATCTTAATGTAGGGTCTACTGCAACACCAATAATCCAATAGCCAATCCAAACCTATAGGAGCATATCTCGAGCAGGAACCCTATTGGCCTAAGTCTAGACTACTGTCTTTTCAATTAGCCCACTAAATGGACATACAAAGGAGAAGTGAAATCTGAAACAAAACGCTACACGTGCCCATCGAAGCAGACCGTTTTAATGTGGGTAGTAATGTATAGTGACGGTGGAAGAGGCCCTACCGAGCCTCCCACTAATGTACAATGTTTCTCTCTCTTCCAATCTTTCTGGTAAATGGAACACGTTGTTCCTACTGCCCCCTCCTCTCACCCCCCCCCCCCCCCCCTCTCCACTCCCCCCTCCCACAACCCACGACTCCATCTCATAAGCGAGCCACAGCAACCATTTTCACAGCACACGCTCTCCCTCCCACCAGCCAGCATCTATACTGGTACTAGAGAAAACAAGACCCTGTGCTGAGATATGCACATGGGGTAGGCACTGAAATATGCATCACCTCCCTGTTACCACATGTTAGCCTTAGTACTTCTACAAAAAGCACACACTGAAATCATAAAACCATAAAAACAAAATAGCAGTTTTCTCTACAGCTCTGCGAAACATCCATGATAACATGACAGTGGACGCACAGATTTTCAGAGTTAGTCACCAAAGTTGCTCTTGTAGAGGTTGCTACAAGAAATTATTGAGGGGAAAAAATATGAAGAATGTGGGATTTCAACTGTGATGTTACTTTTAACACTACTGGCCGAACTGGGTTTTATTTCTGATAAAAATTGTGTGCGTCCAGCTTGAGTAAATTAAATTGGGCCTTACCTCTGTTACTGGTTCTGGCTCTGGAATGACAGGTTCAGCCTCCTGCACTGCAGCAGCTTCATCTGTAGGGGGCTCCACTGGCGTGGCTTCAACAACTGTTTCCTCAGCAACTGGGGCTTCTTCCTCCACCTCTACTGGGGCTTCCTCCACCTCTACTGGGGCCTCCTCCACTTCTACTGGGGCCTCCTCCACTTCTACTGGGGCCTCCTCCACAGGGGCGACCTCTTCGACAACCACAGGCACTGGTTCTGGTGCCACTACCTCAATTGGTGCTTCTACCTCAATTGGTGCTTCTACCTCAACGGGCGATGCAACCTCAACGGGCGCTGCAACCTCAACGGGCGCTGCAACCTCAACAGGCGCTGCAACCTCAACAGGTTTTACTATGACTGGTTTCGGTGCCTCCACAATGGGCACGGCAATTGGAACAGCTTCTGGGACCTTTTCTGGTTTCCGTACTATACATTTAGCCACTGGTTGAGCCTTTTTAGGGGCTGATGGTGGTGGTGCGCTGACTGCGACTGCAGGAGTAGCTTTGGCAGGGGGGTTGGCTGCATGCTGTTCTTCAAGGGTTCTCCTCAGGATTTGCTGTTGGGCGAAATTAATGTGAGATAGGGTTAATAAATAATAATAATAAATAATAACAACAACAACAACAACAACAACAACAACAAGTTATTAGCACTCTAACGCTAGTTGATACAACCCAATATCAGTTTCCTTAGTTGCAAGATAAAAACAGCATAGCCTGAGGCACAGCAGAGTCCAGAGGTTGCACGTGGTCAACTTCTTTATCTATTTCAGTTAAGCTGGGGATTTGGGGAGTGGGGGAGGTATTGTAGCACCACTTGATTCACTGAAATACCAGGGATGCCATGCTGGCTAGGTTCAACGTGTTTTCCTGGGCACGACTAAACCCCACAGGGCTTCATTGGCGGTTTTGGAGCGACAGAGAGCACACAAGGGGGGGGGGGGGGGGGGAATGCATTGGGTTATGGGGAGCGGGCCCGACCGAGTTAGTTAGATAATAGAAACTAATTAGCTGAATCAGAACGATTCTGACAGGTCTGTTGAAGCGCGGACAGAAACCCTGCGAGTCAGCAAGGTTGTGAGCTCCGGATGGGGGCCCCCGCGGGCCAGACAGTGGGCCTAATCGCATCATAATCAGGTTATAATCGCGTTATAATCACACCCCAAATGCTTCGTTAAGCCCCGGGAGAGGGCCAGCCAGCCAGCCAGCCAGCCAGCCCGGGCGTTTACATTTCTCTGCAAGCCCCCGTAAGCCTGCTGCTCGTGTGTGTACATGTGCATCTTTCTGCCATCAAAACAACCCCCTCCCTTCTCCTACCACCAATAGATGGCATGGCTAGTGGGCATTTCCATTCTCATTAGGCATAATCTCAACATTTACCCAGCCTGCCATCAATAACCAAATCCCTATAATGCTCTAGTGCAGGCGGGCTCTATAGTGGCGTGCCCTTAATAGGCCTCTAATCGTCCTTGTAGAAAAACCAGAGAGACTGGTTCAGAGGGTGGGGGAGAGAACATACAAAGGCATGTACTGAAACACAATACTCAACGTGAAGGCTTCTAGTGGTGGGTGAGTCCCCCCCCCCCCTTCCCTCAAACTTCAAAACTATTTTTCTATAGAGTACAGAGTAAGTGAAGATAATAAGACCTGTAGCTGAATTGCTACATCAGATTTTCTGAACAAGATTTATCTGGGTCAGGGTTTCTTCTTGAGAGTGCACAGTTTCAGAAGACACTCCTACAGTTTTTAATAACACTACCAAATACAGGCCTGCTGCTTTTGGAGACAAAAGTCTGTCTGGGCAAGAGGGGCTGTGTTGTGGAGGAATGCTATCAACGCCATATTGAGAAGTCTTCATAGTTGGGAGTGAAGCCACAGCATGTGCCAAGGATTCAAACTAGCAAACGTCCATAAAGAAAAACAAGAGGGGACTGAGACGCTTGAAAGAATGAGTTATTGTGGACGTGATGATAACAATGAAGACTATGTCCAAGCTTGTGTCTGTGTGGAATGATGTTGCATGGTGTAAACTGTGGGGACTGGGGAGAGGGGGCGGCAAAGGGCAGATAACCTTTGCTCTCTCTGTCGAAGCTTAAGCCTCCATGTTACTTTCTCACTCCCCACAACCCCGCCCACCTAGCAGGGCACTGAATGTTCAGATTACCTATCCTACCCCCCCCCCCCCCCCCCCCCCTTACCTAAGAGCAATTCGTATTTTATTTTATTGTTTCTCCGTGGGGAAATTTATTAAGTGGAATTGGTGAGTAAAAGAGAGGATACAAGCTGAAAATGAACAACCCTAAAGAAAATGAATGAGGGGAGGGGGGGGCTCAATTGAATAGACCCATCACGATGCGCACAAAACACATCAATGTATTTGAACTCCCAACACGTGGCCTTAGCCAAGGGGGGTATTATTTTCAACCGTCATTTTGTTTAAGCTATATAATCCTGACACTCCCCAGCCAGGTAAACTGTAATATTATAATGGGCCAAGGGCCATGCAAACTCTTCCAACTTTGCGCGAGCGTCTCGGTTGGAGCAACTGGGGGATGTGTGCCGCTGAGTGGCGATGATTATGGACATACAAATATGAATTATTAATACAAACATGCCGATTTTATTACACATTAAGTTACATTTGTATTACTAAAGTAGCTTTATGTGCATATTCAAGAACCCTGTAGTGTGGTCACAATCAAAAAGGTAGACAATATAAAATTGAAAACGAAATAGGCCTATTTGCAATTAAGAGCAGCCTTAATGAGCAATCTAGGAAGGAGGCTTTGGGAAGAGTACAGGATGTACTTCTGTAGAATTCCTCATGAAGACCAATCGAAAAGAGACACTGCCACTGGATTCATAAAACACCAACGCTGATGTTCCAAGAAATGAAAAAAAAATAAAAAAATCATGAAACCAAATCCCGGTTCTTTATAGATCGTCGAATGCAACTTGTGTGATCGTGCCATGTGGTCCTCATCTGGATGGTTGGGACAGCCGCACCAATGTCCGCAAATCGGTGATAATTTAGAGAATGATGATCATGGTGATAAAAGGACAGGCCACACACTTACCACCCTCCTCATGCGGCGCTTGTTCTTCTTCCTCTTGCTGGGCATTTTGGCGTGTGTGCGTTGGTGTGTTGTGTGAAGAGCTGTGACACTCAACTAGTAGTAAACTAAGAACAGCAGCGAAATGGATGGGGACAATGTGGATCTTTTTAAAGCCCTCGGTATTTCTCCCATCTCTGGCCCTGACCTATCCGCGGAGGAGGATGGAGGAGAGGGGCGGTAACGATGGAGGGGTGTGTGCTCGAGCAGCGACCCACTGGCTTGATGGTGTTGTTATGTAATCGCGGGGCTAGAGAGAGAAGAACCGAGGCAGAGGGTCCAGCTGCAGCGCCGGAGAATCCTCTCAAGGGGCAAGCCTGTGGCAGCCACGAACCTGCGCTGTTTTGGCGGCCGGCCCATAGGGGGCGCTGGGGTGCCGCCCCCCCCCTGGTAAAGAGAGCAGGAGAAGAAGAAAATGTTTTATTTTTATTTTTATTTTAGACCCCTAAAAATAAAATAAACATGTTTAAAATGAATAATATTGACTCATTTTCAGTATGTTTGTGTTTCAAATGCACAATAACGTTAATATATCAAATATAAATCATTGTTTTGTGATTCACATGACGTCACTGTCTGATATGATATAGAGATGAGTACCTCTAAAGCTGGGCGCATAGTCGTAGCGCGCACACTGTGCGCGTCACTGTATCATCGCAGCCAATTAAATAGGTCAAGCAAATACATTTCGCCTATCAGTGCGTTCAAATATGATGTAATATGATGTAATCGGGGCGCGTTTTTCTAGCGCTCCAAGCAAGCAGGGCCCAACCTCCAACCTAACCCGCCCACACAGAACGGAGAGTTTGCTAGCTTACTAGTAGCTACCATGGATCATGGAGTCAGAACATTATTTCTAACCTCGAATGCAGGTAAATCCCTCAAAACAATACCTTTTGAGAGATGAACATTGGAGTGAAAGAGTTTCGACCTCATCAGCCTGATATCTCAATTCAGAAAAAATCAACAGACAGAGGAAGACGATATACTCTGTCGTTTTTTAGCTGGTGGTACTTTGGCTAACAAGAAGCTATATGGCTAGCTGGATGCAGTCATGAATGCCGTTGCTTTCTAGAGAATATCTAGACAGCGCCTCTATAATAGACGGCCCTGCACAGTAGCACAGCAACCGGAACAGGAAACTGAGACGCTATTTGTAAATACACCTGCAATCGTCCAAGACTTGTTTGTATATTGTTTTCTTCCTTTATTAAACTGGATGGAACAAATGGAATATCGTTCTTATTTATATACAAACATCTGGATGTAGTCCAACGGATATGATCAGTAGATCAGAGGAGGACGACGAGGTGCGCAAACAGACCATGGAGAAAGTCGGATAGTCGACGGAGCCGTCGGCAAACACGGCACCTTGTCGACTTAAAGGACCAGGACACTGTTAACGTCGACAATTGGTATGGATTTTTTACTTTCATGTAAAGGATCATTTCATTGGATTATAGTGGACTTTTATTATTAGTTCTACAACGGAAGATGCCAAAAGGGATTATTTTTTTTGGGAGCTACAGCTGTAGTCTGAAGTAAATTTTTATACATTGGAAGCAAGCTATTATAATTATTCATCCAAATAACTGACAATGGTGCTTATAAATGCAGAGTGCCCTATTGAGGGTTGTGACTATGTAGCTGAGCATGCAGCGGCGGCGGTGGTGGCGGCCATGTTAAGTGTACACGCCACTATACATGTCACAGGCGCAGCCCCCTGGGCGCCGGGCGCAAATGCTAAAATGGAGAAGCTAAAGCGTCCCTCCATAGCACTGGCCGGAACGGGCGAGGCCTGGTCATACTTCGTAACCCGCTGGGGTGAGTACAAAACAGGCACCAAGCTGGTCGGGCCCAACATAGTTTCACAGCTACTGGAGTGCTGCGAGTAGGATCTGAGGAAGGACCTCACACGCGCGGCAGGCAGGAGCCTAGCGGGCAACGACGAGGAGGACGTCCTCGCTGCCATGAAGGCACTCGCCGGTTGCCTGTCACACCCCCATCCCTGTGGCCCTACACTGGCAAGAGGAGGTAAAGGCAGGCCTCGACCAGGACGTCCGCCTCGGCGTGTTGGAGGAAGTACCAATCGTTACACCGGTGACGCGGTGTCATCGCATGGTGATCTGCGCAAAGAAGACAGGCAAACCGCGACGCACTGTCGACTTCCAGGCCCTGAACAGGTATGCAGTCCGCAAGACCCACCACACCCAATCTCCATTCCACCAAGCGGGATGTGTGCCTAACGGGAAACTCAAGACTGTGTTCGATGCCTGGAACGGTTACCACAGCGTCCCATTACACAAGGACGATCGCCACAAGACGACGTTCATAACCCCATGGGGCCGCTACCGGTACCTGTTGGCCCCGCAGGGGTACATGGCATCGGGGGACGGTTACTCGCGACGGTATGACGAGGTTGTCGCGGACATAGGCAACAAAACTAAGTGCATAGACGACACGCTAAGTATGGTCAGATACAATTGAGGAGAGCTACTTCCAGGCGGTCCAATGGCTGGACATATGCGGCCGGAATGGAATAGTCCTCAACCCGGAGAAGTTCATTTTTAGCGCACCCACGGTGGACTTTGCAGGCTTTACAATCACCATGACTGACGGGCGACCGTGCAGTCGCTACCTGGAGGCGATACACGACTTCCCACAACCACGTAATGTCACGGACATCAGGTCGTAGTTCGGGCTGGTCAACCAGGTGGCCTACGCCTTCAGCATGGCCGAGCGTATGCAGCCATTCCGGAAGCTCCTGAAGAGTGGAGAATGCTTCGAGTGGTCCACGGAGTTGGAAGACATATTCCATGAGTCAAAGGATGTGATCGTCGAAGAAATTGAGCGTGGTGTCCGCATTTTTGACAAAACCAGCCCAACATGTATCGCCACGGACTGGTCAAAGGAGGGCATTGGATTCTGGTTATTCCAGAAACATTGCCGATGTATGCCAGTCAGACCCTTCTGCTGCACCGATGGGTGGAAGATAACCCTGGTTGGCAGCAGATTCACGCATGCGGCGGAGTCCAGATACGCGCCCATAGAGGGCGAGGCTCTTGCGGTCGTGGACGCATTGGACGAGGCACGCTACTTTGTGTTGGGATGCGAGGACTTGATTGTAGCGGTAGACCATAAGCCGCTGCTGAGACTCCTTGCAGACAGGGCGCTCGATGACATACCGAACCCCTGCCTACAGAACCTCAAGGAGAAGACCTTGCGTTATCGTTTCCGCATCGTGCATGTCCCGGGCATGAGAAACAAGGCGGCGGACGCAATGTCACGTAGGCCGGTGGGCACCACACGGCCATCACTTATGGACCTTCCGGATGACAATGCCCACCTCCCACCCAGTACGCACACTGATGTACTGTCCTTCCTACGCCAGACCGAGTCAGGGAATGACGAGGACACTGAGGAGGATGACCTGGCATGGTGTGCTGCAGGCCTTGAATCATTGCGGTCAGTGACATGGGATCGTGTCAGGGAGGCCACCAGCAGCGATGGTGAGATGCGCACCCTGGAGGAAATGGCGACGGACGGCATCCCTGACTCAAAATTCGAGATGCCGAAGACGATCCGTGACTTCCACCAGTACCGTGAGAACATCACATCAACTGACGGGTCCTGTACAAGGACAGGGTAATTATACCACTCTCACTCCGCAGAGAAGTGCTGAGCGCCCTACACGCTGCCCACCAGGGCGTATCGATGTTGACCGCCCGCGCAGAATCCTCTGTGTTCTGGCCAGGCATTTCGGCTGACATCAGCACCACTCTGAAGAACTGCGAGCACTGCCACCGGATGGCACCTTCACAGCCTGGAGCGCCGTCAACCCCGCCGATCCCAGCTGTTTACCCCTTTCAGGCGGTGTGTTCAGACTTCTTCGTGCACAGGGGCGTGCACTACCTCATGACGGTGGACCGGTACTCAAACTGGCCGATCATCTCGAAGGCGACGGGGGGCGCCGCCGGCCTCATAAATCACCTACGTCGGGCCTTCGTGACGTACGGGACGCCAGAATAGCTCACATCGGACGGGGGCCCAGAGTTCACCTCCACCGAGACCAGGTCATTTCTATACAGATGGGGCGTACACCACCGCCTCTCATCTGTGGCCTTCCCCCACAGCAACTGCCGCGCTGAGATTGGGGTGAAGACAATGAAACATCTTATCACCGACAACACCGGCCCAAAGGGGGAGCTTGACACAGATGCTGTGCAGAGAGCGATCCTGCAATATTGTAACACACCTGACCCTGACACAAAAATATCTCCAGCAATGTGTGTCTTCGGCCGCCCGATACGTGACTTCATCCCGGTTGTACCTGGGAAGTACAGACCACACGAGACCTGGCGGGAGACACTAACGGCAAGGGAGGAGGCTCTCCGCAAACACCACATCCGCACAGCGGATGCCTGGGCGGAGCACACAAAACGCCTCCCGCCACTCATGGCAGGGGACATGGTCCGTGTACAGAACCAGACAGGGCCCTACCCCAACAAATGGGACAGGACTGGCAGTGTTGTGGAGGTACGCCAGCATGACCAATACATGGTCAAGATTGACGGCTCGGGCAGAGTCACACTTCGGAACAGGAGGTTCCTACGCAAGTTCAGCCCTGTTCGCAACAACCTTCCACCTCCTCGATCAATTTACGACGACCTGGCGACCCGTGTCACCGTACCACCAGCACTCGTTGTGACACCACGTCTGCCTGACCCCTACTGCGACCTTGTGTCCCCCACATCGCCACGGGTACTCACGTTGGCGAGCCAACCCCGGCGTGGGACGCCACCTGCTTTGCACACGATCCTTCGGGCGTCACCACCGGCCCCTTTGGACCCGGGAGCCAATCCCCCACCGGGGCCCATTGTGTCGTCCCCTGCACCTAGGGCGGTATTACGCCGATCCACCAGGGCAACCGGAGCGCCTGCCTGGCACAGGGACTATTCCATGGGCTAGTCACATAATGGACACATGATTTATAGTCACATAACCTGGGTGTGGGTTATACAGTTATTTGTCCACATTTTTAGGTTAGGTTAGGTTTACTTTATTTGTTCAAGGGGGACAGTGTACATTAATAAAACATTTTACAATGTAAATGCACCCAATTTTAGCCAAAAGGCTAATTTCCATTGGTAGTCCCCCTGCCAGAAGGTACAGGCTAAAATCCTGTGTAAAAAAAGGGTTAGCAATAAAAACAGAATAAAATCAAGATAAATACATTAGAATAAAAACACAACAAAAGCACATAGACATAGTAGGGATACAGGTCACAATACAGTCATGGACACAAGGACAGAGCACATCATGACATATTAAGAGACCCAGACATAGACAGACGCACCATATCCATATCCACACACACATATACACATACAGACACCTCAGTGTTGACAGTTCTGGTTATCAATGAGCCATTCTCTGGTTATCAATGAGCCATTCCCTAACCCTGCACTTAAATGAATGGTATGATGTGGACACTCTAATTGTTTGAGGAATTGAGTTCCATTGGTGGGATGCTCTGTATGAAAAGACAGCCTGGCCAAATACACTTTTTTTTTTAAAGGGATTGTACAGTCCCCCCTTGCTGCACCTCTAGTGTTCCTGGTTGAGGCAGACTTGAGGTTGATGAAACCGGACAAAGGAGGAGGAGCCAATCCACACTTTATTTTAAAAACTAGACAGACGTTTTGATATAGGGTCAGGTTTTCCCAACTGAGTAGATTATATTTTTTTAGAATGTGACAATGATGGTACCTGAATGGTTTCTTGTCTAGAATTTTTATTGCTTGTTTTTGTGTGTTGTTCGTTTATAAAAAAAAAATCTCAGCCTTTACACAGTATGTTAAAGACTCTGGGGGAGATAGAGAATATCTAGACAGCGCCTCTATAATAGACGGTCCTGCACAGTAGCACAGCGACGGGAACAGGAAACTGAGACGCTATTTGTAAATACACCTGCAATCGTCCGAGACTTGTTTGTATATTGTTTTCTTCCTTTATTAATAAGTAGGTACAGTACAACTATCACCATTGCCATCAATCAATATATGATCACAGTCAATGCAGCCACGTTTCCAATAGCGCCTACACAAACATGCACGCCCAAATCTCTCTCTCTCTCTCTCTCTCTCTCTCTCTCTCTCTCTCTCTCTCTCTCTCTCTCTCTCTCTCTCTCTCTCTCTCTCTCTCTCTCTCTCTCTCTCTCTCTCTCTCTCTCTCTCTCTCTTCTCTCTCTCTCTCGGACTTGGGAGCAGGCATCATATTATCACTGTAATATATTTGTGCATGCTCCCACGCCCGTATTCAGATCCGTACAATAATAATCACAGAGGTGTATCTTGTCATTTGAAACAAGTTACCATTATATTGTCCCAGGTGATTATGCCCCCCGCGGTGAAATTAATTAGTATCCCCCTCCTCTATCTCTCTATCTCTCTCTCTCTTTCTCTCTCTCTCACTCACTCACAGCGCGACGTGGAATCTATCGTTACACAAATTAGAAGGAACTGCAAAAGATCAGACCTAGTAGTATAATAATAATAATAATAATAATAATAATAATAATATAATAATAATGCAGGACCTGCTCAGAGGTCTTTAATTGGCATTGGCTATTATCCACAACACACACACACCGGAACACACACGCATGCATTGTCTGTAGGATCGCTGATGCGATTCGTCTCTGCGATTAACCCATCCCGTCGTCCTTCCCCCCAAGGGCAGCCGGGAGCAGACAGGCGTCAATGTGAGCCGCGCCAGGGGACCAATCCAAGTGCTCCTGTCCGTCTTCGTCAAGGACGCCACAGCGTTAGCGATCTGTTGTTGTGCATGTTTTTCCATTGGGTTTATCTTATCAGGGGGGAAACCCTTGCGAGCACGGGGAGAACATGCAAACTCCACACAGAAAGGCCTGGGAGATACCCCACCTGGGTACCTGGCATCATGGAAACCTGGTCCCCAAGCGGGAATCGAACCCTGGACCTTCTTGCTGTGAGGCGACAGTGTTAACCACTACACCACCGTGCCGTATGTAGTATATACCAAGAATAACTTCAGTATGAGTACAGGCTGTACAGCATATTTTGCATATTGTTAAACGAGCCAAGGCTAGCTTGCGTAAATTAAACATAGACTTACCATCAGAAGAGTTGAAGGGGGCGAAATATTCAGCTGTCCACAAGCCATAATCCACTTTTAAAAAATATCCACTCAAAAAGAAACTCCAGTAACAGTCCGTACCATGGGCATGTTGCATCTGTCCCCGTCGTTTTAAAAAGCAGGAATGGAAAGTAAATAAGAACAATATTCCATTTGTTCCATCCAGTTAATATTCGTACCTTGTGGTTTCGCCGAAGCTCTGACGTGCACAGTAGGCTACTCAGTGTGTGGTTTCGCCAATGCGTGCACGTGTGTGTTTGTGTGTGTGTGTGACATTGTTATACCTCGGTACATGTTTGCAAAATGTTTGGTATAGCGCCCCCCCTGGAGAATAATTCACCTGCCGCCACTGTAATAAGTGAGCGTGTGTTATTGGATTTGTAGCAGGGTGGATTATCCCTGCTTCGTGGGAACGGGTGTGCACAGTCACTGGGTAGCGGGACACAGTAGAGCTCTGTCTGACTGCACCTTCGTCTTTGGGCCTGGAGCGTCAAACTGGAGGCCGGCAGTGGGAGTGGATGGGGCCCGGGATTTACCAACCTGGTCTGGTACTCTGGTCTTTCTCGCCCTTCCGGGGCGGTCAGCAGTACTCCCCAACCTGCTCTCACTTCCCCCAATACCTCCGTTAGCCCTCCCACACCTAGTGACTGATAGATGAATAAATAGATTTGTTCCTCCCGCAAGCAGTACCCTCCCTCGATGACCACTAGAGACCTTAATGACTGGAAGGGGAAAGGGTTAAATAATAATAATATTACCCGCATCAAAAAGGGTTAGGGTTAGGCTCAGTAAAAGACACACACACCGTGCTCCCATTCAGTTTGTTATTATTACACAATTGTTATTGTTACACAATAATTACAGTCTGATATTTATGTGATTACGCCCTAGGCACCAAGTGCTCTCGCTGTAAACAGACTAAGTGCTGCCCACGTCTGGGCTAGACACAGTACTAATACCTTCCCTAAGGGTTTACATATACTGTTCTAGTACTCCCAAATATGGGGGGAGAAGGGAGGACAAGGGGGAGGAATAGAAGGGTTCACTGAATGGGAATTTAATATGGATAAACATGCACGTTATTACACTTAAATAAAATGAAAAGGTGGGCCCACTTTACCAAACAGAAGTCCTAACTAATGCCGGCATGAAATGTTTGTGGGGTACCCCTATGCACTGTGGTTAGCAACCATTAGCTTCGCCCGTAGGCCGCGACACACTGTGTACTGTACGATAGGATCCTGGTCACCGAAGTGCCAGTGTACTCAACCAAGATGGCGGCCTCGCCGCACCACCACTAGTCCGGGTGGTAAGATGGCGTCGAACGCTCTCGTCCCAGGAGCTAGCAAGCTGTGTTAGGCAGGGGGGCAGTAGCAGGCTGGAGGCGCGTGCTGGGTGATGGCGACCTCTGCTGGACGGGACGAACTCCCGTGCTAGGCTGCTGACGGCCGGTGCTGACAAGCTGCTGACGGCCGGTGCTGACAAGCTGCTGACTGCCGGTGCTGTGTTGACGCGCGTGGTAATCTGGTGGCTACCTTAACTGAAGCTACTCTGTGGGTCCTAGACAGCCCTCCTGCTAGCCGAAGATGCAACAACGCACGGTGCCTCTAACCACCAGTTCTCTTCAGGCAACGCTTGCCGGGGACACCTCGCTGGAGGGGATAACGTTAACATTAGCCACTTTGATATACCGCTTTCTTCTAGGATAACTCGCTGTATCACTAGGGTTATTCCGTGGGGATATTCAACACGCTACTACGCTTATATTTCTACTATAACCCGTAATATACTCAAGTCCAATACATTCACCCGCGTGCTTCACTACGGGGCTCTACAACGACACGACCATCCAGGTTCACGTTCAACGTCGAAGAGGCTGGTTCTCTCCACTTCCGTTTCAGTTGACTTGCTTCTCCTGGGCGCCTCTCTCTTGCGCTCCGCCTGCCACCGCCGCCCCCTGCTGGCACCGCCAACTAGCCCCACAGGAAGAACTGGGTGAATTGAATATGATTCAGTTTAGTGTTTATAATCCATATTCCAGCCGGTGAGAGAAGGAGAAACTCGCGTCATTGTTCAGGAGAATATCAAGGGAAACTGGTTAACATGTCTTTGTGCACAAAGGGGAGATAAAAGGCCAAGTCAGCACTTCTGAATAATAGTCGAATATTCAGGGTGCTACAGGATTGATTGATTGAACATTTTATTAATGTCCGCCTTGTTTCGAACTGGTTATGCTTAGGCCCTCTTTCGAAGTCGGTTATACTTAGAGTTTATCTTTAGAGCAGGGCGATAGACCACCAGCCCTGATTCCAAACTCTAAGCATAACCGACTTCGAAAGAGGGCGACTTCGAAGGAGGGCCTAAGCATAACCAGTTCGAAACAAGGCGGACATTAATAAAAAATGTCAATCAATCAATCAATCAATCCAATAACACACGCTCACTTAGAAGAGTGCAGGTTCGTGGCTGCCACAGGCTTGCCCAGTGAGAGGATTCTCCGGCGCTGCAGCTGGACCATATTATTGGAGTCAGAGGCAAAGGGAAAGGGGGGCGTGACGTTCCGCCAGGCGTGCTGGCAGAGCGTCCAAATGGTATTTCAAAAGAATCCATCCGCACCACACGGTTAACGCAATTCTGTCTGCTTTTTGTTTAGTCATGTGCTACATGAAACTTTATATCTTTTTAATATATATTTCCAAATGAATAATTCTATTTTATATAATAATTCAATTTTTATCTAGTTTATATTATTGTTATTGTGCCGAAAACAGCGTGCATTATGTGTGCATATAGCCTATATAACATCAAAAGAGAGTAAAAAGCAACGCACGTGTCTGTGTCCTTCTGCACCCCACCCACCACCCTCGAGAACGAAAAGTTCCCGACAACGCAGGGAAGCTTTGATGGATAATTCGACAAAAGAAATGACGATTGTGATTTGTGTCATCATCTTTAACCAAGCGGGAAAGGTTTTCCCACTTCAAATAATTGTCTACCGTTCATGTTTCTCACATTGAGGGCAATAGGCTATGGCGACTGCGCTCTGCAAAGAATGGGTCGGTGGGGGCGTGTCAGTTTGGCATAATGAGCCATATTTTATAGACAGCTAGCAGCATTGCCTGTTTTATGCACATGGTAGGCTACACACAGAGAGGCAGGATATAGAAAAGGTATTTGAATTGGATGTACAAGACTGAGTCAAGTTTTGCAAGAGGGGTTGTCTTAATCTAGACAGTGATGTCTAAGCAAATTGCTTTTATAACAGCCTATATGACATGGGCTAATAAGGACTAATGCTGCATTCGTTTATAGTCGTAGGTGGGAAGATGGAAGTGGCTACAAAATTGGAAAAACACAGATAGGCAGTCGGAATTTCCGGCCTCCGAGTTATAAACAAATGCACCAGTAGTTCCCAAAGTGTGGTCCAGGGATCCCCTTGCAGGTATCTCAGGTAGTCCCAGCAAAATAAGCAGTAGTTTCACTTCACTCCACATGGTCTACGATACTACAGAGTATTACATGGTACTACACAGGGTACTAGTGCTACAGTACATGGAAGTACAGGTTATTAAATGGTACGTGGTATTACAGCACGGTTGTAACACCTTTCGCTTCCTGCATAACTACACAAAAACTCAATATACAATGTTCATTTTATATGCATATTTTCTTTATAAAGACAAGGAGCCCATTTGTTACAATGATCCCCCCACCAATTCCTAACAGTGCCCTGACACTTGTAACACTGCATTCTAATGCTTGATGTTTTAGTTCAAATCAAATAATTATGAATGAAATAGAGGTATATTCCAACATAGTAGGGGCCATGGATACTTTTTTTTTAGGTGATGATTAACAATAGTCCATATTTAGGCCGCCAGGTGGCGTAACGGAGATTGCGTTCGTCACCAACCCCGGAGCGGCCAGCTCACAGCTCCGGGGTTGTCACCAGCTTGGCTGACCGTTCACACTAATACAATTGGCAGTATTAGAGGGTGGGAGAAGCTGGCGGGGTGGGTCCGGGTCGTTGTAAACAGCGACTCCTACAGTTCGGTCGGGGCGCCTGCTAAGCGCGGATAGGATCTAAGTGGGATAGTGTGATCCTTCCACACGCTACGCCCTCTCAGTGAGAATCCGCGCTGCCAGGTGAAAAGAAGCGGTTTATTGGCTGGACGTGTGTTATGGTTTGTAACCGACCCCAATCGCACAACACAAGACAGGTATGAGAGTAAGCCAAAACAGGGCAAATATTTATTATAGAACAAAAAGCGGCACAGTCCCTTTAAGGGAGAACACAAAAACACTAGAGTCAAGGAAATATGGAAAATGCGGCACTGTGCCTTTAAGAGGCGAACAGGCTAAGGGACTAAGGGCTAAGGGCCAGGGCCAGGGCTAAGTGTCAGGGCCAGGACCAGGGGCACTGGAGAGGGGGACAGGGACAAAGGCCCGGAGAGGCGGGCTGGAGACAGGGACAGAGAACAGGGTTAAGGCCTTGGACAGGGCGAGGGCCAGAGCTGCTTACAGGGATGAGGACAGGGTTCCGACGGCGGAGGCCTGGCACGGGGACAGGGGCCCGACGGCGGAGGCCTGGCACGGGGACAGGGGCCCGACGGCGGGGGCCGGGCACGGAGAACAGGGACCCGACGGCGGAGGCCTGGCACGGGGACAAGGGCCCGACAGCGGGGGCCGGGCACGGAGACAGGGGCCCGACAGCGGGGGCCTGGCACGGGGACAGCGGGGGCCGGGCACGGAGACAGGGGCCCGACAGCGGGGGCCGGGCACGGAGATCCTCCTCCTCCTCCTCGGATGCTGCAGACGGGCAGCGCAGAACAAAGGGGGTCCCAGGGGACCGGGATGGGAACACGCCGTCCTCCCGTGGAATACTAGGGAGCGACGACGAGCCTCACCCCAGGAACGAGGATCACGAAGAGACGCCTTCCTCCCGTGGAATCGGGAGCGATGGCGAGCCGCCTTGACGTCTGGAGTGGGAACACTGGAAAACCTCCCGTAGAGAATTAGAGAGCGAAGACGGCGTCCCACTCCAGGCAAACGGTGACAGGTGGTGATGGCTGGGCCGTCGTCTCACGCCGGAGACGCGGCAGGTGATGGTAACGTACAGAATGGTAACGTACAGCACTCCATGAACACAGAACGACCCGACCAGGACTGGAAGGGAGGTCCAGGTATATAAAGCACTCTGGGGCGCTAATCACAAACTATGACAGCTGCGTGAATGTAGTCCAAGGGTGGGGGCTGGTGAAGGAGAGTAGACAGGGAAAAATCTCGCAAGGGTGGGGGCTGGTGAAGGAGAGTAGACAGGGAAAAGCTCAGGGAACAGGCGAATCCTCACAACGTGTGTCGGAGGAAGCACGTGGTAGCCTCCACTCTCCCAGACCGACTGTGGGGGGTAAGTGCGCAGCGACCAGGAAGGGGATTGGGAATTGGCATAACGACTAACATTGGGATGGGAGAAAATCGGAGGAAAAAGGAGGGGGGAAAAGATAAAAAAAAAAAAAAAAAACAATAGTCCATATTTGATGCTTCTTTCATTTGTAGACACAATACAATTACAACTAGGCCTATTGTATTGTGTTGGGTTGTTTAGTGTGATTTCTGAACTAATATCAGAATGTCTTGCTGGGCAGACTGTAGTTTCATCCTTTTTCACTATGAATACAATTGTAACACCGTGTTATAGCTATCCCCTGTTGAGCACCTAACACTTTCATCTGAATATCACAAAAAGTTAAAGGAACACACAAACATTCTGGGAAATTCACTTAATTGCCATCTTCCCCAGAGTCAGACAAGAAGATATATCCTGCTGCACACCAGCCTAGCTTAGCACAATGACTTAAATGGTCAATGGTAAATTGCTGCATTTATATATTGCTTTTATCCAAAGCGCTTTACAATTTGTTCCTTACATTTTACCCATTCACTCACACATTCACACACTGACGGCGGAGGCAACCATGCAAGGTGCCAACCTGCTCATGAGGGGTGTAGTGTCTTGCTCAAGGACACTTCGACACACTGCCGGGGAGGAGCGGGAATCAAACCTCTACCTCCCGAGCCACTGTTGCCCCCGACCTAAAGTGGGGGAGGAGCAGCTAGCCTAGCTAAAGATTAAGAAATACAGTTTCCAACAACTCCAAAACTGTCTTATTTATATGTTGTATCTTTGTCTATTTACCACATGTAGAAATAACAATGTAAAAATTACACATTGTAATTTTCTAAGCAAATACACAGTTGGAACTATTCAATGAACAACCGCTGGATGCAGTGCAAAAGCCCAGTTGGAACTTCTGTCAACAAAACCAATGTTGAAAAGTTAACATACAGAAGAACACCTGCTAATCATGCTTGCCTTGTAAGCAGGGCTTGACATTAACTTTTTGGCTCACCATCCACTGTGGCTAGTGGTTTTCCAAAGTCACTAGCCACTCAGCATTTTCACCAGCCAAAAATCCCTGCGCTCACGCCCCCACCCAAAAAGTAATAATAGGTAATTGGACAATGTAACTGCATGCATTTGTTTGGACATAAGATTTTATTTGAACAGAAACATCTCAAATAACATCTAATCCAAAATGTCAGTAGTGTGGTGTGTGCTAAAATAACATCTAACGCCAAATGGGAGGGGGGGTCAAAGGTCAAGGTTTCCTGACCTCCATAGGCGGGCAATAGAGCGCGGGTAAACGGCAGGAGTAACTATGACTCTCTGTAGCCAAAGGGGGGCAACTGCGATTTTGCGCGAGCTCCCACGTGCTCGCCCGTATTCTGATCCCCACAAAAATATGCACAGGGTAGATCTCGGTCGGTTCTACAACTTCCCAATGCCCTTCCATCAGCGAAAATATTGGGGAAAAAGTTTTGCGCAACATGGAATGATCTGGGTGATTTTGCGCAATCCCGTGCACGGATCGACGCAAGATTTCTCCCGGGGGTAGAAGGCGGTGGGGGGCACGTTTTCCAAATGCACTTCCATCAGCGGAAATGTCTGGAAAAGGTTGGGGCGCAACGTGGAAAAACCTCGCAGATTTTGTGCGAGCTCCCACGCGCATGCCCATAATCCGATCCGCACGAAAATATTTACGGGGTAGATGTCCCGTGGGACACAATTTCCCAATGCATTGTCGCGTGGGATAATGCCCCCCCCCCCCCCCCCCCGCTGCGATATTAATTGAGGGGCGGATTTGCGGTGATGGGGATTTACACGCCACTGCCGAATTCTACCCGCATTTGGCGGGTGTTAATGTCAAGCCCTGCTTGTAAGAGAGGATGATGATGATGATGATGATGATGATGATGATGATGATTACTTCTGGACAGACAGAGATCCCAAACTTTATCTATTTGAACCAGGATCTACAGAGGAACTACAGGTTTTGGAAGCTGAGCAGGCAAGAAGGGAGGATGAGCGAGTTGAACAGTCTGGGGCCAAGGGGAGAGTCAGAACCCACATGGATTGGTGGTGTAGATGTGGCACTTGCCAACCTATGCAGACAGAAATCTAATGTCTCTGCTGTAATGAGTGGGACTTTGTGCTGGGAAGGCTCAATGGGAAGGCTTGATATATCAGGTGAGGACAGTGCACAAAGAGATTGCGTGAGAACAAAGGAAGATTTCTCAGCTATTAACACATTGTCCGCCATGCATTGTACCCATCCTTGGGCCCAGTCTGCCAGTGCTGTAACCCTATGGAGATGTTTACCTTC
This sequence comes from Notolepis coatsorum, assembly GCF_963971535.1. NCBI lineage: Eukaryota > Metazoa > Chordata > Actinopteri > Aulopiformes > Paralepididae > Notolepis > Notolepis coatsorum. The sequence continues at coordinate 136,057,643 of NC_140165.1, read as the reverse complement.
TTTGCCGGGCTATAACTTTTTAAATATTATAGCTATATCGACATTACTATGGCCCATTCAACATCAGGTATCTATCGTTCCGGATGTGGGAACGTTATATTTTTTCATTGATACATTGTCGTGTTAATACCGTTGTGAATATAAGTATGTTTTTAAGGTTTTCTGCAGTCATTCCTAAAATGCTAGTTATAGGCCCTTTCCTATACACGCTATATTAAAAAATTCAAATGTATATGATCGGTATACATTATGCTTCATCATGCGTGAAGGAAAGGGGGGGGTCGTTTATAATTCCTTGATCGTCAGTAGCGTCTTTTTTTACTATGGGTTGATACGTTGATCAGATGGATTGCTGTGAAATAAATAAACAATCGTGCTGAAAATAATGTTAGATTCCTCTTACCGTTCGCCGATGAGACTGGAGGAAAAATATTCCAATTATTTGACGTTGATCTGCTAGATCCATTTCCCGTTTGTATGACGCAATAAACACTGAAATCATATTGATTATTGCGTTTAGAAAGCGATCCCAATGCACTCAAGTGTGTATCTAGATCCACGCTACAAGATATTACTGCCGGAGGATTCTCCCAGATGCACAGAGCGCCACATCCGGTTTGGCTTGGAGTGTAAATCGCCCGACATCCACCAGGCGGCAGTATTGAGGCGTTGCAATATCAGAACAGGGTCCAGCTGCGTCCCGGAGGGAGGCTGGATGAATTATGAATGCCATGGCGAAAAAATGAAATATTGATCCCAAAAACTAGTGAACTCGTTTCTGGCGCACAACGCATGACGGGCAATAACGAGTATACCCGTTTTTGGCGCACAATGTGTTAAAGGGATAGTTCAGATTTTTGGATATTATGTTGTATGAAATAGTAGTGTAGTGAATGCAAAGATATTAGCTTACTTATCATGTTCCGTGGTCAGAGTTCTTGTTGGTTTCTGAGTGAATCAGAAATCAAAAGGTTTGAATCCACACCATGCAGGCAAAAGGGTTACCTATTTCTAACACAAAATCATTGGGCCTCATTCATGAAGCGATATAAGAACATATTTCGTTCTTAACATTTCCTCTTATTTTGTTCTTACCTGGGTTTCAGCAATCTTTTCTTATTGTTGCTTTTCTCAGGCAAGATCAAATTCTAAGAGTGGTACCCAGATAAGAAACTCTTACCCAGATGAGAAACATTTAAAAAAGCCTACCATTCATAATAATAATAATACATCAGATTTATATAGCGCTTTTCCTAATGCTCAAAGACACTTTACAAAACAAACAATATAATACAATACAGTTTTAGTAGATAAAATAAAAAAAAATATATATAAAATGGTGAGAGAGGAAGGAGTTCATGGGTTGAAAGCAAACCATTGGTCAATTGCCCCCAAATACGACTTTATAAACCCAGAACTTTTCAATAATTATTATTATTATTATAACTTATTGCGTGTGTTCTGCTTCTGAAATGAATTTATATGTTAGAACAGTTAGATGCTGGCTGCAGGCCGTACGCATAGAACGCATACAACCTCTCCTCTCCTCCCCTCTGAAGGAAATCGATGATTTGCATTTGGTTTATAACCTATATAGATATGAGTTTAAATAGGATAATATCATCATCATCATGTATGTGTATCTCCAGCCAAAACTGTGCAGACATAGGGCCGTTATCAGCTGGGTGGAACAGAGAGTGTGTTTGCAGGCAGTGTGTTTCCACAGCGAGCAGGGGGTGTGCTCCAAGGTCCTTCGTCATCTTGATAAGGAGTGAAAGTGCAGACAGGCAGGGAGACATCAATTGAACGAACATTTAATGTGTGTTAAAGGGTGAATAGCAGTTGTCATGACAGCGCGTCACATAGCAACCAGAAAAGGGGCCGGGCCTGTCGTTGCTATGGCGAAGATAATATAACGAGAGTTTTCTTCCGGGGTAAGTGAGACTGATACGAACCACACAGAGAAGCGTTGATCAGAGACTTTGAAACGGCTCTCTCCTCTCCTCGCAAAAGGGGAGGAGGGGAGCAATGGAGAAGTGACACATCATCATTAGCTTCGGCTAACAGAGAAGGGTTTTGGCTAACGACAAGGCCTCAGCCACCATTGGACTAACAGCAGAAGAGACGATAGAATAATGCATTTAGTGTTCCATCAAAGACTTTTGGGTAACATCTGAGGCTTTTGTTTATGTAATAAACAACGTGTTCCAAGAAAGGTAACATGTCTGACGGTGGTGAATTATTATGATTACGGATTGCATTAAAGGGGAATGACCATGATGTACAGCCAGTATGAGAAGACGTCGGAGAAATAAAACACAACGCAGAAACTACACGGGCCAACAGATGAAGAAGTGATAAGGGGCTGATTGTGGTTTGCCAGAATCCAACACCTCTCTCCTCTCCTCTCTTCTCTGCTCCACTGCCTCCACACCTAAAGTTCTGAGTGAACTTGGGTTTTTTAGCCACAGCCTGTGCGGTGGAACGGCGTGGTACCGTGTGGCATGAGCACTGCACCTCTGGCCACAGGGACATCTTAGAGATAGATGACAGGTGACAGATCCGATCTGTCACCTGTCATCTCTCTCTGAAAGGAGAGAGCATAGGATCAGCGGCATATATATATATCAGTATACTGCGCGATTGGTTATTGACAAAGCCTACTTTGCTGGAACGATTTATTTCGCACTATACAGTACGTATACGTATAAGTACAAGTATAAGCCTTTATTTGTCATCAGATTAACACACACACACATGCGACGAGCGACCCACAGGAACACACACACATGCACTGAGTCGCAAGTCGTGAGACGTGTGTGTGTGTCATTTTGAGATCAGTCGCGCAAATCGCTTCCTGTTGAATATATCAGACAGGGATCAGATGCCGTACCACGGCTGTTTTACACACGTCTCATTCGCCTTCTAAGGAGATTGTGGTCGTGTCTGTATGCAAATGCGTTTAGCGTGAGTGCGCATTTCTGTTTAAGAATGAGTGGGATTCATCATGCAAATCTCTGGGTAAGCACAGATTTCGACGTTAAGAATGGCTTGATGAATGTGGCGGTGGATTTTCTTATTGTTCTCTTAACAGACAGTGTAAGCAAGAATATAAGACAAATAATAAGAGAGTATTGTTGAATGAGGCCCAATGTCCTCCAGCATTTTGGATTCTGCTATCACTTGGCACTATTAGTGTTACTACGCACTGGAGCCATTTCACAGGTAATGTGGCCTATCAGCTGTTTCAAAATGCTGGAGATCAATGATTTAGTTTGTTTTAGAGGTGGGTAACCCTTTCTCTGCATATTGTGGTATGTATTCAATCTTTTTTGGTTTTGTGACCCCGTTTCTGACGTTTGGTGCAAGTTCACTCAGAACCCGGCCAGAACTCTGACCACAGGACTCGGTAAGTAAGCGAATAGCTTTGCTTCGACTACACTCCTGGAAAGTATGTCATACAATTGCGCAAAACGGATTATCCCCACCATTTTCTGAAAAGAGATAAGCAGAACCACAATTTATCCATGGGTTCTCAAGCATGTTACATTTGTACTCTGTTACAATCATGCTAAGTTTCCCCTACTATGGCGGTGCTAATATCTAATATTATTGGGTCGGCCAACAACGGACAAACCAACATATGTACAGAGTTATGATGGCTTCAGGAAATTCCAAAAAGCACATTATCCATCTACAAGTCAAACTCTTTCTAGAACATACAGTATACAAATGTAGATGGGTAAAAACAAAACTGTAGGCAGCTCCTGGGGCAATCATTTCCATTTTATTCAGAAAGTACTGCAAGGTAGCAGTACACAGTGTGATTTGACGGCCCATAAAACACTGGTGGAACATATAACTGTCCAATCAGTTTGCCTGCCCGGGACGACCCATTGTGTAATGTATGGGGATAGAACCGTTATTGCTTTGGTGTCATTCAGTCCCCAAGGCCTCTGCTGAGAAAAGATTCACATACTCGTGATGGAAATAGCAAATTGGAGAGAAGTGTGTGTACTGTATGTGTGTGTGTGTGTGCGCATGTGCATGTATGCATGTACGTTAGGGGTGTAACGGCACACAGAAGCCACGGTTCGGTACGTACCTCGGTTTTGGGGTCACGGTTCGGTAATTCGGGAATTATTATTATTATTAAATATAATGATATTTTATTAAGTTTTACTTAGTTAGACCTAGGCTTGCCGCGGTAGTCAGTGATACCGGTGTCATTCTGTGTTCAGGCATCTACTGAGTAAATTAATTGCCTACTGCCCCCGCCCCCACCGGTGTATGCTTTTTAAGTTTCAGTTTCACTTCTAGAGTAGATTTAACTTCACATGAAGCAGAGAAAAAAGACTAGAGAAGAGATGACATGTTACACAACAATGGCATATATGATAGGATCTATCAATATTTTGGATTTAAACACTGCAGCAGCTCGACTGGAGAGGAGCTAAGCAAAAGTATGTTGTGCGTTTTTTCTCTCGGATCAGCTGTGAGTGAATGTCGTGCAGAAGAAAGTTGGTGTGGGGGTGGGTGGGTGTGTTTTATTTGGCGAAGAAGAAAATGATGGACATTTTCAGTAATGACCCTGCTGTGTTACAAACATATATTTTGGGAAGGGGTGAATTTTGAGTTTTGAGTTGAATTCTGCACGCAAAAAAAGGTTCTGTACGTGCGTTCCGTTAGTGGTTAACATACCATTGCATTCGTTCGGTACACAGCGCGTACTGAATCGAAGGTCCAGTACTGAAACGGTTCGGTGCGGCTACGTGTACCGTTACACCCGTAATGTACATGCATGTGTGCATACTGTAAAGACAGCACAAGCCTCCCCGCTGGCTCACTCAGTCGTGTACAGTATCACCTCTCTAGTATTCATCACTCGCCCTACATGCAAGACAACCATTTTAAACCCACGTGCTCAGGCATATGTCCTCTCCTTATGCCACGTATGACTAATGAGAAGCACTGCGTGTGTGCTGCTACTCATGTATCACACATGCACACACACACACACACACACAGGTGTACACAGAAGTGAATGTTATCATACTGTATATGCTTTGTTAAACATTACCTATATGTGCCATGTTATCTCTGTGTGTGGACTCTATGTACACGTGTGGAACACAGGCATAAATACTTTCTACAGTGCTCACAGACATGGTGAAAAGGAAAGAGAGGGAAATGGAGGACATCTTCTTTACCATTAAGAACTCAAAAGACAAAACATCTAAAAATACATTTAAAACCACTTCCTCTTTAAGTTACAGGCCGACTTCCCCTCAGGCTCTAGCTACACCCCCCCCCCCTCTTTTCTTACCCAGGACCAATTTGAAGGGGGGGGTGGAATTGCCCCTTTTTTATATGCAAATATGCATTGTCTGATTTTGAAATTACAGATCTTACAGGATGACCAACCCCACCCACCATCCAGGAGGTGTGGAGTTATCATATAACATTGACAAGGGGGAAAAGGAAAATGCTTTGTATTTACATAATCTCGACCCTCCCTCCGTCCCTCCCCCATTCCTCTCTTGACATGCTTTCTACACGCTACTGACATGGCAGCTGCGACCGCGGAGTGGGGGATGGGTGAACTTTGATGTAAGGTGAAGGCCCTTGTATATATTTATGGTATACAGGGGCCAATAGAAAATCTGCTGTCACAAGAAGGGGGCTAGGAGGTACGTGTGTGTGTGTGTGGGGGGGGGGGGGGGGGGGGGGGGGGGGGGTTGACCTATACATAGTAACCTTTTTGCAATTTTCTTGACCTATTGTAAATCAGAATGTTTACAAACCATACCACTATAGAAAAATATAGCGAATAGAATGAAAAGCTCATACTGTATGTGTACCTTCTGTGTAGTGTTAGTCCTTGTATCAGGTGCTCAGGCAATCAGAAAATTTAAACGTTTCTTCCTTTTGTTTGTTGTTGTTTTTGTTGTGGTGGTGGTGTATGTGTATTCATTTGGACCTTTAAGTTACAGTATGACAACAAGTTCACAGTGCTGCCTGCCTCATGCTAGTGCCACATACTGTAAAGGGCTGTAGCCAATCTTAGGCTAGATTTACAGGGGCACGTGTTCCGTCTTCATCTCTGCCTGTTCAGACAGCCATGTGAAGATCTAATCTGCTTGATGGATCTCTGATGCATCATCAAGACAAATCGAAAAAAGGAAAGGGTCTTTACAAAAGGTGGCTATCAGCGTCGTGAAGGATTGCTTGTAGTCAATGTCTTGTATATTTTTGGCTTATTGCCGTTCATTCTGAGTCATGTGTGGCCTACATATTTTATATATATAAAAAAAGAAACGTTTAAACTTTTTGTACTTTTTCATGAAAAAATATTGCTTCTTTAGTAATCTAAATCACTTGGACTGAGTGGGGCTGGACAAGAGAAAACCTTGTTCCATGTTCATTCCTCACACTGTGTTTTTTATGGCTTCTTATGGATTTTCTTACTACACCTGCTTGATATTGCCTTCATTTATCTACTGGCTGGATTCAGTCCGAAAATCAGCTTGGATTACCTGCTTTCTGTCCTGTTTGCTGACATGCTTTCTGTGAGCTGAGGCCTACTCAGGCATGTTGGAACTTTAAATCGGTAGGGGGTGCGGCCTTTGAGCCGCCGCGGGGGGGTCGCCAGATGATAAAAAAAAAATATATATATATATAAAACACTTTTTTTTTCTTTTTTTTTTGCAGTCAGGCCACTGAACTTAGAAGCAGTTGGTGCATCAACAATAATGTCCACGGCGTGAATAAGCAATTCACATATAATATATAATACAGTAGGTTGAGGCACGGCTGGTCGGTATTGCTATACGACGAGCAAAGCCTATCGGTGTTGGATAAAGTCCGTTAGCTAGCCACGCTAGCTTCCTTCCCTGGTTGGCAAGCAGCTAGCAGTGTTAGCATTGGTAGGCTAGCGGCTAGCAGAGTTAGCATTTGGTTGGCTAGCGGCTAGCAGAGTTAGCATTTTGGTGGCTAACATAGGGTGACCAAACGTCCTCTTTTTCCCGGACATGTCCTCTTTTCACGCCTTGTCCGGGGCGTCCGGGGGGGGTTTATAAATTTATGGAAATGTCCGGGGTTTCATTGTTTTTCAGTTTCAGTTTCAGTTTCACGGCCCTTTGCGAGCATCTGAAGGCTCGGGACTGCATTTTTCGCCCAACATATAAATGACCGAATTAAAGTGCTATTCGTTGCCGTTCGAATGCCATCTGAATCGCCAAAATCCGTGCCTCAGTTCTCGAGTTACATGCCGATATGTCAGGCGTGCAACTTTTTACATGGCGCGCCAGATTATCACCCCAGACTCCCGGAGAAGCTGATGCAGCTGCAGAGCCGCAGAGCCAGCGGCGCTCTCAGGGCCGCACGCTGACGGCCGCGCTGTGAGGGCCGCTCAGCAGCGCCACCCACCCAATGGCTGAATTGCCAATGGCTGAATTGGAGTATTGCACTGTGCGGGCACAGCTGCGAGATCCGCACGGGGCCAGACTCGAGGGAGTAAATTAACTATACTTTTGCTCACACAATATCTTGAATGAATGCGTTTATTTATTTCGAACATAAATTGAAAATAAATAATAATAAAAAACAAGTAATAAACAGATTAAAAAACAAACAAGCAGGAGTATAGAATGAAGTGTAAACGTATGTATTCCTACCTCCTTGATTGATTGATTGATTGATTGAAAACTTTATTAACAGATTGCAGAATGGGTACAATACAGTACGGCTCAATACACACAATTGTTAAGGGGATGCAGATCAGAGAAAGACTTTCGTCTTGTTTACATCAGGGTCCCCCATTTTCAATTCATCATAACATATGACATACATGACATACAGATAGACAGTATTCAGTATACCTTCACACTCTATTATCTTATGCAACTCATATTCACTCCACAAACTGAAATATACATACATTGTTGAATGAACAGCCTGTTTCTTGAAGTTAGACTCTCCTCTAAATTGTAACCCCCCTCTCTATAACAGAATTTTTGGATGTTACCCGGGAGTGAATTGTTTCGTGCTTTAAACATGATTTGTGCAGTCTTAAATTCAGCCAGGTCCCAGAGTTTCATGGCATGTGATTTAAAAAATAGTGTGTTTGTGTGTTCCAGATATCCTACCTTATTGATAATCAAATCAAAATCAAATGTATTTGTAAGGCCAGACAACACACGTTAATGTCCCTTCAGGCCCATGTCCCTTCAGGCTATGGATTTGTGGTGTTTTCCAGCTTATACGAAAAATATATATATTATTTTGGAATATTGCAACTATACTACACAACACAAAAGTTCAACTCATGTTCAGCTCTATGTTACTCATTAGCACTAAAAGTGATTTTTCTTTATTGTGTACGAAACTTCAGAATGTTATCTTTCAAAAGAGACCAGGCTTATGCATGTGCTATAAGCATAAAGTATAAAGATAAGCTTTGCAAAAAAAGTATGCAGTCCTCAAGTTCAAGTAAAAGAAAATTGCCACTTTTCTGGGCGCATGTTATGTGGTTAAATTTGGGATATTGCAACCACTGCAAAAAAAATTGAGTACACAAGTTCACGTTCAACTCAAGTTCAGACCTATATGCTACTCTATTTCATTAGCACTAAAAGTGATTTTCCTTTTTTGCATTAGTAACTTCAGAATGTTATCTTTCAAAAGAGACCAGGCTTATGCATGTGCTATAAGCATAATGTATAAAGATAAGCTTTGCAAAAAAAGTATGCAGTCCTCAAGTTCAAGTATAAAAAAAAATGCCGCTTTTCTGGGTGCATGTTTCCAAGCATATGTTAAAACAATAAAGGCATCTTTGAGTAAACTTTGAGTAGAGATTCAAGATTCAAGAGGTTTATTCATCACATACAGTACAGTACACAAGACAGTGAAATGAAGGTGGCCATGCCCGCTTCGATTGTGCAAAGTATCATTAAGTATCTCGAGGCTGGGGCCAGCATGTCCTCTTTTTTGGAAATCAAAATATGGTCACCCTAGGCTAACAGCTAGCAGAATTAGCATTTGGTTGGCTAGCGGCTAGCAGAGTCAGCATTTGGAATACGGCGATTCCACTCAGGAAAACAGTCAACATTAGCGTATGCACTTCCCTTGCACTTCCCTACTGTTCAGACCTTACCTATTAGGGCTAATAGCATGCATGTCAAAGGTAAGAGATAGATTTTGTGTGTACAGAAACGGATTGTTTGAGGGGCGGCTGGGTGGCGCAGCGGACATTGCGCTCGTCACCAACGCAAGAGACACCGGGTTTGGCCAGCCGTCATACTAACTCAATTGGCAGAGTTAGCGGGTGGAAGTCGATGGGTGGTAATCTGGACATTGTGGACAGCGACTCCTACAGGTCGGTTGGGGATGCCTGCACAGCAGAGACAGGAAATGGCGGGGGTAGTGTGAGCCTCCCACACCTTGCCAATGAGAGTCCGCGCTGGCAGGTGAAAAGATGTGAAAGGCTGCCTCCTCGTGTATCGGAGAGGACACGTGATGTAAGGCTTCTATCCTCCCTACAACCGGCCAGTGGGGGGCATATGCGAGCAATGTTCAAGACAGGGGAGGGAAGAATTGGCACAGTGAAATTGGGATTGGAGAAAAATAGAAAAAGAGGAGAAAAAGTGGATAGAAAAAAGAAACTGATTGTTTGAGCAACTGGTATTGATTTATTAAATCTGTTAAATAAAGTTTTCATTCATTCATTGAACCAGCTGCAACTTTCCCAAGTCTCCCTTGTTTGCCCCTGACCAAATCATTGAGCAATAGTCAAGATGTGAAAGTACTAGAGTTTCAATGACTTGTTTGGTTAGTTGCGGTGTTAAAAACTCTGAACACCTCCTTATTACCGATATATTTCTCCCCATTCTTATCACCACTGATTCTATGTGTCTTGTCCATGATAGTTTGTTCACTAGAGTAACTCCTAGGAGCTTAGTTTCCTCCACCTGCTCAACCATTACATTATTTAACATTAGATTTAACTGCGGTTTATGACGTAGTTCCCGCTCAGAGACGTGGATATCTGAGGGAGGGAAGGAGAGAAAGAGTTGAGTATCATCGGCGAGATCTCAGCGAATACAACTCCGATTATCCCAAGACTTGTAAAATAGATTCCTTACCTCAGATCAGATGTTCTCCAAAAAGATCATTCCAATTCCTGATCGCCATTCCAAAAATCGATCGATTTTATTGATCCAACGCTACATACTGTACATATGTATTCCACGCTGTTCTGAGGCTCCACAAGTAAAGTGTAAAAGTAAAATGTGGATTCCGAACTTTTCTTTTCTCATCCATTTTCATTGAGTCCATTCCAAAAGGGTGCATTACCATCTGGGAGACGATAGGGGGAGGATTTTTCCACATCTGAGCTCCTACAGGGGCTGCATACCAACGGGAGACTCGGTTGATGAAATATGAATTCAGATCGCTAATAAAAAAATAAAGCGATAATTGTCGTCGTGGGCATTCAGGCATTGGGCTGATAAAACGTCTTATCACGTTTTGGGCATTGGAAGTGTTAAAACAGCAAGAAAACAAACATTTTGGTTGATTCCACCAACAAGAGAATGGATGATATGAATAGGGAGGTTCAGGACCTTAACACATTGGTTGCCAACAACAAGATTTCTCGTTATTGGCCGCCATGCGTTGGTTGCCAATAACAAGATTTCTCGTTATTTAATCGTTATTTCTTTTATTAGCGATATCCATTCATTTTTCATCCGTCCAGCCTGACGTTATCATTGGGAATGGCTCTGAGCTCGAAAAGGGCAAATACCGCCCCCTATCGTCTTCCGGATGGTAATGCACATCATTGGATTGGATTGAGTGAAAAAGTGCATCAGAGAAAAACTCCGGTCCAGGGTTTCCCCATCGCTGGCAAGCAGTGTCTGTTACCAGATTCACTGGCGAGGCTCGGAGCAGCTTTCGATTATGCGTTTCGGACTATAACGTTGGATCAATAAACACGATCAATATTTGGAATGGCGATCAGGAATTGGATTAATTTCTTTGCAGAACATCTGATCTGAGGTAAGGAATCTATGTTACCAGTTTTGGGTTAATCAGAGTTGTTTTTCACAGCGTTCACAACGTGTGTGTGTGTGTGTGGCGTAGCGCGGCACGAATAAATGATTTTTCAGCCCGCTTTTGTATCGTGCATAAGAACACAAATACTCTGGATAATCTAGCGTTTATTTGAAAACTATTCATAAATCAGCCGGAAAATGACAACATGTTTTGTGTATTCCAGTAAATGGCTATTATCGCGGAATCTTTTTTTCTTTCAAGAAATCTCCAAAACTATACTCAAAACGGTATAAAACGGAAATGTACTGATGAAAAAACAATCCGTTTCGTACATGTTGACTGCAAGCAAGTCATTGATAAGCGACGGGTGTATTAGACACATAGCCATAATTTAAGATATAGTTTAATCGCTCGCAAATGTGCTCGTCCTCCCATTGGCATCCAAGCGATAAATCGTCATATCCGGCTGGCAACCAATGTGTTAAGAACAGTCTACAGTTCTCCCAAAAAGAAGTGGATGAACTGAAAGAGACTTGTAAGGAGTTGAAGGAAAATATCAAAGAAGCACGCACATATGGAAGCAAATGAGTGACAGAAGTATTTGAATTTGATCAGACACCGAATTTATAGCATTGAAAATAATTACTTTGAAAACATGTATCTGAATTTTTTCAGACACCGAATTTATAGCACTGAAAATAATTACTTTGAAAACATGTATCTGAATTTTTTCAGACACCGAATGTATAGCATTGAAAATAATTACTTTGAAAATCATGTATCTGAATTTTTGTGTTTAAAATTCAATGAAAAAAATTCGAATGCATAATAAAATGCAATGTAAAAAATTCGATGCATAATTGCTGTGTATAAAATTCTATGTAAAAAATTCAATGCATAATTGCGGTGTATAGAATTCGATGTAAAAAACCATCATCCGGGCTCCCCAGACAGGATAAGCAATCGAGTCTGGATGCAATCGAACTGACTTCTGGCCTATCACTGCACGGCTTTGTCAGTCATGTGATCACACCAACCTGGGAGAAAGATGGCAGTATATATACATACGGTGGGGAGAGAATATATACATACGGTGGGGAGGAGACTGTACATTAGGAGGGGGTGGGTGGGTGGGAGAGAAATATACATATGGTGGGGAGAGAATATATACATACGGTGGGGAGGAGACTACATTAGGAGGGGGTGGGTGGGAGAGAATATGGGTGGGAGAGAAATATACATACGGTGGGGAGAGAATATATACATACATATTTCTCTCCCACCCACCCACCCACCCCATCCTAATGTACAGTCTCCTCCCCACCGTATGTATATATTCTCTCCCCACCGTATGTATATATTCTCTCCCCACCGTATGTATATTTCTCTCCCACCCACCCCCTCCTAATGTACAGTCTCCTCCCCACCGTATGTATATATTCTCTCCCCAGGTGTGCCGGTGCAATGTGACCAAAGGAATGACCTATCAAAGTAGAATCCAATCATAAATCCATAAATTATACATATATATAGATATATCTATATCTAACACCAATCTATATTATAAACAATACAAAACAAAACAAAATTACCAGAAACTTGATATTATAACATATAACATGCCCATTAATTTCTAGGGCTAATTGAGCCCCTTTACATATTTAATTAAATAGTTTCAAATTATACATTGGGCATCCGCTCTGCTCCGCTCTGACTTTGGCTGACTTTAGAGCCTTCATTATCAATGATTAAAAGAAGTAGATCCATAGAACATTTATCCAGGATCGAACACCATTTATCACAGAACTCTGGTGATTCTCTTCCCAGCGTGGGTTCCTTGGTGATGCGCAGGCCCCTCGGTATGATGGCATCCTGCCAGTACTTGGTGAGGGTCGTACCGTGGAGAAGGGTACGTGTCTCTCTCTGCCTTAGACGTGAGAGCGACAAGGCCAGTGCTTCTCTTCCTTTGGGTGGAGGTGCCGAATTCTCTGGCACTGGGAATAAGCTACAGATTCTGTCGCTTTCCACCTTTGAGTAAGCATAGCCTCTTTTCTCCATATTTAGCAGTGTGAGCTGCTGTCGTCCTCGTGGGAATTGGGTTTGTTGAAAATGTTTGGAGCTGCAGGTCTCGAAAGCTACTTGGGTAGCTTTGAATCAATATAGTCAAGTTAGACCGCGCTCACAAGTTCTAACACTGGGTGCTGTAATCCCATAAAGTTCAGTATATCAAAAAGCAGGGTAGCCGGACCAGCACTCTCAGGTTCAATGTTTTTAATGGCAGCCTGAATAGATAGCAGACATGTTTCGGACAATGTCCTTCTTCAGTGATATGGCTAGCAATGGAAATACATTCAAGATGGTAGTTAAATACACCTGGCAGGTAATTACATGACATGACACGGCAGGAAATGACATCACAACGCAGGTGTGCCGGTGCAATGTGACCAAAGGAATGACCTATCAAAGTAGAGTCCAATCATAAATCCATAAATTATACATATATATAGATATATCTATATCTAACACCAATCTATATTATAAACAATACAAAACAAAACAAAATTACCAGAAACTTGATATTATAACATATAACATGCCCATTAATTTCTAGGGCTAATTGAGCCCCTTTACATATTTAATTAAATAGTTTCAAATTATACATTGGGCATCCTTGAGAAACATACCTCTTGTTTAGCAACAAACAACAACTTTAATAAAACCAGAAATAACACTGTAGGTGTAAGGAGGTTAGAGGAAACAGGTTAAAACGTTCTCTTCATTCATTCCTCTAGTCAATGCAATTGAACAGGTGGATATAATAACATTCACGTTGCAACAGCAACTTGTGTCTGTCTCCACCTCGCGCGGGCCTGAGCCTCCGCTTCCTCCCCGACCGGAGAGAGAACCCACAGGAAGACGAGGCGGAGCCAGAGAAAGAAACCCATGGTTCCGGTGATAAGCATTACATCCAATATTGTCAACATTTCTGATGCACTATTGAGCGAGCCACACCACAATAACCTTTCTAAAGGTTTATCGTTTGTCCCGCCCGCAAGGTGGACTCATTTACTACCAAGGTAGAGCTATTTAAGTTTTTTAGAAACATTAAGTTGAAAGCATTTTTTTTTTTGATCCACTTTTTCTCCCATTTTTCTATATTTTCTCCCATCCCAATTTCGTATCATCCAATTCAACCCTCCCCTGTCACGAACGTTGTTTCTTGCCTCCCACAAGCCGGCTGCAATGTGGACTAAGTCATACATAGCACAAGTCCCCTCCGGTACTTGAGGTAACAGCAGTCGCATCTTTTCACCTGCGCAGCTCGATCTCTCAGTGTCGAGGAGTAACGCGTGGGAGGCTCACGCTGCCCCCGACACTTCCTGATTCTACTGCGCAGGCGCACCAACCGACCTGTAGGAGTCGCTTGTTCACAACGCCCGATCCCCACCCTTCAGTTTCCCTCCCCGTAATACGGCCAATGTGTATTACTGCGGACGACCAGCTAAACTGAAAACAATGTGGAGAGCTGGATTCGAACACGCGAATCCTAGCGTCTCCACACTGGTGGCGAGTGCCTTGCCCACTACACCACCTAGCCGCCCTAAGTTGAAAGCATTTTATGCCAGAGGGTTTGATAAGAGAACTCAATATGTTGCTAACGAAAATGTGCCTATAAGTGATGATGTTGATGTTGATGCTAGGCCTGCGACAGAGCCAGACACCTCCCCATTGAACCTGAGAGTGCTGGTCCGGCTACCCTGCTTTTTGATATACTGAACTTTATGGGATTGCAGTGTTAGAACTTGTGAGCGTGGTCTAACTTGACTATATATATATATATATATTCTCTCCCCCCCATATGTATATTTCTCTCCCACCCACCCCCTCCTAATGTACAGTCTCCTACCCACCGTATGTATATATTCTCTCCCCACCATATGTATATTTCTCTCCCACCCACCCACCCCCTCCTAATGTACAGTCTCCTCCCCACCGCATGTATATATTCTCTCCCCACCGTATGTATATATTCTCTCCCCACCGTATGTATATATACTGCCATCTTTCTCCCGGGTTGGTGTGATCACATGACTGACAAAGCCGTGCAGTGATAGGCCAGAAGTCAGTTCGATTGCATCCAGGCTCGATTGCTTATCCTGTCTGGGTAGCCCGGATGATGGTTTTTTACATCGAATTCTATACACCACAATTATGCATCGAAACATTGAATTTTATACACCGCAATTATGCATAGAATTTTTTACATTGAATTGTATTATGTATTCAACATTTTTACATTGAATTTTAAACACTGAATTTTTATTTCACAGGTAAATTCGGAGCAAAAAATTCAGATACATGATTTTCAAAGTAATTATTTTCAATGCTATAAATTCGGTGTCTGAAAAAATTCAGATACATGTTTTCAAAGTAATTATTTTCAATGCTATAAATTCGGTGTCTGATAAAATTCAAATACTTCTGTCACTCATTTGCTTCCATACTCACAGACATTAGCACAGTGTGTGAATGCCAATGAGTGGAAAATCAGATTACCTAGAGCAGGGGTCAGCAATCTTTTTGACATGAAGTGCCTGTTTGAAATATAGTTGTAACTAGTGTGCCATATCAACAATATTCCATGCATCGTAATTTTCTTTCTCATAATCAGGTATTTTTAATGATAATTTTTACATTATTACATCATTATTGTTATTGTTATTATTAACAATATTATTATGATGGTTGTATCAACCCTAAATCTGGGTTGGGGCGGGGGTGCAATGCAGACAAACAGTTTTGCTTTACTGAGCTCTGTTATCTGGGGGCTGTAGTTGGACACTATAAGCTGCACACGGGAGCATCTTTTAATCCAGCTGTTTGCTGTTCTCTGATATTTTCTGACATTTCGTTGATGCGTCGCTCGACACTTCAAGCTGACATGGGGATATCTTTTATCCTTGATTTGATTGTCTCTTTGTTTGGAAAGCCTTCAAACAAAACATCTGAGCTACAGAGAAAAGCCTCCTTGATATACTCAACTTACAAAAAAGAACCTGTGGGAGGATTTCAACAAGATAAATGCGACAACAGTGCAAAATATTTTACTATAATATTTCAAAGCAAAAAAAGTATTATATATATATATATATATATATATATATATATATATATATATATATATATATATATATATATATATAATAAAAAAAAAATGTTGTGCTGCCCCCTGTGCCAATGAAAATGCCCCCGCATGCCTATGCCGGGCACGCGTGCCTAGAGTTGCCTACCCCTGACCTAGAGGGTCAATCAAAACGTAATAACTTAATTATTGACGGAATCCCACGGGAGAGCTGGGAGGAATCGGAGAGCAAGGTCCGAGAGCTGCTCTCTGTAAAACTAGAGATGGACGAGAGGAGGATCGAGGTGGAGAGGGCACATCGAATGGGAAATGGAGACAAGCCTAGGCAGATAGTGGTGAAGTTCCTACAATTCAAGGACAAGATGGCTGTTATGGGGAAACGACACAAACTGAAAGGAACTAACATATTCCTCAACGAGGACTATACTGAAGCGATACGACAGAAGAGAAGGGAACTCATCCCTGCCATGAAGGCCGAAAGGAGCAAAGGAAACATTGCTTTCATCAGGTACGACAGACTCATTGTTCATCCTCGGCAACCCCCCCCCACATCCCCCAGCCACCCCCGATCCCCTGACACCTCCCACCAGCAGATCCCCAACACCCAAAGGACAGAGAGAACGAACTCACGCCATTCATCTCAGAGGACGGAGAGAAGGGACACTAGGAACAAGAGGGGTTCGTAGCGTGGTGAACACACATGCACACATGTGGAACACACACACACATAATATGCACTTGCTTAATCAGGACTGTGATGGACATCAGTTTTATTTTCTGCCATGTCTATCTCTATTCTCATGTCAGTGAATGCTAAATTACCTAATAAAGGGCTACAAATTGCCCACTTGAACATCTGCAGTCTTAGAAATAAGGTTCAGGATGTTAAGTCTCTGAAACTCACCTAGATGACTCGTTTGAGGATGGTGTACTATCAATACAGGGGTATAATATCTACAGAAAAGATAGAAATTGTAATGGGAGAGGAGTGGCTTTTTATGTACAAAGTCACATTCCTGTGAAGTTCAGGGAGGCGGTATGGCTGCAAGTTCACCTACCCCATCTAAAACCAATGCTGCTGGGATGTTGCTATAGACCACCAAGCTCTGATTGTAATTACCTAGATAAGATGTGTGAAATGATTGAGAAGGCATGTGATGAAAACAGGGAGATATACTTTGTGGGTGATGTAAATATTGAATATCTTTCATTAGACTGCTCATTGAAAAATAAATTAATGACAGTAACAAAGGCATGTAACTTAGAACAGGTGATCAATCAACCAACCAGGGTTTTTACCAATAGGTCTGGTGTAACATCATCCAAATGCATCGATCACATATACACTAACGCAAGGGAGCTATGCTCAAAGGCAGTATCTGTACCTATAGGGTTCAGCGATCATAACCTTGTAGCAATATGTAGAAAAGCCAAAGTCCCAAAAGCAGGGCCGAATATAGTGCTAAAGAGATCATATAGAGCGTTTTGTAGTGATTCATACATGGATGATGATAAAAGAATATGTTGGTCTGATGTTCTTAAAGAATGGGATCCAAATATTGCACTTGATGTCTTTATGAAGTTGTTACCAGGATAAACATGCACCAGTTAAGAAATTAACAGTTAAATCAGTACATGCACCATGGATTGATGAGGAGCTAAAAGAATGTATGGCTAGAGGGGCAGCAGTGAAATCCGGCAATCTCTTCGAGTGGCAGTTATATTGTAAAATGAGGAATAATGTCACCAAATTGAATAGGAAAAAGAAGAACATGCATTATAAGAATAAGTTAAATGATATTAAGCATGATGGAAAAAAGCTATTGGCTACCCTGAATAACATTATGGGTTGGAAGAATAGCTCAGCTCAACACCATCCTTTATAGAATCAGAAGGGGCATATATCACTAAACCACTAAATATTGCTAATTATTTTAATAACTATTTTATGGATAAAGTGGGGAAGCTAAGGCAGGATGTGCCCAAATTTAGCTGCGAGCTATCATACATAAATATTAGAGAATGTATAATGAAAAACAAAAACTGTACTTTTGAGCTATGTATGTTGAGGTTGGGGTTCCCAAAGTTTTCAGGCCGCGACCCCCGAAATAACGGTGTCAGAGAGCCGCGACCCCCACTATTATAGGAGGTAAAATATATATATATATTCTTTTTATCTTTTTATGGAAATGTATGGTTGAAACATGCACACGTTCAATCACACACACTAATAAGCATTGGAGGCTTTTAACCAGGGCCGGACTGGGGAAATCATTCAGGCCAGGAAATATAGTGCGAAATATAGTCCCAGTCAGGCCACTTTTTAAGCGGGGGGTCTGGGGGTCCCCCACCAGGAAATGTTTTGTTACAAAGACTTCATTTCCTGCATTCTGGTGCAGGATTTCTTTTATTTGTACCCTTTAAATGCCAGTGTTTGTGATGGCATCACAAATTATTGTTAAAAAACAGGCTAGCATATGTATGATTAGCAACAACACTGATTTTGATGGATTTTCATTTTTTTTGTAATGTCAGATTGAAAATAATACAATCTTTTATTCAACTTCAGCCCTGATCATAACACCACATATTCATTTTATAATTCTAACCCTTTAAATGCCAGTGTGTGTGATGGCATTATATTTGCAATATATCAAATGCAAAGTAGATTTTTCTGGGGGGATTATTACAGGCTAGCATGTGACAATGATTAGCAACAACACTGATTTTGATGGATTTTTTGTTTTTTGTGAGGGTCCCGCCTCCACCAATCACATGTGGCTCCCTTTGTGTGTGTGTGTGAGCAAGAGAGAGAGAGAGAGAGATAGTTCTCCAACTTGTGTGAGTTGCAGTGATCTCCTGGTTGTTCCCCACCTAGGTTATCTAACTATTGCGCCACTGCAACTAGAAACACTGGCCTGGCCTGCTTCTAAGTTCAGTGGCCTGACTGCATAAAAAAAATAAAAATAAAAATTGGATATTATTTTTTTGGAAATCGTCTGGCGCTGCGCCGTTGCTGAATTAGGACCGCCGCTGATATGAACTAGACTATTAAAAAAAATATTAAAAAATAAATAAATTATTTTTTTATTTTTTTTATATATAATTTAATTTGGGCTGTGGGGGATGCTTAATGTAAAAGACTGACCTGAGGAAAAGGCTGCAGGGAGAAAGCACTGCAGTCTAGTCGATTTTGTGTTTTGAGCACAAAGTTCATCATAGATCTAGCCTCTTTTATTTGCTCTCAAAGTGCACCAGATTGATGCATTTAACTTTAAAATGTAAAAAATTCCCCCGGACCCCCCTAGCGACACAGCACCGTTGCTGAATTTTTCTTCAGGGGAAACACCTAAGGTCTGATGACACAACAATATATACACAGGCTCCCACAATTGGGGAGATAACTGAGATTCTGAACAAAGAACTGGAAACGGTACTGAAATGGGTGAATAGCAACAAACTCGTGCTCAACATAAAAAAAACTAAAAGCATTGGAACAAATCATGAACTACGTCATAAACCGGTTAAATCTAATGTTAAATAATGTAATGGTTGAGCAGGTGGAGGAAACTAAGCTCCTAGGAGTTACTCTAGTGAACAAACTATCATGGACAAGACACCTAGAATCAGTGGTGATAAGAATGGGGCGAAATATATCGGTAATAAGGAGGTGTTCAGAGTTTTTAACACCACAACTAACCAAACAAGTCATTGAAACTCTAGTACTTTCACATCTTGACTATTGCTCAATGATTTGGTCAGGGGCAAACAAGGGAGACTTGGGAAAGTTGCAGCTGGTTCAATGAATGAATGAAAACTTTATTTAACAGATTGCAAAATGGGTACAATACAGTACGGCTCAATACACACAATTGTTAAGGGGATGCAGACCAGAGAAAGACGTTTGTCTTGTTTACATCAGGGTCCCCCAAAACAGAGCAGCTCGGCTTTCCGTAAGGTGTACATCACGTTGTAAAATGTAAAAAAATGCATGTCAAGCTCTCCTGGTCGACAGTCCAAGAGAGGCTGACGGTATCACTCCTTGTCTTTAAAAAAAATATCAAGCTGATGAGTCATCGTACGTGTCTATATAGCCAATTAACACCCAGCTCTGAAATACACACATACAAGACGAGACATGCCACAAGAGGGTGCTATTAAGTCCCTAAAGCAAAAACAGGGTCAATGCAGCGGAAAGTGCTGTATAGAGCCATGACTGAGTGGAACAATTTGCTGGATCACATCTCTAAAGAAAAAACAAAATTAAGTTTTGTGAGTGGTATATGATGGAAAATATGTGTGAGGGCTGGGCCAGCACTGCACGCTTCCCAACGGGGGTGAGCCAAACAATCAGCTTCACGCACCTGAGAAGTCGGGAGAGTTCAAATATGCCGACTGCCTTCCACTTGTTGCTAGTTCGCACCGTGTACTGCCGTGAGATGCATCGTGTCGCTCCCCTGCTATCCCCTGGATGATTCCTGTGCGTTCTCTTTCCTTTCCGTGCTTCCTTGTTTTTTTAATTGCCCGTCGGCAGTTGCCCTGGTGAGTCCTTAACAGACTATACTCTGAACATTGACATTATTCCACTGACTCTGTTTTTTCATCGACTTCGGGTTGTTTTGCTTTTTCCCTGAGAGGATACGTTTGAACATTACGTCACGGGCCTCCGTTTTTTCCGCCTACGGGTTAGCTTTTCGCCTACGGGTTGTTTTTACTTTGGACCTGAAAGAAGAAGTGTTGTCTTTTCTGTTTGTGAAATAAATACGCCCCTTTTTTGGCTAACGCTGAATACCTGTCTTGTGTTGTGCTGTTGGGGTCGCATACAAACCATAACAATATGAAGGAAAATGGACTTCGGAAATCAGTTTTCTTTTTATTTATTTACTGTTCTGTAAAAGTCTTGTCGAATGTAATGTTTTATGTTTTGTGTGGACCCCAGGAAGCGTGAATATTAAAGGCAACCAACTTGTGTTCGGCTTTTCTCTGATTGGCCGCGACCCCCCGCCCCCACGCGCAAGCAAGCGGCAGCCCCTCCCACGTCCCAAATGAAACCCAAGGAGCTAGCGGCAGCGCGTACCACTACCAACCAACTTAAGCTGCTGTACCAACCAACTTGTGTTCAGCTGCGGTAACAGTGGAGCGCTGCTGACTGATTATTATGTTTCGCGTTTTTAACAACCAACTACCAGATTCACTCGTCACTGTACATCACCTCTGAGCTCTGAAGTATAAACAAAGCCCATACAGTTATGAAATGCGCTGAACTA
This sequence comes from Notolepis coatsorum, assembly GCF_963971535.1. Taxonomy (NCBI): domain Eukaryota; kingdom Metazoa; phylum Chordata; class Actinopteri; order Aulopiformes; family Paralepididae; genus Notolepis; species Notolepis coatsorum. The sequence goes on along the minus strand of NC_140165.1, from coordinate 136,036,178 downwards.
GAAAGCGTAACGTTATTATGTTTCGCGTTTTTAACAACCAACTACCAGATTCACTCGTCACTGTACATCACTTCAGCTCCAGCAGCAGCAGCGGCGGTGCTCCGTTGAAGCCCTTCAATGACAGCTGCTCTCATATTTTGCGAATGCATAAACTATATCTTAAATTATGACTATGTGTCTAATATGGCTGTCGCTTATCAATGACTTCACGACAGCCATATTAAACACTCACTGTACATCAGTGTGGAATTGTACGCTCTGTAACGTTATATGTTATTTCGCCCGTGGAGGCTGCTGAAGCTCAACTCAATAAACAACTCAATGGAAAGGCACTGGAAAAGCCCATAGAGGTTGTATAACCCAGCGTTTCTCAAACTACGGGTCACAACCCAGCTCCTGAAAAGTTTGTTGGATTTTATTGGATTTTATTGAATTTTAATGGATTTTTAACATGGAATTGTACTGCCAGTTGAAAAGGTCTGTTTTATTTAATCTGCTTTAACTGTGGACTACTTATACTGTTTTTGGGAACTTTTCTGAAACTGTGCTCTTGCTTGTTAGCAGTAGCCTAGCCTAGCTGGCTCTGTTAGCAATTAGCCAAGAGCTGGAAGACCTGCAGTAGCTTAGCTGGCTCTGCTAGTCCTGCTATCAATCCAGTCCAGAGTTGGAAGAATAATCTCCTGTTTACCTGCCCATCACAACCATCTTACTGCTGCAGTGTGGCTCGTCTATAGCCTAGATCTGCAGCAGAGGCTTATTGCCTGAGAGATATATTTTTTACTTTGGCCTGACTTGGGCCTCCAGCCTGCTACACCTGGGCCTCCAGCTCTACTGGGCCACTAGCTGCACCTGGGCCTCCAGCTATACTGGGCCTCCATCTCTACTGGGCCTCCAGCCTGCTCTACCTGGGCCTCCAGCTCTACTGGGCCTCCAGCTCTACTGGGCCTCCAGCCTGCTCTACTGGGCCTCCAGCCTGCTCTACCTGGGCCTCCAGCTCTACCGGGCCTCCAGCTCCACTTAGCCCCCCGTTCGGCTGGATCTTCTAGGGAGAGCCTATACAGGAAGCAGGGAGCCAAGCCCAAGCTCTACAGCTCCACTCCTACTCACCCCCCTCCCCAGGCCTGGTCTAAAGTGCGGTCGAGGCGTAAGAGGCGAACCTGGGACTCTCGTCTTAGCCCTCCACCCCATGAGTCTCTCTCACTCTCCAACAGATTCAACATCCTGGAGAGTGTGGAGCTTGACCACCGGACACCAGGGGCCAAGAGGCAACGTCCGGGGTCAGGCTCACCCACTCCTACGGTTAGGAGCTGTCTGGGCCCCCCACCACAGGAGCGGGAGGAGGATCTGCCAGCTACTCCTAGCATTTCTAGGCGCCCTGGTTTCCCGGTCTTCACCCCCAGACCGAAACCGACCTCCTCTCCCGGGGCGTGGGAACAGGTGTTGCAGCAGACTGGTCATGCAGGAATGTCCTTCACTGCTGCTCCTGGTACCACGCCTGTAGCCGACACGCAGGAGGCGTGGATGGGTCCCCTGCCTCAGTCTCTGAAGGATCCCCCTCGCCAGCCGCGCCCCCCTCCCACTCGGAATGGTAAACCTCTACAGAGACCCACAAGGCATGGTGAGCCCTGCACCGCTACCCCCCCCCCCCTCCCTCTGTGCTTGTCATTGGGACTTCAATGGTGCGTCATGTGGCTGTCCCGAGGGCCAGAACCTACTGCCTCCCAGGAGCCAGGGTCTCGGACATCAAGGCAGCACTCCCTTCACTCATTAAGGACCATCCTCAGGCATCATCCATCATCATCCACTCCGGGTCTAATGACATTAGGTATCAACAGTCTGAGATATTGAGGGAGGACTTTAGGGCCCTGATCTCCACAGTCCAGTCATCTAATAAATCCTGCATTATCTCTGGTCCCTTTCCCTCCCCTAGGTATGGGGATGGCAAGTACAGCAGGATCCGTGAACTTCATATCTGGCTGAAGGGTTACTGTTGCCTAATGATGATTCCCTATATAGATAATTTCTATGTTTTCTGGAGACGTCCGGAGCTCTTTGCTAGGGATGGCCTTCATCCCAACTGGAATGGAGCCCGGCTGCTCTCCATGGGTATGGACATGGCTCTGAGATCCGCAGTGAGTGGGAGTAGGGAACTGGTCCGAAAACATAGAACAGTGGATGTGGCCTGAAATGGGGTGAGTCCGATCCATCTCATAGTTCCTTGTGTCCATGTTTTTAAAGCCACTCCCAGGGATCAGGCGGATCAAAGCCCTATTGATGGACCTACTCCTAAAACTATCTCTGTTGTATGTGATGGTTTGTCGCGTGGTAGGCGCAGTTATGTAGAAGAGAGGGGTGTGGTCAGGAGTAACCTGGTGGATCTTAAAAATGAGAGATATGTACACCCCTTGTCTCAGGTTTCTGTTCCCATAACCTCTGTACCTAATGATACAGTCTCTGCCACAGTTAGTCTGAACAGCCCATCTGCCTTCAAGGATAGGAAAGGGCTTGGCCTAATCCATTTAAACATACGAAGCCTCCTTCAACAACATAAGTTAGACCATCTGAATATTTTAGTATCTCAGGCTGATCCTGATGTTCTGGTTTTATCGGAAACCTGGTTAAAAAAATCTGACAATGACTCATCTGCAGCTTTACAGCACTATAATTTATATAGAAGCGACAGAGCTGGCAGAGGGGGTGGTGTTGCAATGTATGTAAAATCCTGTTTGTCTGTTTCAGTATTGAATACCATCACAGTTCCAAAGTGTTTCGAATTACTTGTGCTGAAGGTTGATTTGGGGCCTTGTAACTCTTTAGTTTTGATTGGTGTCTATAGGCCTCCCAAAGCTGAGGCTAGTGCTACTGATAAAATTATGGATATACTGTCATTATATTCTAATTCAGAGATGCTAGTGCTGGGTGATTTTAACTTGGACTGGCGAAATGCTGCTTCTAGTTACCTGAAGGAGGTGAGTGGTAACCTCTGCCTTACTCAGTTGATTACTGAGAGCACTAGACCAAACCCTAAAGATCATGCTAAATCCACTCTCATTGACTTGATATTTTCTAACAGATGTGACAGGATCTCTGCTAGTGGTGTTTTTGATTTAGGCATTAGTGATCATTGTCCTACGGTCTGTGTTAGATCCACAAAGCTGCTGAAATCAAGACCGCGTATTGTTCAAAGAAGAAATCTTAAAATCTTTAACCCCCAAACCTTTTTGGAGGACATTGCTACTAATAATAGTCTATGTTTAGCAGGGTCTGATAATGTGCAAACTGCACTGGATTCTTTTATAAAGACATTTAATTGCTTTGTAGATAAACATGCTCCTTATAAAAGGACTAGGGTGGCACCGTGGTTCTCAAGTGAGCTGTCAGCATTATTTTCTGAGCGGAACTCTGCGTGGTCACATGCTAGACGCACTGGGGATACGCAAGACTGGCTTTCCTTCAGACAACTTAGAAATAGAACTACTGCAGCTGTGAGGAAGGCTAAATCTGATTACTTTTTAGACTTAGTCTCGAATTCCTACTCTAACCCAGCTAAATTCTGGGGTGCAGTAAACCTGTCAAAAAATAACCCTGCTACATTGCCATTGTGTATTAATGTGGCTGATTGTAAAATATCGGATCCTCAGGAAATTTGTCTTGCTTTCAATAAACACTTCATTGAGGCTGGGTCCTTATTTGACAGGTTGTCTACTGGGCTGGCTCCACTGGATGTTGACTCTGACCCTAGCCCAATCTTCGATCATGCCTCGTGTGTACCTACATTTTCCTTCCAGCCATTTTCATCTAGTGAAACTCTCAATATCTTGCAATCCATAGACCCTAAGTGTTCTACTGGTGTGGACAACTTAGACTCTTTTTTTATAAAACTGGCAGCCCCTGTCATTTGTGAGCCATTGTCACACATCTTTAACCTTTCTATTGCATCTGGCATAGTCCCGCAAGTGTGGAAATCTGCCAAGGTGCTCCCCTTGCATAAAGGGGGGGATAGGGATAAGATGGATAACTATCGTCCTATCTCCAAACTATCATGCCTAGCCAAAGCACTGGAGACCTTGGTAAACAACCAATTAAAAACCTTTTTCTCAAGTTGCTCAGTGCTAAGTACTCACCAATCAGGTTTCAGAGCAAATCATAGTACTATTACAGCTGTTACTTTGGTCACTAATGACATTATTTCAGCCCTGGACAATGGGAAGTGTTACAAAGGGTCAGATTAAACCGAATATATGTATTTATTGATTGATATATATTGCATAATATTTGTATATCGTTTGATATCCCTTGTGTATTCTTTGTACATATACACGGAATATCCCTTTAACCTAGTAGCCTACAGACCATAATATTTCGTTCTCTTATTGGATAGCGTTCCACCAGCGCCAGTGTCTTACCCCCAGAGTCGAGTTCAAAGCTACCGTCAAGGCTTGTCTGTACATGCCCGGCTTTGCCCAGGACTACGAGACAGGAATAAGGCTGGCACTATGTTTGTTCCCCGTACATATAAATATGGCGCAGGTGAATACAGAAGTAGTTCAGTCCGCAGTCCGTTCAGTTCAGTCTTAGTAACAAGTGAAGCCTCACCCACTATGCAACGTGCAGTGAAGTAGGGCTCGTATTGCCCCAAGATAGAGTCTTGTTTATCCTAATACGTTTGTTCAACGTATCGTTCGCTCCTTACTAGTAAAAGCCTTCATCACGAGTCAAAGACCAAGTGAAGTGAGCAATTGTGTGTCTAAATAGAGCACTTATAGCCGCGTGAGAATAGGATAGTGGAGTATCGGAGCTTGGTTGAATGACGTCAAGTTCGACTTAGTTGATGTGGAGTACCGCGCACCGGAGGACCTACACCGGTGATTGCAGAGCCCCTTTCCGGCTGGAGTATTATTATTATTGCTTTGTACCAGGCTGGTGGAGAGGATAAGAATCGTCTACACCCACTGCTGTGAGAACTGCCCGTGAAGACCATCATTCGAGCCCGTCTCTATTGGAGAGGCTGACCGGCTTCCACCTGTGCTGCGCGCACACTGGGATTACAGTCGCTGCCTTTCGTCTGCCGAGCAGGGAGTAATATACCGCCCCCAGGAGCCTATTGAGTCCCCGCTGACCCAGACTTTGCATTAGAGCATTGCCTCCCCCTGCTGGCTTACAACCGGTGGAACCCCCCTACCAGTATCCCCTAGATATAATTCCTAATATTCAAGTTGTATTCTTATCTCATGCGTAACCAGAGAATGGACATTCATTATTGATTTGCCTACGCACATTCCTTTGCCTTATAAGCGCATCTAGAGTGAAGTATATTATGTATTCTTGCTGCTAATAAATACTTAAAGACAACTTTGTGTAGAACCGATTCATTGTGGGGAAGTGTTCTCATCATATACTCGTGTACGGTATGGCCAGTATAATGTACATAAGACGGTAGTGGTTTAATGATACCATACTTGATTAATACAGTCAGGGAATTGTACCCCTCAGTTAGAATTGGTCCTTTGAGCCCCGGATAAGAATTAGCGTAATATTAATATAATATTAATATTAACATGGCCGATGATGAACACTCCACAAACGGTTCTCCCGAGCTAGAACGCCCGCAGCGCAGACGACCGCCACCTCCCTATCTAGAGCCATACGTTGTCAGTCCAATACCTAGCTTCAAAGGGAAGTTAAATGCGGATAAAATAACTAAAGCGGATAGTAAAATTATGTCCAACCCTACCGACCAGGCTACCCCGCCAGTAGAGACCCCAGTGGGTTCTAACGTAACTGACCAAGCTCACGGGGGGGACCAGGAGGGACATGACATGACTTTACCCCCCGACAACGTCGACGAGGTAGTCCCCGGAGAGCTCCAGGATAAAGAAAGCCCTCCCGGGACGGAACCCGACCCACCACAAGAAGAGACGCGCACCCAGGAGATGGATCTCCTCGGTACGCGACAGGAGAACGGATCTCCAACGAGTACTGCCGGGAGCCGATCGCCTCGACCGGCGTCTTCCCCCAGCGAGGCGGACAAGATGCTGGCGCAGGCACTCATCGCCACCCTGGCAGCCTCCACCGAACGCGATCGACTTCAAGCGCAACAGACGCGCGAGCGCGAACATTCTGCAAACGAGCAAGAGCGCTTCCAGGCGCAACAAAGGAGTGAAGACGACCGCATAAGACTGGAGACCAGACGCCTTCAGACGGAAGAGAACATTGAAAGAAGCCGCGCCGATGCACAGCACGCCGCCGCCAATGCACAGCGCGACGTCGCAAATGCACAGCTCCACGCCGCCCATGCCAGCGCCAATGCCCAGCGCGACGCCGCCAACGCACAGCGCGACGCCGCCCAGGCCAGCGCCAATGCGCAGCGCGACGCCGCCAATGCCCAGCGCGAAGCAGCGCGCGACGCAGCCCATGCCCAGCGCGAGGCAGAGCGCGACCGGCTGCAGGCGCAGCTGATGGAAAAATTGGTTGCCATGGCGACACCCCCTCACTCCGCACGGAGCTCCCGGAGATCGTCACGACAAGGGTCTAGGACACATTCCCCTACCCGACCAAGCGACCCGGGACCCCGCCAACAGGAGGATCCTGTCCACGTCTCCGAACCCCCTCCCCGGCCGGTCCATACGAGACCCAGCAACCGGGAAGAACCGGACCACGCCGAGAGACTGAACAGAAGACTCCAGGTCCTAGCAGAGGGAGAGGAGGAGGAAGAGGAGGAATGTCAAGCCGACCAGCAGCAACGTACGCTGGACCAGGAGGCCCAGTACAGCCCCGACCAGCAGCAACGTACTCTGGACCAGAAGGCCCAGTACAGCCCAGAAGTCAGCCCCGAGGCCCTGCGCTACAAACCCCCGACTCAACTCACGGGTGAGTTTGACGCACCGCCAGCCCCGAGGAACAGCACCTGGGTACCCGGCCCTTGGTACCCACCAAGTACCAGCCCAAGACAACACGTAAGAGGAGACTCGCCTAGGAGGCCTCTCCCCCAACGCTCACCGATGTGCCAGTCATCCATGGCATCGTACCTTGGCACACCGACGTTCCCGGACTTCACACACGAGAACAGAGCACAGTACACAGAGCTACGAATGTGCCTAGAGACTATGCTGTCCGACGTACCAGATGAACCGTACAAGTATGCTATCCTACTCAAGCACCTGAAGGTGCCCAGAGCGCACAATATAGCGCTGGCATATTCCAGCTCTACTACCCCATACACCGCGGCTCTAGTAGCCCTCGACCAACGTTATGGACGCATATGGGACTACGTGATACAGGAGATAAGAGACATTGACCGTCTCCCCCCAGCCAGAGACAACAGAGCATTAGATGACCTCGCTATCAAGGTACAGTCCCTGGTAGGGATGCTGGGGTCCCAAAAGGAAAAAGGGATCTATGAACTGTACGCTAACTCTAATGTAGAGAGGATACTAGAGAAGCTCCCTCCCGCCTGACAAGAGCGCTTTCGGCGGCAGAGAGACCACCGCGACCCCAACGGTCCAGAGGCATCCCTCCTAGACCTATCTGAATTCCTCGCCAGGGAGGTCAGTAGCCTACAACTCGACACGTTCGTATGGAGTGGACCAAGCCCAAGACTCGGACCTCGGGGATCAACAGATAACCGCCGGTTGGTGACCGTTATGCACCAAGCCGAATCAGTACCGCAGCACAAGAACCACCACACCCCCTCGACGAAAGAGGACCAGTGGAAGATTGAGTGCCAGTACTGTGAGGGAGAACATCGGCTGTACCAATGCGACACTTTCGGGAAGCTGACCACGGACGAGGTGAGTCAGTGGATCAAGGACCACCGCCGCTGCTTCCGCTGCGCGCGCAGCCACCTAGCAGCTGAGTGCCGCTTGAAGATGAAGTGCAGCAGGTGCGGTGGCACCCACTTGGAGGTCCTGCATGACATCAACAGGCGTCAGCCAGGACAACAGAGTGGGCCCGTCGCGGTAATGTACCATGCCGAGGCGGTGGCACCAGCACCAAAGTTCCACCAGACCGCTCCCTGGTGTCCCGACTGCTACAGCAGACACTGGGAGTCACGGTGCGACTCGCACCATATAGATTCTGTGTCACCACAGACAGGTGACAACCCCCCGGCAAAGGAGGTATGGAAGATCGACTGTACGTACTGCCGAGGAGGACACTGGCTGGACCAGTGCGACGTGTTCCCGGAACTGACCATCGCCGAAATGGAGCAGTGGATTGCGTCTGACCCCCCACAAGCCGGTCACCGCCGATTCTTGTGCGAGGATAACATGATAAGAATAGCCCGACGAGGCAACCAACCAACAGGAGTGCTCCACATAGACCCCAAGCAGAGCGGGACCCCCCGAGTGCTCCTCAAAGTGGTCAGAGTGCTCCTGAGCTACGAGGACAAGGTCCTGGACACTTACGCCGTCCTGGACGATGGGTCTGAAAAGACTCTCCTCCTCGCTTCCGCAGCAGCCCAGTTGGGCCTGCGGGGTGTCAAAGATACCATGACCATACGCACCATCAGAAGGGACCAGAAGACCATAAAAGGTGAAAGGGTCTCCTTCAAGATAGCAGCGGTGGACCAGCCCGAGAAGCAGTATAGTATAACCAACGTCTTCACCAGCCACGACATAGGCTTGTCTCAGTACACCTACCCCATCCCACAGCTGATGGCTAAGTATGTGCACCTACGTCAACTACCTATACCGCTTATCGACGGCGCCACACCGACCCTGCTCATCGGCTCCGACCACGCGGACCTCATTCTCCCAATTGAGGCGGCCCACATCGGACCCAAAGGATGCCCAGTCGCGGTTTGGACCCGACTGGGATGGACGCTCCAGGGCCCCCTCTATGGACTTGACAGTCAACCCACGTCTACACGCTGCCTACACACAAAGGCGAGCGACACCGGCCACTCCCTCGTACAGCAGAGGCTATTGACATTAAGCGAGAGGCCCGTGAGAGAACCGTGGGCACCAGAGGGAGTTCGGAACTCCACCCCCCTCCGCTGCGCTTCAGACGTAGCTGACCTCGAACCCAGCACCCCAAGCGACTCCTTGGCGGGGCGGCCGGGACCGGCCCCTCCTCAGACGGGGTACAGAGCAAACAAGAGAAACAGACGGAGGAGGAGGAGGCACAGCCAAGCACAGATCAAAGCAGTCTCAGGCCCGCTTCCTCCTAAGCCCCCCTTCATCCCGTCCAGTCGTCATGACCATAGACCAGTCACTACCCCAAGCTGCGTGGCCGGCCGGCCGCGTAAGCAAAGTGACCACTGGTGCCGACGGAAAGGTCAGAGTGGCAGAAGTGCTCGTCCAAGGGCGGACCTACAACCGACCCGTGGCGAGGCTGATAGAGTCGCCAAGGCTCCCCGACTCGCTTAATGACGACCATGACCCCTGACTTTGTGAACTGCCTACCCTCACAACGGACATTGAGTAGTGGACAGTGCGGTTAATCTGTCTCTGCTTAGCTAATTAGGTGGGACTAATTAGGAGGCGGCTGTTACAAAGGGTCAGATTAAACCGAATATATGTATTTATTGATTGATATATATTGCATAATATTTGTATATCGTTTGATATCCCTTGTGTATTCTTTGTACATATACACGGAATATCCCTTTAACCTAGTAGCCTACAGACCATAATATTTCATTCTCTTATTGGATAGCGTTCCACCAGCGCCAGTGTCTTACCCCCAGAGTCGAGTTCAAAGCTACCGTCAAGGCTTGTCTGTACATGCCCGGCTTTGCCCAGGACTACGAGACAGGAATAAGGCTGGCACTATGTTTGTTCCCCGTACATATAAATATGGCGCAGGTGAATACAGAAGTAGTTCAGTCCGCAGTCCGTTCAGTTCAGTCTTAGTAACAAGTGAAGCCTCACCCACTATGCAACGTGCGGTGAAGTAGGGCTCGTATTGCCCCAAGATAGAGTCTTGTTTATCCTAATACGCTTGTTCAACGTATCGTTCGCTCCTTACTAGTAAAAGCCTTCATCACGAGTCAAAGACCAAGTGAAGTGAGCAATTGTGTGTCTAAATAGAGCACTTATAGCCGCGTGAGAATAGGATAGTGGAGTATCGGAGCTTGGTTGAATGACGTCAAGTTCGACTTAGTTGATGTGGAGTACCGCGCACCGGAGGACCTACACCGGTGATTGCAGAGCCCCTTTCCGGCTGGAGTATTATTATTATTGCTTTGTACCAGGCTGGTGGAGAGGATAAGAATTGTCTACACCCACTGCTGTGAGACCTGCCCGTGAGGACCATCATTCGAGCCCGTCTCTATTGGAGAGGCTGACCGGCTTCCACCTGTGCTGCGCGCACACTGGGATTACAGTCGCTGCCTTTCGTCTGCCGAGCAGGGAGTAATATACCGCCCCCAGGAGCCTATTGAGTCCCCGCTGACCCAGACTTTGCATTAGAGCATTGCCTCCCCCTGCTGGCTTACAACCGGTGGAACTCCCCTACCAGTATCCCCTAGATATAATTCCTAATATTCAAGTTGTATTCTTATCTCATGCGTAACCAGAGAATGGACATTCATTATTGATTTGCCTACGCACATTCCTTTGCCTTATAAGCGCATCTAGAGTGAAGTATATTATGTATTCTTGCTGCTAATAAATACTTAAAGACAACTTTGTGTAGAACCGATTCATTGTGGGGAAGTGTTCTCATCATATACTCGTGTACGGTATGGCCAGTATAATGTACATAAGACGGTAGTGGTTTAATGATACCATACTTGATTAATACAGTCAGGGAATTGTACCCCTCAGTTACAGGAAGCATTGTGCAGTTCTCTTTGTAGACCTCTCAAAGGCGTTTGATACAGTAGACCATCACTTGCTTTTGAATAGTCTAGCTAGCATTGGCCTGGATAAAGCCGCTTGTGCTTGGTTTCAGGACTATTTATCTTCAAGGTGTCAATCTGTGAATTCAGGTAACTTTCAATCTGATTTCCTGCCATTGTCTAAGGGTGTACCACAGGGTTCGGTATTGGGGCCGGTCCTCTTTACAATCTATATTAATGATATTGTTTCTAGTCTTTCAGCACTAGCAGGTTGTCAGGCTCATCTTTATGCGGATGATACAGTTGTCTACTGCATTGCGGATACTGTTCAGGAAGCTATTGTGAACCTGCAGCTTGCATTTGACACTCTCCAAAATGCTCTAGCTAAGCTCAAGTTAGTGCTTAATGCTAGTAAAACCAAGTCTATGATGTTTTCTAGAGCCAGGGTTATAGATTATGACATGCTACACCTAACAACAGCAAATGGTTTGTATATTGAAAGAGTTAGTGAGTATAAATATCTTGGTATATGGCTGGATGATAAACTTTCTTTTAAATTCCATATAGATAACCTAGCTACAAAATTACGGCAAAAGATTGGTTTCTTGTACCGTAACCGCGCTAGTTTTCCTATGTTCTGTAGGAAAATAATTATACAGGCTGTTTTTTTGTCAATATTGGACTATGGTGATGTCATTTACAGGCATGCGTCTGCGTCTACATTAAGGCCTTTGGATTCTGCCTACCACTCCGCCCTAAGATTTATTACGGGTGACAAATATGATACTCACCATTGTCTTTTGTATGAGAGGGTAGGCTGGCCATCTCTCTCGTTGCGACGTAGTTATCATGGGTATCTTTTTATCTACAAAGCAATTATTGGCAAACTTCCACCTTATATTACATCTTTGTTGGTCTGGAGTGCTATCACCTACCAAACTCGTTCGAATGATCGGCTTGTGCTCAGGGTGCCTCGAGTTCGGTCTGAGCTTGGAAAATCTGCCTTCTCCTACGATGCTCCATACACATGGAATACCCTGCAAAAGACTCTAAAGCTCGGAACATTCCCGTCATTCATGGAGTTTAAAGGCATTGCACTTGACCTATGTACTGAATCATGTAATTGTTTTTAATCCATCATTGTAGTAATTGTAATTCATTGTAATTATTAACTGTTATGATATTTGTGTCCTTTGTTAACTCGTCATTGTTATGGTTTGTAACCGACCCCAATCGCACAACACAAGACAGGTAGAGAGTAAGCCAAAACAGGGCAAATATTTATTATAGAACAAAAAGCGGCACAGTCCCTTTAAGGGAGAACACAAAAACACTAGTCAAGGAAATATGGAAAATGCGGCACTGTGCCTTTAAGAGGCGAACAGGCTAAGGGACTAAGGCTAAGGGACAGGGCCAGGGCTAAATGTCAAGGACCAGGACCAGGGGCACTGGAGAGGGGGACAGGGACAGAGGCCCGGAGAGGCGGGCTGGAGACAGGGACAGAGAACAGGGTTAAGGCCTTGGACAGGGCAAGGGCCAGAGCTGCTTACAGGGATGAGGACAGGGTTCCGACGGCGGAGGCCGGGCACGGGGACAAGGGCCCGACGGCGGAGGCCTGGCACGGGAACAGGGGCCCGACCGCGGAGGCCTGGCGCCGGCTTGACGTCTGGAGTGGGAACACTGGAAAACCTCCCGTAGAGAATTAGAGAGCGAAGACGGTGTCCCACTCCAGGCAAACGGCGACAGGTGGTGATGGCTGGCACGTCGTCTCACGCCGGAGACGCGGCAGGAGATGGTAACGTACAGGATGGTAACCGTACAGAACTCCATGGACACAGAGTGAACATAGATACAGAACGACCCGACCAGGACTGGAAGGGAGGTCCAGGTATATAAAGCCCTCAGGGGCGCTAATCACAAACTATGACAGCTGCGTGATGGTAATTGAACAATAAAGTCCAAGGGTGGGGGCTGGTGAAGAGTAGAGGAGAGTAAATCATCGCAAGTGTGGGGGCTGGTGAGGGAGAGTAGACAGGGAAAAGTTCAGGGAACAGGCGAATCCTCACAGTACCTCCCCCTCCACGGGAGCCACTGGGCGACCGAAACACTACCATGACGGGGCAGAACACTAAACATGACGGTCAGAACACTAACATGACGGGGCAGAACACTAACATGACGGGTCAGAACATGACAGAATCAGACAGCGGGTCAGGGGACAAGATAAAGCAACAAACAAAAAAAAACTGGGCCATGCTAGCAGGGGAAGCTACACCTAAAGTGGGGCTAGCAGAGGGACTGGGTAGCTGCCAGAGCATTGCTAGCTACAGGGCCTATGCTAGCTGTACTGCTACATTAGCATAGAGGCTGCGCTAGCTGCCGGAGCTAGGCTAGCAGACAGGGCTGGACTAGCAAAGGAGAACAAGCTAGCTGGAAGGACAGTCCTAGCTGTGGGGAAACTGACTTTGCTAGCTGAAGGGGCAGTCCTAGCAGTGGGGAGACTGACCTTGCTAGCTGAAGGGGCAGTCCTAGCAGTGGGGAAACTGACCTTGCTAGCTGAAGGGGCAGTCCTAGCAGTGGGGAGACTGACCTTGCTAGCTGAAGGGGCAGTCCTAGCAGTGGGGAAACTGACCTTGCTAGCTGAAGGGGCAGTCCTAGCAGTGGGGAAACTGACCTTGCTAGCTGAAGAGGCAGTCCTAGCAGCGGGGAGACTGACCTTGCTAGCTGAAGGGGCAGTCCTAGCAGTGGGGAACAGGGTAGCTAACAGGGGAGCTAACGAGGCTAAAAGAGGAGCTAACAGGGAAGCTAACGAGGCTACCAGGGGAGCTAACAGGGGAGTCAACAGGGGAACTAACAGGGGAACTAAAAAAGGCAAACTCACATACACTGTCTGTGCTGGCTGGGGTCGTCGACTGGTCGGGTCGTACTGTTATGGTTTGTAACCGACCCCAATCGCACAACACAAGACAGGTATGAGAGTAAGCCAAAACAGGGCAAATATTTATTATAGAACAAAAAGCGGCACAGTCCCTTTAAGGGAGAACACAAAAACACTAGTCAAGGAAATATGGAAAATGCGGCACTGTGCCTTTAAGAGGCGAACAGGCTAAGGGACAGGGCCAGGGCTAAATGTCAAGGACCAGGACCAGGGGCACTGGAGAGGGGGACAGGGACAGAGGCCCGGAGAGGCGGGCTGGAGACAGGGACAGAGAACAGGGTTAAGGCCTTGGACAGGGCGAGGGCCAGAGCTGCTTACAGGGATGAGGACAGGGTTCCGACGGCGGAGGCCGGGCACGGGAACAGGGGCCCGACGGCGGAGGCCTGGCACGGGGACAGGGGCCCGATGGCGGGGGCCTGGCACGGGGACAGGGGCCCGACGGCGGAGGCCGGGCACGGAGACAGGGGCCCGACAGCGGGGGCCGGGGGGAAGAGGCGCCATCCTCCCGTGGAAATAGGGAGCGATGACGCGCCGGCTTGACGTCTGGAGTGGGAACACTGGAAAACCTCCCGTAGAGAATTAGAGAGGGAAGACGGTGTCCCACTCCAGGCACGGAGATCCTCCTCCTCGAGTGCTGCAGACGGGCAGCGCAGAACAAAGGGGTCCCAGGGGACCGGGGCGAAGAGACGCATCCTCCCGTGGAAATAGGGAGCGATGCGCGCCGGCTTAACGGCTGGAGTGGGAACACTGGAAAACCTCCCGTAGAGAATTAGAGAGCGAAGACGGTGTCCCACTCCAGGCAAACGGCGACAGGTGGTGATGGCTGGCACGTCGTCTCACGCCGGAGACGCGGCAGGAGATGGTAACGTACAGGATGGTAACCGTACAGAACTCCATGAACACAGAGTGATGGTAATTGAACAAGAAAGTCCAAGGGTGGGGGCTGGTGAAGAGTAGAGGAGAGTAAATCATCGCAAGGGTGGGGGCTGGTGAGGGAGAGTAGACAGGGAAAAGTTCAGGGAACAGGCGAATCCTCACAGTCATCACTGTAAATGAGGGAAACCTCAGTGCTTTCACGAGTATAAATAAAGGTTTGAAATGAAATGAAATGAAAGTGTGGTTGTGGGTAGGTGACAGTGCATTGGCAAGTAAAATAATTATAAAAAAGAAAAAAATACATTTGTTCTGGCAACATATTTTGGCTAAATATGCCTCATTTTATAAATGTGTATTGATAACATAGTGCTGTAATTACATTTTCTAATAAATATGCATGATCAAGGTCAACAACTTGTGCTTTTATTTTGATATTCCTTAATTCCATGTTGAAATTATGCAATACATTAAGTGTGGGGTCGCCAAAAGAATTCCTAAATAAAATGGGGTTGTGGTATAAAAACATTTGAGAACCCCTGGTATAACCCAATCCTTTGTCTGAATGGAGCAGTGGCCATTTTGCTCATTAACTACACTTAGGTGTGAGTCCACTGGGCCCTCATTTATCAAGTTTCCTCATAAAATGTTCTATTTCCACACGTAAGCACAGAATTTAGAATGTGTGCACGCACAAAAAAAACGGGATTTATCACACGTGCGTACACAGGTCCTACGCACACCTGTCATGATAAATATCACCTTGCTTCTACTCTAAGGCTCGTGCACACTTTCATGTATTTGCATACCAAAACCGCCCCGATTAACCATATACGGTAATGGAACACTCCCATGAAATGTGGAAAAATGGACTAAACCGAGGGAAGCGTGTTATGAGACAGGCTGACAGACGTGTACACGTACGGTGATGTCGGATATGATATCTATTAACCATTGCTGCCTGGGCAGCGCAAACACTAATAAAGACCGTGCTGGAATATGACTGCCTTTTTCCGTTTTGTTTGATTAATACCCAGGGATTAAAGTTCTCCTCAATTTTATTCCAAATCGCGACGGATTTTCCGTCAATTTTCTACCTGCTGCATATGATTTCTAGAGGCATACAATCTATTTTGATGTCAGTATTGGGTAGCCTATATAAACAATAATACGAGAGCATATACAAGAACAATGAATCTCACTGCCATGTATGATGTAGCCTGCCTATGTGATCAATACAAACTGAATTCCATCATGTTTGTGTGCGGGAGCTCACAAGGCTGTTGTCACAATGGGTGGTACAGTAATAACAGTCTACACAATATCACGATGGACCATGCCATGTAGCCTATGTTCTATTATGACATGATCTGTGACGACAAATGTTCTAGAATGTTTGATTATGACACCATACTCTGACAGCATGCCTATGATCAATAAAAACGCGAACTTGAATCCCATCATCATATTTACATAGTCTGTCCACTATCTTTATTACTTTGTTATCCCCCCCCCCCCCCCATCTATGTAAAGCGACCTTGCATGGGTCTCTTGAAAGGCGCTATGTAAAATGAAGCTATTATTATTATTGTTGTTGTTATTATTATTATCATGTCTGTGTGCTGAGCTCAGTGAAGTTTCAACGGAGCAAGGTAATCTATTCTAATCAACAAATTGAAGTAGAAAGCATTCCGTTGTGGCCAATCTTATTTGGAAACATGACACAAAATAATAGTATGTTGCTTTTTATTTGAAACAATATTTAATGGCTGAATGAATGAATGAATGAAAACTTTATTTAACAGATTGCAGAATGGGTACAATACAGTACGGCTCAATACACACAATTGTTAAGGGGATGCAGACCAGAGAAATACTTTTGTCTTGTTTACATCAGGGTCCCCCAACTCGAGTCCTCGATATCCTCGCGGACGGACCAGTATACCTTTATATCATATCATATTCATATCATAGTTTACTCTATCAGCCTACCAGCATGTAATACGTTCTTTGTTAGAACTCAACTCGTTATTATTTTGCGCATAGATTGCAGAAATACGGGGACGTTTTGATTTAGGCTTTGACACATGATATCACCCACACGATATATGCTCTGTGTCCAGAGCATGTATGCTTTTCACTCATTTAAGACACATTTATTGCAAGGGTTTTTATACACTCAACAAATAACCTCTGTCTGTTCTCGTTGCAATGCGTTTATATCGTGGGTGTTCATATGACTTGTATTCTGCTTACAGCTTCGGGGTTCCACTTATTACGTTTAACAATGGCAAAGCCTTTTAAATATAATCAAAACGTTCCCGTATTTCTGCAATATATGCACAAAATAATAACGAGTTGAGTTACGCGGAGCGCAGTCAGTGCTTATTTCCGCGTTGTACAAATATTCTACCACCGGGCGCCAACTACGCATGGTCCGACCTGTGCTTAAATATACGCACAAAGTCAAGCACAAGTTCAAATTGATAGATCCCACACTTTGCTTAGAAATGATCGTACGCACGGATTACGCACATATCTGTGCGTATGTCAGGTTGATAAATGAGGGCCCAAACTCTTTGGTCAACAGGTTATGCAGTGGCCATGATCTCTGCCCCTAGAACCACATGCACCCCATAGAAAAACCCTTTGAAAAAAGTATATGAGCTGGGAATTACGGATTTTTTTTTTTTAAATGCTACATATTCTGCTAAATACATGTATGTGTATTGTTACATATGGATTTGTGATGTTATATCACACCATAATGTCTGCAACAGAAATTGCATTTCAGATGACAAAAAGAAGTCCAAGTCAGTTATCCTCACAATCCAGACCAGTCTGGAACGTCTGGAAGTCTGCCTCTGTGCTTAGCATAAACCCCCTCCTAGCCCCGCCATTTCCTGCCACTACACTCTCACGACCAGCTCCAACAGGAGTTTTAATAAATCAATACCAGTTGCTCAAACAATCAGTTTCTTTTTTCTATCCACTTTTTCTCCTCTTTTTCTATTTTTCTCCCATCCCAATTCCACTGTGCCAATTCTTCCCTCCCCTGTCTTGAACATTGCTCGCATATGCCCCCCACTGGCCGGTTGTAGGGAGGATAGAAGCCTTACATCACGTGTCCCCTCCGATACACGAGGAGGCAGCCTTTCACATCTCTTCACCTGCCAGCGCGGACTCTCATTGGCGAGGTGTGGGAAGCTCACACTACCCCCGCCATTTCCTGTCTCTGCTGTGCAGGCATCCCCAACCGACCTGTAGGAGTCGCTGTCCACAATGTCCAGATTACCACCCATCGACTTCCACCCGCTAACTCTGCCAATTGAGTTAGTATGACGGCTGGCCAAACCCGGTGTCTCTTGCGTTGGTGACGAGCGTAATGTCCGCTGCGCCACCCAGCCGCCCCTCAAACAATCAGTTTCTGTACACACAAAATCTATCTCTTACCTTTGACATGCATGCTATTAGCCCTAATAGGTAAGGTCTGAACAGTAGGGAAGTGCAAGGGAAGTGCATACGCTAATGTTGACTGTTTTCCTGAGTGGAATCGCCATATTCCAAATGCTGACTCTGCTAGCCGCTAGCCAACCAAATGCTAATTCTGCTAGCTGTTAGCCACCCAAATGCTAACTCTGCTAGCCGCTAGCCAACCAAATGCTAACTCTGCTAGCCGCTAGCCTACCAATGCTAACACTGCTAGCTGCTTGCCAACCAGGGAAGGAAGCTAGCGTGGCTAGCTAACGGACTTTATCCAACACCGATAGGCTTTGCTCGTCGTATAGCAATACCGACCAGCCGTGCCTCAACCTACTGTACCTATTATATATTATATGTGAATTGCTTATTCACGCCGTGGACATTATTGTTGATGCACCAACGCCTGTAGCTGTGCCTCAACCTACCTATTATATGTTAGGGTGACCAAACGTCATCTTTTGCCCGGACATGTCCTCTTTTCACGCCCTGTCTGGGCTGTCCGGGTTTTTTTTTTATTCATGAAAATGTCCGGCTTTCACGGACCGTTTTCATATACTTAAATTGACTATCGCATTGCACAGAATACTACGGTACTCTGTTGCATGTGTGACGTAATCCCTGAGAAGCTTTGTAGGCGGCTCTACAACTACACTCACACACAAACAGAGGAAGAGGGGACAGAGCGCACTGCAGCTCACATTCACAATGCCAAAGAATGTACTTTTACAGATGAACTGCAGAAGAAATTCCAAATGTACCGACCCGTCGGAAGAAATGGGAGGCGGAGTGCACTGTGTGCAAAGCTTGCACATACACGTGTGTGTCCAATAAAGGCGCAGGCGATCTTAAAGCGCAAATGGAAGTTGAGAGTTTGTCTGCAAAGTTGACAGACTTCTTTGTTAAACCCGGGAAAACAGAGGATGCTGTAAAGTAAATGCAGCGGAGGGTGCGTTTGCATTTCATACTGTGAAACATCACAATCTATGGATTGCACAAGTGCCTTGCTAAAAAAGGCATTTCCAGACTCTGACACTGCCAGAAAGTTCAGTAGTGTGCACACTAAATCCGAAGCCAATGTGTTATAGCGCCCCACTCGACTCGATTGATGTCGCACATGAAGCACTCAAATGAAATCCAGTACTGTGGTGTTTCTACAGACAGGAGTAACCACAGAGCAGTGAAAATATTCCCAATTGTAGACATATGAATGTGTCTGTGAACAGATATCACAATCAATACAGACATTCAACAGGACTTTCTGACATGTTCCCTTGGCAAGACGAACACTAGGGGGTGCTGCGGGATAGTCAGACTGGTGGTCAGAAGAACGAAGTCCGGTGTACTGTGGAATGCACGAAGAAGAGAGGAACACGCCCTCTCTCTGCGCTGACCGTGGACGAGAGCAGTTGTGCGATAGCGAGCTCCCGCGAGCATCCAACTAACGGCTAATAAAGTGGCCCAGTGACTAAGTGTAACGCCGTGTATAGTGTATAAGTGTATAGTGTAAAGTGTATAGTATTGAGACGTCGCACCAGCGAAGAGAACGGTCAACCGACCAACGTGAGAGGACGATGGAGACTGCGAATTAGAAGTCTAGGTCGTGAGCTCAGGTAGCCGCACCGGCTATTAGGTAACGTTCACCGTGAGTTAGCCTGTTAGCTCAGCTCGTCGCGCGCCCCAAGCTAACCGTGAAAGGAGGACGATTCAACCCAAGGCTTCTACTGGACGCTTCCAGCAGACCAGCAGACCACCTACTGACTACCCGCATCATCCCGGCCGGGGTGAACCAGGTGACGGTCTACAGAGACCCCTTTTATCGCCGGAGAAGCACAGACTGCATGATACATGCGTGCTAAAGCCAGTCACGGCTAGACTGTGTAACGTGAACTTGACATTGTTAGTTAGCGCCGTGGCGGCGAACTTTGCTAGGCACGCATGCTCATTAAAGGGACAACCCGTGCTTTCTCCTGGTCTCTGGAATACAGCCTTTTATTTGCTCAGGCTCTCAAGGGAGTGAAAGGGCCATTGAGTTTGTGGCCACAACGTCCCCAAGCTACGACCGGGCGCTCCAACAGGGTTTTCTTTATTCTTTTCTTTCTTCTTTTATTTTGGTAGTAACTTTAATGTGCCGGCTTAGTACAGGTGTGGGCCCACGTTGTATGTACACGTTCCAGGTTACCCGCAGGGTTGAACCGTGGTTTGTACCAGTTCTGCATTGTGCTGCTGCAGCACCTCCTTAAAGGGAACGTGCACCATTTAATTAATATTGACAATAATTGTGATAACATGTTTATGTGACTGCTCCTTTCCCATCTTTTCAGTAAACCGAACTGATAATTGGATTCGCTGTGTGTGTGTGTGGTTTCATGGTGTCGTACTGTCTATAAGTTATTTTAATACCCTGTATTCTCCCAAGCAGGGTAGGTGGTAATTTCAGGTCTCTCCACAGAGAAAGGTATGGTACTGCTTTGGGGAGAATTACACCGACCACTACTTCCACCGGGTGTGAGGGGGTGTGGAGCGTATTCATTCATTCATTCATTCATTCATTCATTCATTCATTCATTCATTCATTCATTCATTCATTCATTCATTCATTCATTCATTCATTCATTCATTCATTCATTCATTCATTCATTCATTGTCCTTGTGTTACATAAAACCCATCTGTGGCCTCGTGCAGAGGAAGGTGGTAAATACATGTTAGATATTCCAATGTACAGTTTTGCATACCATTAACTCAGAATGGTCTGTTTTATTGAAATCGTTACAGCAGTATAGTTTGTTTATACTTCAGAAGTATGATATTTAAACATGGTCCCCAAAATGAATGGAAGCGAATGAGGAGCCTGACACCTGGGAGGAATGGGGGTGTTGCAGCGTTGGGGATGTTTAAAAAATATAATTTAATATATAATATAATGTAATAATTTGTGCTTCACCAAAGAATTTCGTCAGCAGCCTCCACTGTGCTACACAGACGGTTCTTCAAGCCTCTACAACGCCGCTCCAGCTTTTCCCAACCCAACCACCACAGAGCTAAAACCAGTGTGATTCCTTGGCCTGGGAACCAACTTTACTACCCCTCCCCAAGCTAAGTAGCGTTCTCCTCTGCTCGCATGTTTGGTGTTGGATGTTGAACTGTAAATGAATGTGCCACTCATTCAGCTCGCTTTGGCAGGTTGACCTATATCCTTTACTACAACAGGAGAAGAGTGGTTCCGGATGCAGAATTGACCCTGCCTGCATACACTCAGTTCCCCTTACACTGTCACTAGCCAGTTCTTCTTGTGTGTTAGCCGTGTCTGTACTCACCTGACATGTGGACTATTTTAGCTGACCTGTGGTCAGCCTGTTTATATACCCACTTTAGTTGCCCCAGTATGTGAGGCTGGGTAAGCACACATCTCCATGACCCTCAGCACTGGAGCCCCACAGGCATGTGTGCTCTCTCTGCACTGCTCTACTCTGTACAACAACGACTGCACCTCCATGGACCCATCTATAAGGCTCCTCAAAATTGCAGGCGTCACTACAGTGATCAGACTTGACATGACAGCGATGAGAGACAGTTAGGTTGAGCAGCCGGTGTCCGAGCTAAATTCTCATAAGATAGTGGAGATGATTGTGGACTTCAGCACCCACCCCCCCCCCCCCCTTAACATCACAGGCTCAGCAGTTACCACCGTGAAGTCATTCAACCACAACATGAGGCCATCATTTGCCGCTAAAGTACAAAGGAACCTTTAAGAACCTCTGAAAGTTCTGAGAGGGTTCTTGTTTCTTTTTCTACTGTAATTCAAGAATTGCGAAGGTTGGTGGAAGCATCGCCATAAAGCCACAGTTGCGCCTCCTACATCATGTGGCAGTGGCACACGACGCAGTACACAAACATGGAAGAGGCTCTAGTTGGACCTGTAATCCTGTTATTTTTTAGATCTTTTGTGAATATGAGATATTTAGTTTAAAGAATGGCGTGATGAATTTTCACCCCCAGCTAGCTGCCTGTTTACAGATGTGGCGACACCTTTCTTGACCAGTCACAATGGAGAGCAGTGCTAGATCCACCCCAGTGTCCCTGGTACCCTCCTGAGCTGCTCTAAAAATTTAGTTCTGAGAACCTCATGTAGAACTCCTGTTTACCATGGAACCTGTGACAGCACAGTTCACCACGGCAAGTTCGTACAGTGGAAAAGGGCCAATTGACTGCATTGCAAAAGGATGTACCAAAGGATGTACTTCCTGTCGCAGCTGAAGAAGTTCAGTCTGCCTCAGGCAATGGTGGTTGAATTCTACATGACCATTATTGAGTCCATCCTCACCTCAATAACAGTTTGGTTCGACTAAGCCAGCACTCCAAGGCCAAACTGATACGCATCACCCAGACAGCAGGGAGAATCATTGGCTGCAAACTGCCAACCCTCCAGGACCTCTACAACTCAAGGACCAGGAGGTGTGCCAACAAGATCATTGCCGATCCCTCACATCATTGCCGATTATTGCCGTCAGCACATCTTCAAAGCTCTCCCCGGTGAGAAGAGACTGTGGACTGATGTCTAAAACAATAAGTGACAGGAACAGTTTTGTCCCTTGAGCTGTCCTCGAGGTCCTCATCAATAACTGAACTGTTAATTAATCCCCTGGCCGTCCACCACCAAAACTCGATTAAAGAATAGAAAAAACAGATATTTTATTTAACCTTTCGTTAAACAGCTAAAAGAATGTCTTGAGATCAAGGATCTTATTTGGGGACTGAGCTGTAGTTTAAATACAAAATAAAGTTTTATCTCACCTAGTTTGTTAATAGTATACTGTAGGTATGCAGAAGATGAAGTTATCCAGACCAGATTCATTACTTTCTTTAAATACATTTATGACACACATCTTTATGAATTGAAGTGCATTCTAAGAGGTTAAATACAAATTGTGACACTTAAATATTTCATTTAATTTCAAACCTTTATTTAAACTTGAAAGGTAACTGAGGCAACAAGACGAGGCAAAACGCAAGGATGACAAATCAACAAAAACACGTACAACTTGATTGACAAAGGTTGGAGATCAAGGTTCTAAACTCTGCTTATACCTCAAGGCACTGCAGGTTTACCGACTCTCTCTCTCTCTCTCTCTCTCTCTCTCTCTCTCTCTCTCTCTCTCTCTCTCTCTCTCTCTCCTTCCTGATGCACACATGTGTGCATGTGTGTACATGCGGTTTCCATACATTAAAGTGTCTTGCTGCTCTAATGTCATCTGTGGGTTGAATATGTACGTCAAGTAGAACATGTATGAACACAGTTAAGTTAATGTATTTCTGATGAGACATAGGTAGGATCTTCCTGTCAACACGAACAAGGTATTCACATACCACCAAAACTCTCCATGAATCATCTTTTAGCCAACGGCAGAACTCCCGTCAAGAGACTCAGTGAGTAAGCTAAAATGGCATAATGGCATTGCATCAACTACACTCCAAGCAAGTATTCCACACCACTTAAAAGGGCACTGTGTCTCTAGAGTTCAGGCGTATCAGCATTCCTCCGGGTGACGTCACAGAGAGGAGAGCAGACCTCAGGCGAACTGCAGATACTATTTTCCTGAACCATTTATTAAACGTTCCTCAAGTTGCGCGCCTGCTACAATTGAAAATAGTGTCTGTGGTTCGCTAGAGGTCTGCTCTACTCTCGGTGACATCACCCAGAGGAGTTCCTCAGGGTACAGATCTCTCGAGACACAGAACACGTTGGTGAGTTACATGTCCGATTATCACACATCCTCCTCACCACAGAACGATAGGATTAAGGTAGAAAATCGGCGAAGTGCTCCTTTAATGTCCAAGAACCTGAATCTCTTTAAGTTAGAATGATTGATAGTTATTAGAAACATGTGCCGTAAAAATTCAAACTTGTGATTCTACGTGCTTTTGGTTTCCACAAAGTGACCCAGAGTTCAAACTGTGTTTATGGTTGACTCAGTTGGGACAATGCTAAGTCTCGCTGTGACTGGTTCTGAATCAATAGCAGTGTCCTTTTGTGAATGGAAGGATTAGGGGGACCAACTAGTACAGGGTTAGTGGTTATGTTCTATTCAAGTTTCAAGTTTCAAGTTTCTTTAATAGTTGTCATACAGAAGTACAGAATACTTTTGTACAAAATGCTTCTTACTGTTGCGCTCCAGAGACTGTGCATGACAAGATAAGTATGAAATAAAAACATAGTAAAAATTAGAAGTAAAAAAAGAGGTCACAGTGTTCAGTTTAGACATATGTACAATGTTCGTAGACGTAGTTACCATACAATATACAATACTGTGCAGTGTACTAATATACAATACTATATAGTGCAAGGCATAAATGGACGAGGTGCAGTTTAGGTACAATTCACAGTAGGTGTACGAGTTGTAGTGCAAATCCTTTATCAATAAATATAAAGTGTAAGTGTGTTTGTGTGATCTAAAGTGTGGAGAGTGGGTGCTGCAGTGTGTTGTTTGTTTGAGTGAGTGTGTGCGTGTGGGTGTGTGTGCTGTGTGCATTTGATGGTTGTTGCATAGTGATTATTGTTCGTTTAGCGATTATTGTTCGTTTAGCAGCCTGATGGCCTGGGGATAGAAGCTCCTTCTGAGTCTTTCTGTGCTCGCCTTAAGACTCCGGTATCGCTTGCCTGACGGCAGCAGTTCAAAGAGGCAGTTGTTCGGGTGGCTCGAGTCCTTAATAATTCTCTTAGCCTTCCCCTTGCACCGCTTGTTGTAAATGTTCTGGAGGGTGGGAAGGCCTTAAAGTCCCAATCAGTGGTACAAACGTAAACACATGGGTTGCCCCATCATCAATAAATAAATAAGACTGAAGACGTGTTTTCATTCTCTAGTTGAACTACCACGATACAAATATGAGATTTTAATTGTGCAGTATCTTGTGGCTGTCAAAGGTTTGTTTTCATTAACAATGTTTGTAAAAAAGAAAGAAAAAAATACTAATTTACAATGAGTTAAGAAACTTCTGAATAGTGTATTTTCCATCGGCAGATCTTCAAGATTATGTGAATATACTCCACATTGATATGGTAAAAAGTTAAATCACGTACAGGGCTTTTAAGGGCAAGTCAGAATGTTTTCTAACACTAGTACCTCTGTGTATTTACAGCTCTCCTAGGTATGGCCTGACACAGGGTGACAGTGGCTCAGGAGGTAGAGCAGTCGCCTGGTAGTCGGAAGGTTCCCGGTTAGATTCCCTCTGGGCTCCTGATGTGCAGGTTGGCACCTTGCACCTTGGTTGCCTCCACCATCGGTGTGTGAATGTGTGAGTGAATGGGTGAATGTGAGGAACAAATTTGTAAAGCGTTTTGGATAAAAGCGCTATATAAATGCACCATTTACCATTTACAAAAGCATGCTGGATGTCCGGTGTCTGTTTGTAAAACATTCCAATGTAGCCCAACAAACTCTGTTCTCATTAATTTGTTCAGCAGCTATAACAGTTTAGCATTAGGCTATGAGATGTGAACCCAGATATATTTGTGAAGCCATTTGCCTTTAAACTGTGCCACAAGTTCTAGAAAGTTGCTTTAATTTGCCTTTGATGCGAGACCCCCGCCCTTTACATAGCAAACATTCTTGATTTAGCTATTTTTATCTTTTCACACAATGTTTCTTTTGAGTCCCCACGTATTGACATGGCATACTAGGATGTTGTAAGTTATAAACTCAATTGGTACTGGGCTGGTTAATTTGAAGAATCCATGCTGTAGGCTAAACTGAGAGTTTGGAACATATTAATAATACATGTGATATAATACAATTGTCATATGTGCTGCTAACACTAAAAACTTGGTGGAATGTCATCTGTCAACAACTGCTGCCCCATGCAACCTCCCATAGCAACACCCAACCTCATCCACCCACCGAACCCTCTGTACCCCCCCCCCCCCCCCACAACACACACACACACACACACACACACACACACACACACACACACACACACACACACACACACACACACACACACACACACACACACACACACACACACACACACACACACACACACACACACACACACACACACACATGCACAGACATCACCTCAGCATAAATATTGTGCGTTTGATAAGTGGTTCCGAACAATATAAACAATGTCGATTTGCTGCTTTTGTTCATGTCCCTGTGTTGACCAGTCCAGACAAAGATAGCACTCCTGACTCACACGGCTGGACAAGGCATAATTACACAGGGTGCTCACCAGCCTTTATTCATATCAGAGAGAGAGAGAGAGAGAGAGAGAGAGAGAGAGAGAGAGAGAGAGGTGAACCTCGTGCAACAAAGGCAACTGTGGACAGTCGTTATCCAATACACACACACACACATAGAGCACACTCACTTTATTTCCTCTGGGTTGCTCTTGGACACACACACACACACACACACATACACACACACACACACACACACACACACACACACACACACACACACACACACACACACACACACACACACACACACACACACACACACACACACACACACACACACACACACACACACACACACACACACACACAAAATAAATGCATCCAATCTTTTAACCCCATTTTTTATTTTATTCTGTGTCATCTCTTTGTCCTGAAGGCTGTGCATCTGGTTCAACCCATTCCAGGCCCACAGATGTCTAATTCAAACTGTTATTCAAACTACTTCTGCCGGAGGGTGTTATGGGCAAATTTATACTTTGAAAACACATGGTTCTTTTCCCCCCTTTTTTGTGAGAGAGGGGGGGGGGGGGGGTCTGCTGCGTCTCTTCCTTCATGACATTTCTGCTCATGAACAAACGCCTGTAATCCGTTTGTCTTTCTTTAACTTCTTACTCCGTTTGTCTTTCTTTTGTCGGCCACTCCACACCGGGTCACTCACATGCGTGTGTGAGTGTGTCTCTAGCTG
Organism: Notolepis coatsorum; assembly: GCF_963971535.1. Classification (NCBI taxonomy): domain Eukaryota; kingdom Metazoa; phylum Chordata; class Actinopteri; order Aulopiformes; family Paralepididae; genus Notolepis; species Notolepis coatsorum. The sequence goes on along the minus strand of NC_140165.1, from coordinate 136,009,170 downwards.
TTTAGAGGAGGGTCGACGTTGATTCAAAGTGTTTATTAACTATTAACTAGCATTTACGGGTCGCAAAAAGGCCCTTTGCCTTATCCGAGAAGCCCTCAGGATTGAAGTGTTGTCAATAGATGGTTAATTGGAGCAGTTGAGGGACTTTGCATTTAATGTTGTTGTTTTTTCAGCGCGCGTATTCACCTCCACCCTGGAGCCTGAGCACCGCTGGTTTTCACCACGCTGCTTCTCAACCCTGCTCACAGAGAGACATTAAACGTATGAACGAGTTCCTTCCTTCCTTCCTTCCTTCCTTCCTTCCTTCCTTCCTTCCTTCCTTCCTTCCTTCCTTCCTTCCTTCCTTCCTTCCTTCCTTCCTTCCTTCCTTCCTTCCAACGAATCACCCGATGTGTTTTTGGAGTAGGTAAAATCGGCTCCGGGGAGTAGGCCAGAGGTCAGGGGAGGGGGATGGGCAGAGGAGGAGGATGGTGGAGGTAGGAAGGAGGACTAAAAGGAGGAGTGGGGGTGGGGAGTGGGTGAGAGAGTGAAAGAATGTGTGCATGCGTGTTTGAAAGATATTTTGTTTGTGTGTGTAAGAGAGATGGGGGGTTGTAGCACAGGAACAGAGTGAACAGGCGTGTATTAAACAAAGGTTATTGCTCTAACGGACCCCTCCCCAATAATCCTCCAACAAATTAATTTGGAGCAACGTCATCATCGACATTGATGGACTGCCACATAAGCAAGCACATGAATAATTATGATTAAGAAATGCATTTCTCATTAATTAAGCCCTTTGGTTGGATATAGTAGGCCTACTCTCGCTTTTGGAGCAGAGCTATGGATAAGGATCTTTTTGACAAGCAAACCAATACTTAACTTGTAGTAGCCGTAAGAGTCTGGCACATTTATTAAAGGTTCTTAGATAGGGATGGACTGCAAATGAGTGGGCATAGTCTTTATGTGCTGTACATTGGCTACATGTTACATACAGTAGCACTACAATATGTCTAATAATTGTTGACAAAATGGAGGATCACTGGAACAAAGTGAGTGTAAAATGCCATGTGCTCAACCCTGAGCCCCTGTACCTATCTAGACACACACACATCACCCCCTAGTGTTTCCATTGTGTCATAACATCCTGTGTTTTTTATGCTCTCGTGGAAAATGGGGGTTGTCTTGTATTTATAATAATAATAATTGGAATCATTTGGTATAATAGTAGGCCACTATATATGGATACTTGCAGTTCTACCCACCCCCCTGTGTATAGTATGCTGAAAATATATGATAATGATTAATCACATACAAACGTGAAATTAAAACCATAACAATTTTAAATATAAACCTTAATCTGGTGCAGATGGGTTTTGTGAGAAATGGATGAGGTGAGATATGGATGTACATAGTGCAAATGAAAGAGCAGAGAGATATAGCTAGATATACTGTAGATGAAGTCTATGGCGATATATGAATAGGTTGTGCAAATGAAAGGGTTAAACAATATACACAAAGCAATGTTGTGTATCATTCAGAGTCCTCATTTAGTATAATGAGTATGTACAGGTATATTACTCTGGCTGGCTTCAGTAATTATTTAGGATTTGGATAACATGGGGATAGAAGCTTCTCTTGTGCCTCTCAGTGCTGGCGCTGAGGATGTGGAAGCATTTGCCCGACCACAGTAAAAAGAAAAGACGTCTGCACGGTTGGCTGGAGTCTTTAACAATTCTCTTGGCCTTGGTCCTGCACCACTCGACACAGATAGAAGAATGGAATGGAATGTCTTTATTGTCAAGCTTGTCGAGATTGTTCCAAGCTTGGAAACTTGGAACACACTTCCAGATTGATTAAGGCATAGCACCACCTACAGCTCCTTCGTGCATAATCTTAAAAAAACCTGGCTCAAAAGCAACCAACATCATACCTAGCCTCTGCATGCCTGCTTTGTCTGTCTTACTATCTGTGTGTGTGTCAGGTTGATGTCTCTTTGCTCTAATCCCTCAGTCTATTATTGTTGTTCTGCATGGATTCAAAAAATAAATAATCTGAAACAAACAAATTTTTACATATACCCGAAATTGGTCCTCTGTATTTAACCAATCCTATAACTAGTTAGGAGCAGTGGGAAGTCACAGTCCAGTGCCCAGATACAAACTCTGGTTGCGAGAGCCTTGGTCAATACCAATGACATGTGTACATTTACCTTTAGTCAGCAGGAAGGGTACAACTCTATCAGCTGAGTAACAATGTGTTCAAACTTGAGTGCTACAGTGTTGAGTGTATGTTAGTATATTAGGAAGAGTGCATGACAGTAAGAAGGTTCTTCTTTTTTTTCATTTCAGATATTGATTGAAGAACTGTGTCTTTAGTCAATGGCAAAATATTGGTCGGGTTTTGGCTGTCCACAATGGTGGAAGTTCGTTCCACCATTGTGGGACAAGGACCGAGAATAGGCAGCTTCTCTTTGATGACCCTCCCGGAGCTCGGATAGGAGTGGGTCTTAGGCGGCCAGAAGATGCAGAGCGGTCTTGAGGGTGTGGTGTGTAGTTAGAGACCATTGACCGGAGGTAGGCGGGAGCCTAGTAACTATGTACCTAGAAAGGTCTTCCACCGGGATTCAAACCCAGGACATTCTTGCTGTGAGACAACAGTGCTAACCCCTGTGCCACCGTGCCTCACCAAGATGGCCTGAAGGGTGGGGAGTTGACCTGCGGCGGTGCGCTCAACTGACCCAAGCACTCTCTGCAGGTCACTGCGGCCCTTGTGCAATCCCTCATGACATTCTTACAAAATCTACTGAAAATGAATACTGTGCATTTTGGTCGGGACCATTTCCTGAAACCCACTTGCTTAAAACGGGCCACATGCCCATGCACTATGATAGTATTTTTCTTGGCGATTCAGGGGCTGATTTTGCTAACCCCCCGGGTGGTGGGGGGGGGGGGGGGGGGGGGGGGGCAGAGGGAACTTTTATACTCAATGGTCTTCTCTGTTTCTGCAACATTGTGTGTGTTTGTATATGTGGGGAACCATCTGGGAGAATGAAAATGTCCCGTCCGATTAGAGAGATGGCAACATTGTGAAGATTCTTAAGAAAGGAAACAAAAAACACAGAGGAATACAGCTGCTTTCAACACCAGGTGCTCAGCTGCATCCTGCTGGAGAGACTTCAACACCAGGGAAGGTGCTGCATCCTGCTGGAGAGACTTCAACACCAGGGAAGGTGCTCAGCTGCATCCTACTGGAGAGACTTCAACACCAGGTAAGGTGCTGCATCCTGCTGGAGAGACTTCAACACCAGGGAAGGTGCTCAGCTGCATCCTACTGGAGAGACTTCAACACCAGGTAAGGTGCTGCATCCTGCTGGAGAGACTTCAACACCAGGTAAGGTGCTGCATCCTGCTGGAGAGACTTCAACACCAGGTAAGGTGCTGCATCCTGCTGGAGAGACTTCAACACCAGGTAAGGTGCTGCATCCTGCTGGAGAGACTTCAACACCAGGGAAGGTGCTCAGCTGCATCCTGCTGGAGAGACTTCAACACCAGGGAAGGTGCTCAACTGCATCCTGCTGGAGAGACTTCAACACCAGGGAAGGTGCTCAGCTGCATCCTACTGGAGAGACTTCAACACCAGGGAAGGTGCTGCATCCTGCTGGAGAGACTTCAACACCAGGGAAGGTGCTGCATCCTACTGGAGAGACTTCAACACCAGGGAAGGTGCTGCATCCTGCTGGAGAGACTTCAACACCAGGTGCTCAGCTGCATCCTACTGGAGAGACTTCAACACCAGGGAAGGTGCTGCATCCTGCTGGAGAGACTTCAACACCAGGGAAGGTGCTCAGCTGCATCCTGCTGGAGAGACTTCAACACCAGGGAAGGTGCTCAACTGCATCCTGCTGGAGAGACTTCAACACCAGGGAAGGTGCTGCATCCTGCTGGAGAGACTTCAACACCAGGTAAGGTGCTGCATCCTGCTGGAGAGACTTCAACACCAGGGAAGGTGCTGCATCCTGCTGGAGAGACTTCAACACCAGGTAAGGTGCTGCATCCTACTGGAGAGACTTCAACACCAGGGAAGGTGCTCAGCTGCATCCTACTGGAGAGACTTCAACACCAGGGAAGGTGCTCAGCTGCATCCTGCTGGAGAGACTTCAACACCAGGGAAGGTGCTCAGCTGCATCCTGATGGAGAGACTTCAACACCAGGGAAGGTGCTCAACTGCATCCTGCTGGAGAGACTTCAACACCAGGGAAGGTGCTCAGCTGCATCCTGCTGGAGAGACTTCAACACCAGGGAAGGTGCTGCATCCTGCTGGAGAGACTTCAACACCAGGGAAGGTGCTGCATCCTGCTGGAGAGACTTCAACACCAGGGAAGGTGCTGCATCCTGCTGGAGAGACTTCAACACCAGGTAAGGTGCTGCATCCTGCTGGAGAGACTTCAACACCAGGGAAGGTGCTGCATCCTACTGGAGAGACTGAGTGAAAACCAGGCTGGCTTCAGGAATAGTAGATCCTGTGGAGACTAAGTAGCCACCCTCAGGATTATCATCGAACTAGTGTGGATTGGGAGACACACTACGCCATCCCACCACAAGTTCATCAGCTTCACCAAGAGCACCTACCAAGGAATGCAATAGCAAGTTCTCAATGGAGGATGCAATGGTGGAAAGCAACTAAGGGCTAGATCCACAAAGAATCGATTGCACGGTGCTAGTTGCACTCTACTTACAATTCATTATGAATTGAAAATGGGGGACCCTGGTGTAAACAAGACAAAAGTATTTCTCTGGTCTGCATCCCCTTAAGTAGGGTGCAACTAGCAACCCATTCTTTGTGGATCTAGCCCTAAGTATTTTTTTTTACTCAAGTACTGTACTTAAGTACAATTTCAAGCTACTTGCATTTAAGTGAGTATTTTCATTTTAGGGAACTTTATACTTTTACTCCACTATTTCAAAGGAAATATTGTACTTCTTACTACACTACATTTAGATTATATGCTTGCACATTTGAAGCCTGCCAACTACAAGAGGACATAATCAGAGCACCATAACTGGACCACATACCACTTTAACATAACCTTTAATCAGAGCAGCATAACTGAACCACATTCCACTTTAACACAACCTTTAATCAGAGCAGCATAACTGAACCACTTACCACTTTAACACAACCTTTAGAGGTCAATGGATCAAGGATTGGATGCTCTCAAGCACTGGAATACACAAATGTAGAATGCACACTTTTACTTTATATACTTCTCTACTTTTACTTAAATATAATTTGAATGGATGACTTTTACTTTTACCAGAGTACTTATTTATCTGGGTATTTCTACTTTTACTTAATTAAAGGAACTTTTCCACTACTGGATGGATATCAGAGGCCTTTGAGGTCCTGACTGGGGTGCGGTAGGGATGCTCGCTCTCGCTCTTCTTCCTCTACATAGACTGGACTATGAAACAGGTAACAAGAAACAGCCGAACCGGCATACAGTGGAGCCTGACAGCTAGAAGATCTGGATTTTGCTGGTGATTTGGCACTACTAGCACAAACCCTCCAACAGATACAGGAAAAAACCACACAAACTAGACATAACTGCTACTTCGCTTGGGCTCAAAATCAACTCATCAAAAACCAAAGTAATGCAAATGAACAACAAGAACAACAATGCACCCATGGATCGAACCCAGCTAGAGGAAGTTTTTACATACCTCAGGAGTATAATCACTGTGGATGGAGGAAGGGATGAGGATGTGAAAGCCAGAAACGGAAAAGCAAGGACAACATGCAACATCTTAAACAAAATCTGGAAAACAAAAAAACACTGATGTCCGATATTATCGGCCTACCGATATTATCGGCCGATATTGGAATTAAAATGTGATATCGGAAAATATCTGTTAACAGAATTCGGCTATAGGGCGACAATAATGTGGTCAAGAGGCATGGTTTCTATCTTGAGCCTTAACTGGCGTGGTTTATTTATTCACATGAAGAGCAGCAGTAACATACAGGTCTCCTCTCTCTGAGAGGCTTGGGGGGAGAGAAAGAAGTGGGAGGAGACATATCTATTTATACTCGCCACCTGGTAGTACTCCTGAATGTCTTCGCCTAGAGCGCCCTCTAGTGGAAACAGCTATATATGCAGATAGACAGTTACTAGTGTAAACAGTTATATATATGCAGTTAGACAGTTACTAACAATCCTACACAGAACCTCTGCCTTCAACAATATCGGTATCGGTTTAAAAAAAAAAGATAAATATATATATATATTGTTTTTTACATTTCTATAACCTTTATTTACCCAGGCAAGCAAGGAAGAACAAATTCAGATTTTATTTATTGTCAAAAGTATGCATAATGTTGTGTTAATTCCACAACAAGAGATGTAATGTTAATTACCTGAAATTATTACGTTTTTTGGGGGGGGGAAACCCTGCATATATCGGTATCGGTTGATATCGGTATCGGAAATTAGGAGTTGGACAATATCGGTATATTGGTAAAAAAGCCAAAATCGAGCATCCCTAGACCAAACAAAAACTTGGTAAAGATCCAACTATTTTGACAAAATCTAATAGGCCTAGAATTGGAAAAGTCGGTTAAGCTCACTCATCATAAATACTACCCTTTAGCTAAAGTGATCCTCCAATCACAAATGTTGCCTCATTTACATCAACATTTACATTTAGCTGACACTTTTATCCAAAGCGACTTACAAATTGTAAACAACAAGTCAGCAGGAGGGGTACATCTCTGGAAGCTCTACTATGCTCCGAGTGTATAGTAGTATAGACATATTAGCATGATAGGTAGTAGTATAAGTATAGTTAGTAGCATAGTAGTAAGGTACATAATAGTAAAAGACGGGAGGCAACAGTTGTGATTGGAGGATCAAGAAAGGAGGGCAGGGTTTGAGATCAGAGGTCAATTGTGCGCTTTTGGTTTAGCTTGACTGGTACATTCTTTGGACAAGTGCCCTACCCCTTGGATTCTGGTCAAAACAGCTGGGAACAACATTGGGCATATAGGCTCTTTTATTGTGGAAAAACAGCACAGCACAACAGTAGTAAACATATTTTCCTTTGCTTTGTTTCTAGGCAGTGGGTAATTACGACATTACAACATGGTCAAATATTTAGAGTTGTTTCCGCCCCTTTTTCTCTCCAAATCTATAGTCAGTGGTGGAAAGTAACTAAGTGTTTTTCTTTAGTACAATTTTGAGGTACTTGCACTTGACTTGAACATTTTCATTTTAGGGAACTTTTTACTTTTTACTCCACTACATTTATCTGAACCCATCAGTTAGTTATTTTGATTTATTTATTTTTTGCATAGAAAACGTGATTATGCAAACATTTATGCAGATGATGTACTTTGGAGCCTGCCAACTTCAATAAGATGTAATCAGAGCCAACATAACTGTCAATGGTTCAAGTACTGAATGCTCCCAGGGACTGGAATACACAAACAAAATGTACTGTAGAATGCATACTTTTACATTTGATACTTAAGTACATTCAATATCAAATACTTCTCTTACTTTTACTTAAGTGGAACTTTTACTTTTACCAGAGTACTTATTTATTGGGATATTTCAACTTTTACTTAAGTAAAGGAACTGTGTACTTATTCCATCACTGGGGTTTACATTGAACTCTTTGCACTAATAATAGAGATACAATTTCAAAATGAAAGTATGCTATGAAGCCACTTTGGTTGCGTTATGGTAGCGTTTGCCTGACCACAGCAGAGAGAAAAGATGTCTATTCGTGTGGCTGGAGTCTATAATATTTGTCTTGGCCTTGGTCCTGCACCGCATGGTATAGATAGATAGAAGATTATAATAGAATAACTTTATTGTTATTGTCTTTAAAAGTATGTTATGAAGACGGTGGTAGTGGTGAAGTTGAGGAACCTATAACTCTACATTCCTGACTGTCATGGACAACCAGGCAGGCACAGTTGCTGTGATACAATCACCCCCTTGTCAGAAAGATGAGCACAGGGGATGGGGGATCTCTATTCTGGGACTTACTATGACATTCATACACACACGTGCATACATAGATCCTTTCCTGTTCAAGTGAGAGCAGGTGTAGCTGTTCCCCAACAGACAGCCCGACATGTGAGGAATGGCCTCTTTGACATAATATAGAATATAGAATATAGAATTACAGATAGCATGTGTGACTATTGCTAGAAAGAGGCCCTCTCAGCCCCATTACACAACGTTGTAACTTTTTATTTAATGGGTCCGCAATTTCCTGGTAAGTAGGCCTACTGTAGCCAATGAAGTTACCAGTAATTACGCTATATTTGAATCAACAGATTCCCTAACCAGAACCCGCTGTCTAAACCTACCAAGGGAATATAACTCCATTCATCAAGAACCAGCACAGCACCAACATGAGTTAGTTACTGACCAAGCTATTCTCCTCCAAGACTAATCAAACAAACAAAACAATTACTTGCATCTCCCAAACTATTTACATGCCAAAAAATACATGCAACTACTATACACTAATGAATAAATTCACAATCAAAATGTGGTATAGAATAAACGTTCCGAAGTGTTACTTACCAAGAAAGTCCAAAATCAAATTCCAACACTACAAACTAAGCCAAAAAGCCAGAAAAACTAATAAATTTAGAACAATGAGCCCCCATTTTGTCATGAACCATGCTCAGGGTACAGTCAAAACAAGGGAGACCACACAAGTACTTAAGGGTTTTAAAGAAAAGTTATTTAAAAAGGAATTAAAAAATGAGTGGATCAGTAATATCAGTGATGTAGTGAGTGCATGGATGAGTCAATGTGTGGTGTGTGTAAGTGATACGCTGAGAAACAAACAAACCAAACAAAAGGTCATGACCAGCTTGGAGGAGAGAGACAGCCTAAATGGAGAAGCCAGTCCTTTTTACACAGGTGTGACTCCTCCTCCTGACACACCTGAATAGGTGAATGACAGACAGGTTAATTCAGATACACAGGTCTATCCCTTAATCAACCTGTAGGAAAGGGATGGGATTGTCACAATGTTCATGTATAGAAAATATAAATGAACCAGACCAGACACCAACATAATTAGGCCTACTTTCTTTTATATGGAAATGACCACCAACCCATCTGTTGGTCAAGGAGTTACTTATGGGTGTTATGTTGTTTGCTGATTACACATGCCATACTGTTTTTTTGCATTAAGTGCAGATAGTGATCCCCACTAGCCTCTTCTTTAGTAACAGTATACTGTATATAGTCCATTCTACTTTATTCAATAAACTTTTCTGTATCTATCGGTCATCCATCTAGCCCACATAATTTGAATGGATAGAACCACTGCCATTGAAAACAACCTTCTTGAATGGTCATTGACTGGTAGCTACACCTGAGAATGTATAGCATGTTTGATCCTGTCCTAGAAATGAGAGCATTGGCACAGTGAATATGACTCAGACAGCTGCTGTATGACACGGCACCATTTTGTTGAATATTCAAAGGGAGGTGTAGTCTGACGTCACTGGTTGTTCCACCCGTATAGGGATTCATCATTGGGAAAATGGATTATCGGCACAATACAACACAATACAAGGATTCAATGTCCCTAATGACATCACTTGTGACACTATTCAAACTAATTTACTCTCAATATCTGTCAAACTAAATTAATGTGTGCAAAACAGTTTTTTAATGTGAGATTATGTGCAAAATAAATCATTGTTTTTGACAAAGTGCCCCTTTAAACAAATATATAATTTTAGCTTTTCATAAACTGTGATTTTGTGTAAATCCCCCATTGACTGTAATTCATTTTACACTTATTGTGGTTTGAGCGCCCTCTGTTGGCAGAACCAGAGTGGCTCCTCTTTTTATACCAGTAAAGTCTCAAGTTTTCAAGTTTCTTTAATAGTTGTCATACTCAGTTGTCATATTCAGTGGTTCTTCATGGTTCTTCAGTGGTTCTTCGTGGTTCTTCAGTGGTTCGTTAGTGGTTCTTCGTGGTTCGTTAGTGGTTCTTTGTGACTGTGAGGTAAAGTGTGTAGCTTGTGGTGGCTGGTACAGTGACGATGGCTTCCACCTTCCATGTTGATCGCCCGTCTCATGACATGTTGGAGAAGTTTTCCAAAGAACAACTTCTGGAACTTGCTGTACACTACGGGGTAGAGCTTGCTGCAAGTGAGAAGCGTTTGAAGCCAACTGCCTTGAGCGCTTTGAGGGTGTTACTCATTAGAGAGCAGGTGCTTGTGGCGAGGGTGGAGGAGCCTCCTTTGTCTGACGTGTCTCCGCTATGTTTGTGGGTTTCATTCCCCTTTATTTACAATAAATATTATTTACTTTTGGAAAATGTTTTGTTTATTCCTGCCGGGACCTGTGCTTAAAGCACGCACTGGACGGGCTGGCTTCACAACAGTCCGGTCCAGGTATTTTGTTTAGTCATCAGACCTTTGTTTGTGACACCCTATTGATAATAATAACAACTCATTGACAAGTGAGAAATATGTATACTCTATTGATAATATTAACACAATGACAGGTGAGAAATATGTATACTCGACCACAACACCAGAGGGAGTTCCACAAATCATGTTCAACCCAGATTCAGCTCAAACAAGGGACTAAACACGTTTCGCAATTATGCCACAACAATGTGGAATGCCCTACCCACAGCCGTAAAATAATGTGAATCCCTACCCACCTTCAAATCCAAACCCACCCCCACCCAACCCCCTCCTTAATGTACAGTTTCCTCGCCCTTGAATGTATATAGTTTCTGTTAGGATCTCTGTTAAACAGTACTGTATATTTGTATATCTTGTTGTATGTCATAAATGTCATGATATATATATCTGTATATTGTGTATGTCATAAATGTCATTATGAATTGAAAATGGGGGACCCTGATGTAAACAAGACTAAAGTCTTTCTCTGGTCTGCATCCCCTTAACTCAATGGACGCCAGACCCGAATAAAGTCGGGTTAACTCGCCGAGAAAAGTCGGGTTTTCATCGTTATTTATTTTATTCGATATTTCCATTCATTATCCATCCAGGGAGCCTGGTGTTATCATAGGGAATGAGTCTGAGATCGCAAAAGTCCAATACCGCCGCCTGGTAGGATGCGGCCGGTATTGCACATCCTTTGAAACTCTGTGTCTCTGGCTGTTCATCGATTATATTGGTCCCGGCGGACTTGTCAGGCAAGGGGAGCGGTTGTCCCGATCGGCTTGAGGAGTGTTATGTACTAGAGGCCTGGTCACTCCTGTGTCACCAGGGCAGGCAGGTGAGGGCTGCCAATTAGCCAATTAGTGCTGATTGGTTACCTGCTGGGGAGCTTCAAAGGCAGACCCAGAAACACACATGCACGGTCTGTGCCTAGTGAAAGAGCTGTCAGGTTCTTACAGTCCTTGTCCGTTGGGTTACCAGTACATTAGCTTATAGTTATATTAGTAGTTCCTTGGTTTAGTAGCATTTTTGAGTTAGAGCACAGGGTTTTGGTGTTGATTACACATAGGTTGCGTACCCATGAGCCAGGGTCGTAACAATTGGGCGCTCGTCCGGGATCTTTTACCCCTAGCACTTTGTTTGGTGATTTTTTTTTGTGTTGCACGGGGTGTCATCATATTATGGTTTGGGTGGTGTTCGTTACACATGGTGTAACGTGGGGGCTGAGCCATTTTCATCAAACAGGTGAGTATGCCGTATTTGTTTGTAATTTGATGTGACTACTTATGCTGTTAAAATATATAGTTTAGTAGGCACCACATGTAGATAGGGATATTATTTTCTGGTTGTTGGTTAGCGTCCGGTGCACCGCGTACTCCTGGGGCGGTCAATGAAATGATTGTATATGATCTTTGACTGGTAGCAGGTGTGGTTGAAGAAAGTTAGGTCTACAGGGCATTAGTTTAAGGGTAGGTAGGTTAGGGCGGCCAGGAAACACAGGTAGTGTGGTAGGGCTTGATTTAGTGTTTCTTAGGGTAGACATGTGGTAGGCCGGGGTTTTCTGCAGTTTAGACGTAGAAGCATATGTGGTCACATCAGGTTAGAAGGCGCACCTGTTTGGAATATTTTGTTGGATTTATTTTGTTTGTTTAAGTGTTTGGTGAGCATACCTGGTATCACCTAACACCCTGCGTGTATGACACGTCTATTTAGGGTGGGTGTGTTTTTTTTATTTTTTTTTGTTTTTGTGCAACCTGGAAAGGTGCGCTCCGTAGAGCTCACATTTCCACCGCGTCCCTTTATGGTTGTTATTATGGCATTAGCATTCTTCATGGTTCTTCAGTGGTTCTTCGTGGTTCTTCAGTGGTTCTTTAGTGGTTTTTCAGTGGTTCTTTGGTGGTTCTTCGTGGTTTGTTAGTGGTTCTTAGTGACTGTAGGGTAAAGTGAGTAGCTTGTGGTGACTGGTACAGTAACGATGGCTACCATTAAGGATTTTGTTGAGAACCCTTCTGACGAGATGTTGGGAAGGTTTTCCAAAGAGCAGCTTCTGAAGCTTGCTGTGCACTACAATGTGGAGCTTACTGCCAGTGAGAAGCGGTTAAAAACGACTGCCTTGGGGACTTTGAGGGCTATACTCATTGAGGAGCATGTGAACTAGCGAAAGAGAACCTAAAGGTAGCCCAAGGAAAAATGAAGATGTGGTATGATAGGCGGGCCCGACATAGGGTGTTCTCACCGGGAGACAAGGTGTTGGTTCTCTCGCCTATTCTTGGGTCTGCATTACAGACTAAATACAGTGGGCCATACTCCATTGAGCGCAAAGTTGGTGAGGTCGACTACTTGATTAAAACTCCCGACCGCAGGCGCAAGAGTAGATTATGTCACGTCAATATGTTGAAGGCGTACAATGATAGGGCTCAGATTGACCAGTCAGGGGTCAAGCCTGTGGCTGTTCTAACAGTTTCTGCATCTCCTATTGTAGCCGACTGTTCTGTGTCGAAGGAGATTTCTCAGGGCCGGTTGCCAAACACCCAGATACTAGGTGACTTGGACTCACACCTGTCGTACTTACCACTTCCTGAGCGTACGGATGTGGTGCGCCTACTTAGACAGCATACACGTTTGTTTTCTGATGTCCCTAGTCGTACTAATGTACTCGAGCATGACATTGATGTTGGTAGTGCAGGGCCAATTAAGCAACATGCCTATAGGGTGAATCCGGAAAAACGAAGGATCTTGAGTAAGGAAGTAGACTATATGGTGAGACATGGCATTGCGGAGCCCAGTTCTAGTGCGTGGAGCTCCCCCTGCCTGCTTGTTGATAAGCCAGACTGCACTCATCGGTTCTGTACTGATTTCCGTAAAGTTAATGCAGTAACCAAGCCGGACTCGTACCCTCTGCCTCGGATGGACGACTGTATCGATCGGGTGGGTTCAGCAGCCTTTGTAAGTAAATTGGATTTGCTAAAGGGATACTGGCAGGTTCCGCTTACTCCGCGAGCACGTGAGATATCCGCTTTTGTCACACCAGAGAGTTTCTGCCAGTATACAGTGATGGCCTTTGGCATGCGAAATGCCCCAGCGACGTTTCAGCGGCTAGTGAACAAGGTCCTGGGCGGGGTAGCGTTCTGTGAGGCATATCTGGATGACCTGGTTATCCACAGTTCCTCTTGGTCACAACATGTGGAGCATCTGGCCGAAGTGTTCAAGCGGTTGGGTGATGCTAACTTGACAGTTAACCTTGCGAAATGTGAATTTGGACAGGCCACGGTTACCTACCTGGGTAAGGTGGTTGGACGTGGGCATGTGTGCCCCATTACAGCTAAGGTGGAGGCTATAGTGGGCTTCCCTGCTCCCATCACCAGGCGGGAGTTAAAGCGCTTCCTAGGTATGGCAGGGTACTATAGGAGTTTCTGTAGGAACTTTGCTTCTGTTGTTGCCCCTTTGACCAATCTGCTCAGTCCTAAGGTACCTTTCGTGTGGACTGAGACTTGTCAACAGTCTTTTGAGAGCATCAAGGGTATTCTGATTAGCGCTCCCGTTCTGTCAGCTCCCGATTTTCAACTGCCATTCAAGTTGGCAGTGGATGCTAGTGACCTCGGTGCTGGAGCCGTCCTCCTGCAAGAGGATGCATTAGAGGTGGAGCACCCAGTGTGCTACTTTTCTAAAAAGTTTGACAGGCATCAACTGCACTACTCTACTATAGAGAAGGAGGCGCTCGCTTTGGTTCTTGCCTTGAACCATTTTGATGTTTACGTGGGATCCTCCAGTTTACCCCTTGTTGTGTATACAGACCATAACCCTTTGGTTTTTCTTCGCAGCATGGTGAATTCGAATCATCGTTTGATGCGATGGAGTTTGTTCCTCCAGGCGTATAACTTGGATATTCGCCACATTCGTGGGAGGGACAACGTGCTAGCAGACGCCCTCTCACGATCGTAGTACCGGTGTTTGTGGTACCCGTTATCGCTGTTGTGGTAGAGGCCCTGACAACTAAGGGGTCACAGTTGTTTTTGTTTTGTTTATGGGTTGTTGTGTAGTGGTTGCCTCTTGGGCAACCAGTTTGGTGGGGGAGGTGTTATGTACTAGAGGCCTGGTCACTCCTGTGTCACCAGGGCAGGCAGGTGAGGGCTGCCAATTAGCCAATTAGTGCTGATTGGTTACCTGCTGGGGAGCTTCAAAGGCAGACCCAGAAACACACATGCACGGTCTGTGCCTAGTGAAAGAGCTGTCAGGTTCTTACAGTCCTTGTCCGTTGGGTTACCAGTACATTAGCTTATAGTTATATTAGTAGTTCCTTGGTTTAGTAGCATTTTTTAGTTAGAGCACAGGGTTTTGGTGTTGATTACACATAGGTTGCGTACCCATGAGCCAGGGTCGTAACAAGGAGCGTCAAATGCTCCAGATCGATGATGTGTGGCGGATTATGTTGGCGACACGATAGGCACCAATACTGGGACTCGCGATCAGATAATTGGAATATTCTTTTTCGGGCAGATCCTAGTCAAGGTAAGGGCTATATGATATTAATCTTGCGTTGATCAAAGTGTGCCTTCATTGTGATCCGAGCGTAATATGCATTTTGTTCGAACCCACATAATATGAAGGTAAACAAACAATTATAATTTGCAGGCTATTTGTTTGTACAGTGTGATTATCACAATCAACAACCATTATCAACTATTATTTCAAGCTGTGCAAAATTATGTTCTTATCACTCATGTTGCCAGACTTGTGGCATACAGTTTTTGTTGCATGTTGGTGACTGAATTGAGATAGAGACCACAACAAATAGGCCTATTGATCGTAACATGAAGACAATAACTACAATGCTGCTTTTAACACTACTGCGTTTGATTATTTTATCTCTCCGAGACCAGAGAACTACTGTCTTATAGGGACACCCCAGCATTAGTAGTCAAGCATTATTTCAGCTCCTGGGGGTTCATCAAAGAGAAGCAGGCGGACTTCCCATCAGTCTGGACAGCTGAAACATACCCAATTTTCCACAGTTGACTAAAACATTTTTTTTTCATCTCATCAATATCTGAAAATAAATAAATAAAAGTATTTTTCTTCTTACTGTCTTTTACTATTATTTACTTTACTACTATGCTACTATCCCTATACTTGTCACGACTGAGTGTATTGAACCCAATATGCAGAACACAGAAAACCCATTTGTGTTTATTATAGGAGTCGTCTGGTATCCGGGCAGGTACCGAATATACATGGAGGGGATTCTCATAAGGTCCAGGGCATGTGTGGGGCAGGGTAGTCCAACAGGCGTAGGTCATAGAACGTAACGGGTACTCAGGCAGTCTGGGGAGTAAGCAAGGAGAATGGTCAGGCAGGCGGAGGTCCTACACGGGATCCAAGAGCACGGGAGCTAAATACTATGACTGACTGGTAAACACAAAGTTACGATCTGGCAGCATCATGACATCTGAGGCAGGGCTATATTGGTGACGCAATTGGCACACAGATGTCAATCAGCTGCTCCATGCCTGTGGTAATGAGAGAGAGAGAGAGAGAGAGAGAGAGAGAGAGAGAGAGAGAGAGAGAGAGAGAGAGAAAAGACAGGCAGTGACAATACTACTACCTACCATGATAATATCTTTATACTACTATGCCGTCAGTGTGTAACACTCAAGCTCAACACTGTTTGGACAAATTTGTAAGTCGCGTAACATAAAAGCCTCAGCTAAATGAGCTAAATGTACATTTGAATAGAATGTGTGTGTGTGCATGTGTCTGTGTCTGTGTTTTATCAGCACACAGGAGTGTTATATAAAGATGGGCTAAAGATCCTTCTGAAGTCTTTATGACAGCATTGGTTGATTTAAAGAAACAAGCAGCTCACCAGCGGTATCATTTCAGACAGAGGCTAGCGTAGCTTACAAAATAAGTGGTTTATTGTTTGTAAGTATATTTAAAGTAAATAGCATGCAATCCTGCTTTCACTCGTAGGCTACTCAATGTATTTCTTCATGACCTATAGTATACACACAGCATGGCCCAGACTGTCAATTTAGAGCAGGTGACAGATTTCACAAATTATGAATTTATGAATTAGCCTGGGGGACCTTCAAACATTTTCAAACCACATCAGATAACTTAGATATTATGAACAAAATGTAGTACAGTTTTGTTCCACTGATAATACATTAAGATCCAATTGTACTGCAACTTGTATAATACTTGAATGAAAACATTTGAATGAATAAAACATTCACAGACAAGTCTATGCTCCAATGCTGTTGTGGTAATCATCAGGAAGTTTGTATTTTAAAATAGTTTTGAGCAGTACTGTACAATACACAGTATCCATCTTGCCTTTCTGAGGAGCTTGTCACGGCTCATGCGCATGCGCGCGCTCGGCCAATCAGAGCAACGTGGAAGGATAAGTGGGCTGCCGAAAGTATTCATGCGTCCCGGCTGGGAGGGAGCCCCGTCAAACCACTAGAGGCTGCTAGTGGACATAACTACATGTGCTACAAGTGCTAGCATACTGTTGGCCTTTGTACTTTAGGCTATGACATTGTTCTGGTTAATGAATAGGTTTCAGGAAGACATGTTACATCTTATTGAGGATAATTGACCCTGTAAATGTAGTAAGGAAGGTTATTGGTGCACTGTCTGTGCTGACCGCTACTGCACAAGATATTAGATAACATTGCTATATAGACGGCCCTGCACACTAGCGCATAGACTGGAACAGGAAGCAGATAGGCTGTTGTAAATACGAAAGGATACGACCGACTTGGGACTGTGAAGGAGAAGAGCAAAGAGCCACGCTCCTACGTCATCCAGTCCAACGGGAAGACGTACAGGAGGAATCGCCGTCACATCCTTCCTGTCACAGAACCACCACCACCATGGTTCCACGCAGAGGACCCAGACTCCCAGAACACCGGCTCCTCTACAGTGAACAATGCATCCTTCACGCCACTATCACCAGGAAACAACATGCAACACACACACTCTCCCCGGCCGACTCACCCAGCACGCTTCCCAGCTGAGAACAGTAACGCACAATATACAACGCGTGCAGGCCGCGTCTGCAAGCCAAACCCCAAGTATATGCAGTAGAGATTGTATTGAAAAAAAAGGAGTAAAGAAAACTGATGTGTGGTTAATGTAGAATGCTATGCCAATGTGTCAATATTATTTGCACTAAGTTGTTCCACTTATGCACTTATGGTGATTCCAAGTTTTATGAATGCACTACTTCTCAAAGTGATATATACTCGTCCACCTTTGTCTACAGATGGATAGTTTTAAGTTTGTCTAAGAGTATCTTCATTTAATTGTTTACTGGAAATTGTAGAATTCAAAGTAAAAGAAATGTTCTGTGATGTTAACATTCACCTAGTGATACAGTATTTTGTTATACGAGATTTGAGCTAAAGGGAAAGGATGTAGATCACTAGTGTAACTGAGGGGTACAATTCCCTGACTGTATTGATAAGTATGGTATCATTAAACCACTACCGCTTTATGTACTTTAACTACTGGCCACACAGTACATGATATAGATATGATGAACACTTTCCCACCTGATGAAACCAAGTCCACACAAATGTATCCGTCAAATCTTTAATATATAGCAAAGGGTATATACAACGTTCACGTAATGACATTTATGATTTGAATGCACTTGTAAGGCAAATGAGTATTCGTAGGCAAATCAACATTGAATGTCCAATCTCTGGTTACGCAGGAAGCAAGTATACAACCTGGTTCTTTAGGGAACTATAGCGATGGTACTTAATGATTATAGCTGGATACACTAAAGGGGGTCCCGCTGGTTGTAAGTCAGTAGGGGGGGGGGGGGGGGGGTTAGGAGAGCCGCTGGCGATATCCCATCTGGCCAACGATTTCTTGGGAGAATTCAGAGTGCTGAACACGGTGCCCACAGAACCTTGGTCCACAGATGAATACAGTTGGGCCCTCTTGTAGACGGTAGCTGCCGGTCCACAACGAAGAGACGTGAGGCGACCTCACTCGGGTTAGAGCGCCGTCTCACCTGGACTCCTCTCGGGGGTAGTTCCAACACTTACCAGTGTTGGCTGTTATCCATGGCATAATCAAAGCACCCAAAGCAAGTAGATAATCCAAGCCGTGTAGGGCTCGCCGTCGTCCGGGTAAGGTAATCCAATGTGCAGGTCCACTCGTCCTTGCCCAGAACTCCCCAGCCTGGTTAAGACTCTAGATAACGCGAGGAAAACGATGGGGGTACTGCTCACTTTATAACTCTAACCGAACGATGCACCATACATAATAGACTATTATTAACTTAATAGAAATACGTCCCACTCGACGGTATAGTGCCAAACTATGACAATTCAACTATTAATCCACACGATGTCTCAATGCCATTCTGAGGCCAAGTTGACCATACTGCACCACACGTGTATCGTGGGTGAGGCTTAACGTCTTGCCCCTAGGTTGGAGGGTAGAGAACTAAGGGCTAAGGGAAGTTCTACTTTACTTGCGCCATATATATATGCGCTGTGAACAAATAGTACCATTCGTATTTTGGCAGACGTATTCCTACGCGGAACCGGGGCTAGTAACGACATGTTCGTCGGCACGATTGAACTTGAACCAAGGGGCTTGGCTGCTGGCGCCAAGTTCTTGTCCAATGAGAGAATGAAACTATTATGGGCTGTTAGGAGACCAAAGGGATATTCAGTGTATATGTACAAGGAATATACAAGGGATATCAAACGATATACAAATACTATTAAATATATATCCATAAATAAATATATATATTCGGTTTAATCTGATCCTTCACAACAACTAGGCTTGTTCAAGATGGGATAGGCAGACGCAGATCTGCGCAGGTTTTACTACGGCCTCGCCAAGCGCGTTGCATGACGGTTAGAATGTTGTCCGATTTGCTCTGAAAACCTGACGAGGCGAGGCGCGGAACTCCCGCGGGAGCGAGCCGCGCGCAGCATTCAGAGCGAGGCTCCACAGTACCTCTCAGCCGGCTGCTCCCGGCTGGGAAGCGACTTGCTACGGTCGCGCAAAGCGCCTATTGGCTCAGAAAAGTTGTCAGTCACCAGCCATGTGACAGCCAGGGAGTTATGAGACGTTTGATTGATTGAAGACTTTATTATGTTATGCGTTATCAACTTATCATCATATCATCATGATAAACTTCAAGCTGTCAGACACACACACACACACACACACACATACAGCAGACAGTGTGTTGTGTGTGCGTGCGGCCAGGAGCGCGCAACAAGATGGTATACATTATGGTATATGAATAGTATATTCCACTGTAGCAGTATATGGTGTGCTGTACATTTGAATCTGATCTAATTTTGCACACGGCCATCGCATTATAATGAGCTGGACAGGTGTGTAATGTGTGTGTGTTCAAGTTATGACCGATATAATAAACACTCTTGACGACCTGCTTTAACTCCATAGGTTGTGGTGTTTATTATCCTTCTCGTAGACACTTCCACACAGCGTTGTTTCGGTAGCATACATGGAATTAACTACTTCCGGCGCATGAGCGCCTAATATGGTCTGGTCTTAGAGACACACACACGATTGTACTTCCAGTACAATCATTCACATGACATCTCCCCTTCTTTGAGTCAGAGACAGTGTATACTGTTGAATACAAAATTAGTGCAGTGTCCTCTCAAACGAGCAAATAATCTGAGCTCTTAGAAGTGCAAGGTAATACTGTAACCACAATATCAATCAGTTCATTCTTTTTAAATAGAAAAGTGCCATTAATCAAAGTGCTATAATAATAAATAGAAAAGTGCCATTAACCAAAATGTCATCATAACAATACTTCCTTTCCCCTTTTCCCCCTTTTCTTTTAACAGAGAAAGTCACAATAGAACATAACCCAACATTGTGTGTTACTTTTTTTTTTTTTTTTACTGAGGGTATGGGGTAGACAACCCAGTCACCTCTGTAGCTGCCGGAGGTTATTCTGCTCCATTGAGGCAAGCCACATGTCTAATAACACACAAAGTCTTTAAATCTCTCAGGTGGACGGATGACTCTGCCCCTGGAAGTCACCCGAGCTGGTTCTGGAAGACGATTCTCAGGCCCTGCCGGCGCCGGGACAGTCTCACGAACAGGGGAAACAGGCTCCCTAGCAGGTGACACGGCCCCTCCAAGAGCCGAAACCCCGATGATGATCTCGTCGTCTACGTCGTCGTCGTCGAGCACCATGGCTTTCCTCCGCTCCAGATAGGACGGGGTGCAGAGCGGCGTGACGTCACTCGGAGGTGTAAGCTGGGGTGGCGATGGTTGCTCGCTCGCCTGCATGTCCTCTGCCTCTCCAGGAAGGAATGTAGGTCGTAGGTGGCGCCTGTTCCTCCGCAAGGTCCCGTGGTCTGTCTGGATCAGATAGGACCTCGGAGCTGAGTGTGGCTGCTGAACTGTTGCTGCTGTCGTCCAGCCGGACTCACCGTCGAGTTTCACTGCCACGCTCTGCCCTGGCCTGAGAGGTGGAAGTGCTCTGGCACCATAGCGTCGGTTGTAAGCATGCCTGTAGCTCCTTTTCGCCCTGGCGTCAGCTTCACGCACCTTAGTGAAGTCGGGCCACACAGGCAACAGCACTTTATCGACTGTAGGCACCGTCGTCTTGATCTGGCGGCCCATCATCAGCTGTGCAGGACTGGCACCCGTGGCTTGTATTGGTGTAGCTCTGTAACTCATGAGAGCCAGAAACGGGTCATCCTGCCGTAGGATCCTCTTCGCAGTCTGCACTGCTCTCTCAGCCCCACCGTTGGCCTGAGGATAGTGAGGACTAGAGGTGTTTAAAGTCATATGTCACAGTGAAACTCTCAAACATCTTGCTCGTGAACTGTTTAGCATTATCAGTGTGAAGCTCATCTGGACAACCCCACCTGGCGAAGATATTTTTCAGACGAGCAATTGTGGTCTCACTCTTCATGTTTGGTAGATGAGCTATTTCTATGTAGCGAGAATAATAGTCAACAACTACCAAGTAGTTTTCTTTCTCGTACTCACAGATGTCCGCCCCGATCGCCTGCCAGGGCCTCTGTGGTAGTGGCGTTGTAATCAGAGGCTCCTTCCTCTGTGTAGGTCTGACCTGCATGCACTCGGGACATTTTGTCACCAGTTCCTGGACCTCTCTCTCCAGCCCGGGCCACCACACACTCATGCGTGCCCGTTCCCTGCACTTGGTGATGCCCTGGTGCCCGTCATGCAACCGGTTGAGTATCTCTTTCCTCATACTGTGAGGAATAACGATGCGGTCTCCGTACAGCACAAGACCCTTAGATAATGACAGGCTGTTACAGCAGTGGTGATATGCTTTGCCTTGTGCTGGTACACTGCTCACGTGCTTCGGCCATCCATCTGTGATCAGTCTGCTCACCACCAGAAGGTCGTAGTCTACGCTCGTCTCCTGCTTGATCCGGTCCAGTTTGGATGGCGACACTGGCCACGCTGCATGAGCTGCGTCCTCGAACGCTGAAACATCAGAGGTTAGTTCTGACACTTCACTCAGAATTACAGACAATGGCTGCCTGGAAAGTGTGTCAGCTACTGTCAGTGTTTTCCCAGGCACGTACTCTGCAATGGGGTTGTACTTCATCAGACGCATCAGCAATCGTTGGCACCGCAGGGGAACTCTATCGAGGTCCTTGTTGTTGATCAAAGGGACCAGCGGTTTATGGTCTGTATGGACTATGAAGCTGTCTAGGCCATAGAGGTAAGTGGAAAATCGTTCACAGGCCCAAACAGCAGCTAAACACTCCTTCTCTATTTGCGCGTAGCGCTTCTCAGCATCAGTTAGTGTCCTTGAACAGAATGCAACGGGTTTCAGTCCATCTGAGTGTCTCTGTAGCAGTACACTGCCCAGCCTGTAGCTGCTTGCATCTGAACTCACTATGGTAGGTTTGTTTACATCATAGAATGCCAGTGTAGGTGCGGTGGAGAGGAGTTGCTTTACCTTGTGGAATGCGTTGTCTTGTGCTGCGTCCCACATCCACACAGCCTCGCACTTCAGCAGGTCGTTGAGTGGCTTTATCACTTCCGATAAGTTAGGCAAGAAGCGCCCGAGATAATGCACCATGCCTAGGAACCTTCTTAAGCCTGGCACGTCACTTGGTGGCTGTAGCTCTGTGATGGCGCTTACTTTTGAGGGGTCAGGCTGGATGCCCTCACTGTCAATTCGATGCCCCAAGTAGCTCAGCTGCCTTTGGCGCAGAACGCACTTCTTGTCGTTGAGCTTTAGACCTGCACTCTCCAGGATACGCAGAACATTCTGGAGTCTCCCCTCGTGCTCCTTATCATCTGTACCATGGACAAGGATGTCGTCCATGTACACCTCCACTCCCTCTTGGCCTCTGAACAGCCGAGACATTTCTCTCTGAAAAATCTCCGGTGCACTGGAGATCCCGAAAGGAAGCTGCTTAAAAAAAAATCTACCCACTGGGGTGATGAATGTGGTCAGTTTAGCGGTTTCTCTCTCTAGTGGAATTTGCCAGAAACCACTTTCCGCGTCGAGTAGGGAGAACACTCGAGACTCCGCCAGCTTTGGTAATATGTCATCTATGGTGGGCAGAACATATCTCTCCCTCTTCACAGCCACGTTCAGTCGTTTTAGATCAACACAGATCCTCACCTCATCAGTTTTCTTGGGGACTGGAACCATGGGAGCACACCACTCTGTTGGCTCACTGATCTCCTCTATGACGCCGCACTTGAGCATCCTCTCCAGCTCCTTCTTGACTTTGGGAAGCAGAGGAGCAGACACTCTCCTCGCTGTGTTAATGCTGTATGGGACAGCATCGTCCCGCAGGCATATTCTCACAGGTTTTATTTTCAAGAGGCCCAGATCCGCCCCGAATGTGCCCTGTACCTCCTCCACTCTCTTCACCAGTCCCATTGCCACCGCAACATCACGGCCTAACAGGTTGCTGCCATTTGCTGTCTTAATCACATGGATGTTGAACTTATATTGCCGGCCCTTGTACTTAGATGTGGTAGTGAACAGTCCTAGACATTCAAGTCTACCTCCGGGGCTGTCGAAAGCTGTGAAGTCACTGGATAACTGGGGCAGGTGTTTGAGCTGATGGTAGGTGTCATCTGAAATCACACTGGCGTCTGCACCAGTGTCAATTTTGAAAGTGAGAGGAGTGTCACAGACGTTCAGTTCAACAGTCCATGGCCTATTGGAATCTGTCACGTAGAGGTATTTTGTTTTTATCTCACCAAGGAAGTGTCCTTCACTGTAACTGTCATCCTGCTGCTCCATTGTTGTCAGCTCATTCACTCTTGCAGAGCGACACACGGCGGCAAAATGTCCAATCTTCTGGCAGTGTCTGCACTTTGCCTGCCTGGCTGGACACTGCACATTGTTCGGGTGGTCCCTTCCACACCTAAAACACTTCGTTCCTGTAGCACCACCTGCTGCTTGGAAGCCGCCACTGCCCCGCGCTCTTCCCCGCCCTCTGTTTTGTTGGAAAGGCGCAGCGCGCGCATTGTGTCTGACCTCACTCAGGAATGTAGTATCTCTGCAGTTACAACAGCTGTGTGTGACCTCACTGAGGAATGCTGCATCTGCCGAGCCCACTCTAGACTGTTGGCTAATTTGCCCCTTTATCTGCTCAGACTGTCTCACCATCTCGATGGCTTTCTCCAGCGTCAGATCTGCCATTCATTGTAGCTTTTCTGACATCTCTTTATCCAGGATTCCTATCACCAGTTTATCCCGAATATTTTCTATCTTCACCGGACCAAACTGACAGGTCTCGGCCAGCTCGTAGAGCGTCCGGATGTATTCCTCCGCAGACTCGCCCCTCTTTTGCGAGCGGAGGTAAAAACGAGCACGTTCGTGGATAATGTTTACTTTCGGAGTGAAATAACGATTCAACTTGTCCAACACAATCACATAGTTGTCCTTGTCATCAACGTCCTTCCGTACCTCGAAATGCAACGTGTTGAAAACTTGCTCAGCCTCCTTGCCGAGCGCATATAGCAACGTGCTAACCTGCACAGGTCCATCCTCCCTGTCTAGTTTTGTGGCTAGCCGGTAGCGCTGGAACCGTTGCCTCCACTCCGGCCACAGTTCTGGGCGAGTGAAATCAAAGTTGTCGGGAGGGTTAAACTTGGCCATCTTCACTGGTTTACTTCTGACACCATGTTCAAGTTATGACCGATATAATAAACACTCTTGACGACCTGCTTTAACTCCATAGGTTGTGGTGTTTATTATCCTTCTCGTAGACACTTCCACACAGCGTTGTTTCGGTAGCATACATGGAATTAACTACTTCCGGCGCATGAGCGCCTAATATGGTCTGGTCTTAGAGACACACACACAATTGTACTTCCAGTACAATCATTTACATGACAGCGTATCTGCCGCGCGAGACTAGGCGAGGGGCTCTCGTGAAATCGGCAGTGTCCGCCCTCTTAACTCCTCCCCCGGCTTCACTCGGCTACTCTCGTCTACTAGTCGAGGCAAACCGAAATCCATCTTGAACAAGCCTATTGACTGAATGATTATCCAGTTTGACTATTGGCTACTACGGGCCACCGTACCGCGAGTGCGACTGCGTACAAACTGCCTCGCTACTATGAACCTGCTCTCACCGTCACGTCACAACTAGATGTTTAATAAACCTACGGTTTGATATACCCAAGTGTGTTCATTGACTCACACGCAACTGAGGTACATATTAACACAGTTTACACTTAGTAAGATATGTGATTGGGCCAGCCCAGTGTCAGTCAGTACCAATGGGCCGCTGTCCCAGCCTAGTAGTGGGCCGGTCGTTGACCAAATGAAAAAAAAAAAGTAAACAAAAAAAGAAAAATATTTTATTATAAATAATTATTTTATTTTTGTATCAAATCATAACGGCCCAAACATGCGTCGGCCCGGCCCACCGGGAAAATGCCCGGTATGCCAGTCCAGGCCTGCCGACAGCCATCAGACTCTATAACGCATCACTGTGCCTCACTGCATCATCACTGACACTGAGCACAGGGTGACAGTACTATAAAATCTTCCTGGACTTTTACATTACTCAGTCTTAAATCGATTTTTACTATATATTCTATATTAGAATGTATATACATAACATAGAAAATGTATATCCCGGACCGTATTTTATTCTTAGTCTTATTTTTATTCTTATTCTTGTTTTTGTCTACCTAAATGTTTACTGTTTACTGTGAGCGATCTGTAGTGCCAAATTTCCCCCTGGATGAATGAAGTATTTATATTCTATTCTATTCTAGTAGATATCCTCTTTTGCCAGAGGAGGACAGCAGTATGCCTACGCTTTCTCTAGTCTGCTGGAATTTAAAGAAGAAGAAGAAGCTGAAGAAAGAAGGAACATTTAAAACGTGCGAGGAAGAAGTACAGTACTTATGATCCCATAATATCTATGATCCCTCCCCTTCCCACCAAATCAAACCGAAAGATACTGACGTGAGACACTGAAGATGCAGACTTCTAGAGCGATGTTTATAGTGTTTACCTTGATTATACTGTCTCAAAGTTATTATGGGGAATGTATTTGTCAGAACACCACCAGACCCAACATAGTTATGGTGATGTCTGATGCATTTGTAAGTGTTCTTTAATTGCACGTTTGCAACTATCAATTTAGTTTGTTTTTACATTGTACTATTGTGTTTCATCTATCATGCGATGGCATAAAGCAACGTACTGTAGTCTGCAATGTTGTTAAAGAGACAGTCAGGTAAAGCTACTTTCCAGAGAGAATGTTTGGATATTTGACTATTTACTTTTGCTTGCGTGTGCTTTTTCTAATGAAAGTCACGCGTTTTCCTTAATTGAGACCGTAAGTCTGACAGTACGTTCACATACAACGCGAAGAGAAATATTGTCTCGCTTTACTTGTGTCAAATTGACAGTTGATGATAACTAGCAGAACTGGCGTGAAGAAGACATAGGCCTACTAGTGCGTTTGGTCTCAACTTGGTCATTGTTGACATTTACAAAAACGAGACAATTTCTAATTGTAACCTATTCCAATATCATTATGCCCCAGAGCAATCATAGCAATATACGTCACATTCATTGTTAAGATAAAATCTATCTCGCCCGGCGCATTTCTCGCTCAAGTTAAACTCGAGCGAACACCGTTCGCGCCGCCTAGAGCGAAGATGCGCCTGTTCACCTCCGTCCGCGTCTTTATTGACTATGCATTCCCGCTGCCTCTACATTTCGTTTCGCGTTGCCTATTGTAGCTTTCGATTCTAGGCAAGCATGCAACTGCAGGGAATGAATGAATGAATGAATGAAAACGTTATTTAACAGATTGCAGAATGGGTACATAAGGGGATGCAGACCAGAGAAAGACGTTTGTGTTGTTTACATCAGGGTCCCCCATTTTCAATTCATAGTGACATTTATGACATACAACATTGATTGATTGATTGAAAAGTGTATTAACAGATTGCAGAATGGGTACAGTACAGTACAGCTCAATACATACAATTGTTAAGAGGATGCAGACCTGAGAAAGACGTTCGTCTTGTTTCCATCAGGGTCCCCCATTTTCAATTCATCATGACATACAGATAGACAGTACTGCTACATCTATACATTTATGACATACCAGATTTTCAAATACAGTACTGTTTGTGATACTAAAAAAAATCCAGAAGAAGAGTATATACATTTGACATAGAAACTGTGCATTGGGGGAGGTTGGGTAGGTGGGGTGGGGCTGTACATTGGAGGTGGGGGGGGGGGGGGTGGTTGGGTAGGGGGGGGGGGGATATACATACATGACATCATGACATTTATGGCTATGATAGGGACATACAGGTATGTCTCGGTGGAGGTAGTGATCATGTTACCTAATAGTAATAGGATATATTGCAGGGTTTTGTCCACGACAATACTGCAGCATTTCTTACTGTTTTAAGGATTTTTGCAGGTATTCAGATTCAGATCCAAAATGGAAACAATATTATACTATACAGGCTGTTTATATTACCAGTACAATAGACAGTATGGTACGTTCAACAACCCTTTTGACCTTTTGACTTGACAATGGCACAAAGTTTCTACAAAACTTTGTATACAACTTGAGAGAAGGGATCATGGGGTAAAGGGACAACATTTATGATGAATTTAAAATGGGGGACCCTGATGTAAACAAGACGAAAGTCTTTCTCTGGTCTGCATCCCCTTAACAATTGTGTGTATTGAGCCGTACTGTATTGTTTGTACCCATTCTGCAATCTGTTAATAACATTTTCAATCAATCAACCAATCAATTCTAAATGGAAATATTGCAATTATATTTTAGATGTATTTATGCAAATAACACAGACTTAAGAATTCACCCCATATGATAATATGTTTTCTTTTATGAAGGATGGGCGGTTGACGTTTGACCCAGGCAGTAGCGTGGTGCAGCTGCCATACATTGACTACCTCAGGGGGCTGGGCACTACCTTCCTCAGTGCCTACACCAACTCACCCATCTGCTGCCCTTCAAGAGCAGGTAGGCCATAGACACCACAACTACCCACTTAAAACCAGGAGTTTCCTTGTACATTCAATTTGAAGAAGAATTTTGAAAAACCACGCTGTCACAAAATGGTTCCTAATCAATAACCTTGTTTTTGCTCATGAATGCGGTGTGTTTTCTATCATTCCCCACATATACATTACATGGAGCAGAGTCTGACCTTTTATTAGACATGGTTAGACACAGCAGGGGACAGGTAACGGTACTCCATCTACTGCAGTACTGTTCTGTGACCACTGTGCAGCACAAATAATAGCAATTGTTTTGTTTTAATGTTGTGTATTTTCTTCCCTCAGCTATGTGGAGTGGCAGGTTTGTTCATTTGACTCAATCGTGGAACAACTACAAGTGCCTGGATGCTAACGCTACGACATGGATGGACCTGCTGCAGCAACATGGATATCACACCCACAGCATGGGCAAGCTGGACTATACCTCAGGGGCTCACTCTGTCAGGTAGGCCTGCCTTTATTCACCTATTATTGGCATTTTGTGCGTCAAACCAATTAAATGTAACTTTATTATGCTCTATGAGGAGATTCTTGCCCATTGCGTAAAAAAACATACAATACATAAAAGTGTAAAAACACTAGGGATGGCAAGGTTCAAACGTCAACCGTTACTGCTCCTAATTTATGAAAATGACATGTTGTCAGCTTGTGACTGCAACTTGTTCCTGTTCGCGGATGACTCAGCCCTGCTGGTCTCTGACAAGAACAAGTTACAGGTTGAAAAAGCCCTCAGCTCTGAACTCGGCAGAATCTGCACCTGGCTCGCTGACAACATACTATCATTACACCTGGGTAAAACAGAGTCCATTCTCTTCGGTTCAAATAACAACCAGAAGCAAGACAAACTGCTTCTCTGTTACAGTGGGTGACAATATTGTCACAAGGAAAGATGAAATTACATACCTGGGGTCCATCCTAGAGGAAAATCTTTCCTGTGACAAAATGGCAAACAATGTAATCAAAAAAGTCAACCAACAAACAAGATTCTTGTACCGGATCTCCTCTCTGGTAAACAAGAATACCCTGAAGACTCTGGCAGGAGCACTCATTCAAGGGTACTACGACTATGCTTGCACCTTATGGTACCAACGCACCTCAAACTCAAAGGCACTAAAAACAAGATTACAAACATCACAAAACAAACTGATCAGACTACTGATTGACCTTACTCCTAGAACCCACCTCACCCCTGCCCACTTTGACAACCAAGGATGGCTTAGAGTAGACGACAGAGTACAGCAACTTGCAATGGGCCTGGTCTACAAGATACACTACAACACCACAGGTACCCATGTTTCAAACATGCTATTCAATTCAATCATATTCAAGTTCATTAACAATAGGCAAGATCTTCCTGATACCTTCCATAGTTTCTTCATATTTTCATCAGAATTTCACTCATATCCAACAAACCATAGTAATAAACTCCACTTACCTTTCTGTCAGACATCTAGCCATCAATTCAACATTAGCTTTAGAGGTCCTAAACTCTGGAACACTCTAAGTTCATCATTGAGGTCAACAACCTCCTTATCTATTTTTAAAAAACAATTAAAATCTAATTTAATTTCATCATAAATCACCATCACATTAAGTTACTCCTGTGCATCAGTGTTACATCTACTGTTAGTATGGCTGCTTGTTTCTTTTTCCTCATTATATACTGTTAATATGTTATTCTCCTCTCCTTTGCCCTCTTGTACAAAAAAAGATTGTCCTTGTTACTGACTCGTATCAATCTTCCATGTTTTCGCTATAGTGTCTGCCTTATGTCTCTGATCCTGTTTTGTAGTTTATTTTGTATACTATGCTTACATGTATTTCGTTCATATTGTTTATGGACAATGAGATGGGAGTGGAACTTTGTACAAGCCCTTTGGGCTTCGTTCCCTCCTAGCACTGTTTTTTTTTTTTTTTTTTTTTTAATAATGTGCTAAATAAATAAACTAAACTAAACTAAACATGTCGAGGTACTTTCCAAGGGTCAGTGAATACCACGACCACAACACCAGAGGGAGTTCCACAAATCATGTGCAACCCAGATTCGGCTCAAACAAGGGACTATACACGTTTCGCAATTATGCCACATCGGATATTCGTTTTTGAGACATTTCGAGACACAAGGAAGTAAACACACTACTGTTTATTATTCAAACTCAAGTCCTCATCCTTGCTTCGCGCCGAAAACCACGTCACGTAGTCGACGTAGTAGACGTCGGCGCGTCGCCGATGTGTGTGTGTGAGACTGTGCGGCGCGCTGCAGCGTCACAGACAGTCAGACAGACTCAGATCAGATAATATAAAATATCATTAAATAGTGGATTTTAACCATTAAAAAAAAGCATGTTTTAGACTGCTTACACTAAAATGCTAACTAAAAAAATTAAGGTTTTTATTTTTTTATTTATTTTTTGTAAATCTTCTGACACAGCTTGCAGTTACACTCCCGCCAGCAGGGGGTGCTGGAGCACCCGTCGCACCTATACTTCCCGCGTCCTTGCTCCTATCCCCTCCTAATGTACAGTTCCCTCCCCCTTGTATGTATATAATATTATTTCCTGTTAGGATCTCTGTTTAACAGTACTGTATATTTGCATATCTTGTATCTCACAAATGTAACAGTACTGTATATCTGTATGTCATAAATGTCATGATTAGATTAGATGATTAGATTAGATTTTTGTATATCTGTATGTTGTGTATGTCATAAATGTCATTATGAATTGAAAATGGGGGACCCTGATGTAAACAAGACAAAAGTCTTTCTCTGGTCTGCATCCCCTTAACAATTGTGTGTATTGAGCTGTACTGTACTGTACCCATTCTGCAATATGTTAATAAAGTTTTCAATCAATCAATCAATTCAATTTCAAACGTTTCAAAACTGCTGGCTCAACATTGGCATCTACTGGCAGAAGCTGACATTGCAGCCATTAATTATTATAAGTGTGTTGAAGGCTCCCTTTTCCCAAACCCAATTCCTATATTATTACATAGTTTTCATTGTATGATTTGACTATTTCGTATAGTTATTGTTTGACATGATGATGATGAAGATGATGGTCATATGCTACTGTTAGTTTGTTGTGATTTCATGTATTTTTTTTTAATGTTGTTCCTATTTGTGCAAAACACAAATTCCCCCTGGTGCAAAAAAAAACATTTTCATTCATTCAGTGAGAATGAACATATTTTATTAATATATATTATTGCTTCATGTGGTTTATATTCTATAATTGTTTAATGTACATGCAGCATTCCCAAACCTATTCTGACTCGTTTTTATTGCACTTTACTGTAATTGTAGTGTTTTTCTAAGCACTTTTAAAAGCAGTGCTACATCAGTGTTACATCATCAAACAAGATGTCGATTGCGTGACTAGGTGTTTCAAAACACCACTCAAAACTATGTATCGAAACAGGAAGTGGTGAAATGTATCAAAACCGCTCATCAAAATTGCCATCTCTAAAAAACACAACACAGGCATGACAGGTGGAACACTGCATGAGGACACGTGACACACGTGACACGCCCTCCACACACGGCAAATAGCAGTCATCTATTAATGGGTGTCCATGAATAATTATGCAGTTATAAACTGCATTATGCCTGTACATAATCCCTGAGCTGAACTGGGTTGCATTCATATTTTCCACTTCTCCTCTTGGACGCTTGCACGTCCTCGTGACCATTTTCCAGTTCCTCTTGTGTGTGTCCGTGTCTGCTTCTCTGCACGTTGACTGTACATTCCTGTTTGTACACTCACCCCAGTAACCGAGTGGAAGCCTGGACACGGGACGTTCAGTTCCTCCTGCGGCAGGAGGGCAGACCCGTGACCCAGCTTGTCGGGAACTCGTCAACAGTGCGGGTCATGACTAAAGACTGGAAGACTACGGATGCGGCTACCCGTTGGATCCATCACAGTGCCGCCGCATCTCTGTCCCAGCCCTTTGCTCTCTACCTGGGCCTGAACCTGCCTCACCCCTACAAAACGGACTCCCTGGGGCCCTCTGCTGGTGGATCCACCTTCCGCACGTCCCCATACTGGCTCAAAAAGGCATGCTCTCTCTCGTTAACTCTCCCTGAAAAGTGAAAAATATCGGTACATATGATATACGTGATGATAAGGAAGAGTGAGGTGGCACATAAAGGGATTTATTGTGGGGGAAATGATGCAAAGTAGTACGAATAACTCCATTTGGAAACAGGAGGGATCGGTTCCCAAATTTGCTTGGTTCAATTAAGTAACTTTCCCAAACTCTGCCACCCAGTTACTCAGACAATACTCCACTACTCCAGCTTCATTTACTAAATAAGTATTAAAAAATGAGGTGTACAGTGACACAAAATTACATTGGGTTCCCTCGTGGAAACCAAAATATTCTGGAGAAATAATCCATATCATTTACATTGTCAGTTCAATAATGCATATAGATCCTACTAAGTTCATATTAATAACTGATCGCTCACACACAGGTGTCCACTGATCTCATCACCATTCCAAAATGGCTTCCTATGGCTACCATGCACCCTGTTGACTACTACTCTACCGTCACTAAGAACTGCAGTGGCGACTTCACAGTGGAGGAGGTCAGGGACATACGTGCCTTCTACTACGCTATGTGTGCTGAAACAGATGCCATGCTGGGTGAGTACGGCACTGATGGAATAAGTTCCGACATCCTTCAACCTTTTACCTCTTCATTTTATTGTCTTGTTTGAAGGTGCTATGTGTCATATTTCATCATTTTGAATTTTGGCCCTTTGTCGATAAACTAGCATAAAATGGCTGGTACCTATGAACTCCTCGAGATGTCTTCTTGTGCCCCCAAGCGACCTCTGAAACATACCGTATCTAGCTAGCTAGACTCCTGAGTGGTCGTGTTCAGAGTGATCAGCATTCCGTGTCCCATATAGGCCGTATGGTGAAGGCTGAGAAGTGGCTAGAAAACGATTCTCGTTCCCACCTCCCCGAATTACACAATTTTCACTCTGGGTGAAATATATATTGGTGTAGATTTAGGAACAAAAAGTTCTCCATTGACAAAATAGCCCATTTTGCGTAATCATAATTTTAAAGTCGGGACTAGATCTTTGGTCACCGCAGAGTTTTATTTGACGCAATTGGTGTGAGTTCGGTCACGTATCTTGCGCTCGACCAATAGCAGCTCTCTTTGTTGCGAGGATCCTCGCAACAAAGAGAGCTGCTATTGGTCGATCCGGTGTCAACAAAGAAATTACATCCACACTCTAACGTTACGGACTAAAATGGACAGAAAACACCTTCTAAAGTTCGCAAAAGGGTTTCTAAACAATGTTATATGCATCTCACGTCCGTTCAGAAAGAACGTGTACAAGATTTTACAGACACGGTGGGATAGATATAGAAACTGCGTCGAACGGTGGCTTAACCTTAACCTACCAGGCCAGGGCCCTATTCCCCGTACCTGGTTCAACTAAGTCGATCAAGAGTCCATTATCCAGATTCAATTAACCCGATGTTTGAAGCCGGGATTTTCCTGTTCCTCGAAGGTGGATTCAGTCTCGTTAACTCGAACCAGACTTGAGACCCAGGATAAGTGCGCGCGGCCGCTTCAGTTGAAAAGCCAGCACGTATCGATAGCAGAGATCCTGATTTTCTAACGGCATTGATTGATTAATTGATTTAAAACTTTATTAACAGATTGCAGTATGGCTCAATAGCCTCGCCGACAAGTTAATGCATAATCTATAGGCTAATTTTAAGTCCCTCATTACCCCAATCAATCAGATTATATTTCTTTAAACTTGCCTGCTGGCAGTAGGTTTATGGATTGAATAATCAAATGAGATCTTGCTAGCGAAAATAATTAGTTCAACAGAATAAGGATACGGCTCTCTTACCCATTGATTGATGTATGGTGGATCTTTTACTTATCTGCACTGTGGTGTGACGGTTTGTGGTTTTGACTTTCACGCAGACGGCCCGGTTTCGAATCCCACTTCTCCTAGTCTTTTCCTTCTTTTTGAAATGTAGGAATAATTCAATTTGGTGCACGTTGAGAGCTATATAAAGAATGACATCCTCAATGCATGTAGATTTATAATATTTTAACTTAAAACTAGGCTACTTTTGCGTATAATCATTAATATTATATTCCAAAAAAAATAATATTGGAAACGCGGGGTTTCGAACACCGGTCGCCCGGTTGCCAGGATTCAGCACTAGCCGCTGCGCCACTGTGCCAGACGGGATATATTCATTGTTTATCCATTAATGGACGAGAGACCCGTGTTTAGAATATTTTTCTTTTTAATGAAGTTTTATCTCTTTATTCTCAAATGCATTAATGTGACGTCAACGGCTCATTCAATTTCTCAAATCCGTCAAACAGCGCATCTCATCAGACATTTTAATCCCAGTTACAATATCACACAAAAACCACAATCCACGCATAGACACTTCAATTTTATGCTTGAATGAAACACAATCCGGGCGCTCCGTTAAGCAAATCTACAGCGGAGAATATATGAAACTAATCAGAGCCAAACGGCCGATAGGTTTCATTCATTAAAAATATCCCAGCGGGATTCACATTTGCAATGCGCCGTTATTAAAATAACCACATGCAGCGTGTATCGCGACTCTGAGCGCCGTATATGACGTGCATTATTTTATTTAGGACAAAGTAAATCTATAGGCTCAATATGATTTATTATCAGCATTTAGTTCTATTATTATACATTTCAAAAGCCCCCTCTAGGAAAACGAAGCACAGAAACATAATTCAGAATGGTATAAATGGGATCTCTAGACTGTGAGAATAATTTCAGGAAGCGAGCTGTCATTTCTTTGCGGGGGCGTGGCCATGGTTCATCCGGCTAACTGAAGTTAACCCTGCTCTCGACCAGGCTCAAACTTTTTGATCTGTTGTCATGGTGATTTGGACAATCGAGCGTCGGGGAACAGGAAGGTCCGGCTTAAGTCAGGCTAGACTGGAAATTATCCGGCTAACTCAGTTATCCAGGTACGGGGAACGGGGCCCAGAATCATACCATTGTGGAGACATACAAACATTGTTTAGAGATCGATTTGTGTCATAAATGTCATGATATCTGTATGTCGTGTATGTCATAAATGTCATGATGAATTGAAAATGGGGGACCCTGATGTAAACAAGACGAAAGTCTTTCTCTGGTCTGCATCCCCTTAACAATTGTGTGTATTGAAGAGCTTTGACCTCAATGTCCGTTTTGAGTAGGGATGTCCGATATTATCGGCCTACCGATATTATCAGCCGATATTGGCATTAAAATGTGATATCGGAAAGTATTGGTTTTCAATTTCTTTTTATTTGTAATTTTTTTTACATTTCTATAACCTTTATTTACCCAGGCAAGCAAGTAAGAACAAATTCTGATTTTATTTATTGTCAAAAGTATGCATAATGTTGTGTTAATTCCACAACAAGAGATATATAATGTTAATGACCTGAAATTATTCCGTTTTTTGGGGGGGAAACCACGCATATATCGGTATCGGTTGATATCGGTATCGGAAATTAAGAGTTGGACAATATCGGTATATCGGTATCGGTAAAAAAGCCAATATGGAACATCCCTAGTTTTGAGAATAAATAAAGGTTTCAATCAATCATTGTCGGTTACTGACACTGTTAAAACACGCATGTGTGAGTTTCTACTGAGCCGTTCTGTATTGTACTTACCCATTCTGCAATCTGTTAATAAAGTTTTCAATCAATCAAGATAAGATATTCCTTTATTGGAAATTCAGGCATCATAGCAGCATGGGGGAGGGGAGGTACAGGTAGTAAAAACAAGCAGTGTAAACAATATAACAAGTCAATATAATTAACTAACTAACTAACTGAAATATACAGTATTCACATAAGGTGCAGTATGCATAAGGTAGTGTCCTTTTTAGGTTCCTAGTAGTTGTAGTTGGATGTCTGGCAGCAGTCCCTGCCATTCCCACT
Source organism: Notolepis coatsorum (assembly GCF_963971535.1). Lineage (NCBI taxonomy): Eukaryota > Metazoa > Chordata > Actinopteri > Aulopiformes > Paralepididae > Notolepis > Notolepis coatsorum. Next base: position 135,973,205 of record NC_140165.1, on the reverse strand, counting down.
GTTGTGGAGCCTGATGGCCGCTGGTATGAAGGACTGACCGGAGGTTTATTCGTCACATACATACACAACTAACACAAGTTTAAAGTTTCAAGTTTGTTTATTATTTATCACAATAAAATACAGGTACTTTACGATGAAATGCTTGTATGTGCCCCTGAGAGTGTGCTTCATACAGTAAAAAAAAAGTAAGTAAGTAAAGAGGAATATACAATACAGAGTAAAATGAGTAAACGGTGAGGTGTGTGGAGAGATTAGTGTCAAACTGATCTCAACAAATACAAACAAATCACACTACTACTGTATAATCCTAATCCCCTCGCCCTATACATCCCAATCCAGTCCACACCCTCATCCACCACCACACTTCTCAGGCAAGACTGATGTTAATCATCCTCACCACTATCATCTGAGTCATCATCCCATGTAGCCCTATCCTCGGTTTCCTTAGAAACATTTGCACAGTTTTGCCATTGACAAAGATCTGTACATGGCAGTTTTGCAGACACACATGAACATCTTCCTGTCTCAAATGGTCCTTGTTTGCAACCTTAGTGGACTACCTGCAACACACTATCAGAGGCCGGATTTGTAGTCATCCGTCATAGTCACTGTTAACTCCCCATCCTCGACATGCCACCCATTGCCAACAGGTAAAGGGGCACACATTATACTGTAGCTTTCAATGAATGTCTCATTATAGCTGCTTGGTAATTTGCCCTTTTGCAGCGTTGGTACAATGCGCCACTTGTCGGGGGCATAGAGAGTTCTGGCAAAGCCGATGATGCCATGCAGAATGATTTATATCTGGCATCATTCACATTCTTAGCTGATGGCTGGCCATACAGGTGGCACACATATTTGCTAAGACCATCAAAGGTAGACTGGTCTAGGGTAAGTCACCTTTCCCCCTCCTCCCACACTGTGCAACATCCTGATGTGCAATATCCACAGTGCAATACCCACCCACTACCGTCTGACACTGTGATTGTTATTTGTGTATTGCTATTCTGTATATTGTTGTTATTTTGTATATTGTACATGACTAACATTGTCTTATTGTATAGAATTTAATGTTTCTGTATAGGATTTTATGTTTCTATTTTATTACTTGTGATTTTATTACTGCACCTTTAGGTTTGAGTCCCAAATCTCGTTGTATGCAAATATAATGACAATAAAGTACAATCTAATCTAATCAGGGTCCCCCATTTTCAATTCATCATGACATTTATGACATACACGACATACAGATATCATGACATTTATGACACAAATCGATCTCTAAACAATGTTTGTATGTCTCCACAATGGTATGATTCTGGCCTGGTAGGTTAAGGTTAAGCCACCGTTCGACGCAGTTTCTATATCTATCCCACCGTGTCTGTAAAATCTTGTACACGTTCTTTCTGAACAGACGTGAGATGCATATAACATTGTTTAGAAACCTTTTTGCGAACTTTAGAAGGTGTTTTCTGTCCATTTTAGTCCGTAACGTTAGAGTGTGGATGTAATTTCTTTGTTGACACCGGATCGACCAATAGCAGCTCTCTTTGTTGCCGTATCCTCGCAAAAAAAGAGAGCTGCTATAGGTCGAGCGCAAGATACGTGACCGAACTCGCACCAATTGCGTCAAATAAAACTGCGGTGACCAAATATCCGTTTGCGAGGAAAGATCTAGTCCCGACTTTAAAATTATGATTGCGCAAAATGGGCTATTTTGTCAATGGAGAACTTTTTGTTTCTAAATCTACACCAATTATCTTTCACCCAGAGTGAAAATTGTGTAATTCGGGGAGGTGGGAACGGGATGAAACGATACAGCCTTCACCTTACGGCCTAATACTCTGTGTTCAGATTACATACATATGCGGCTAAGTGGCGCAGTGGGCAAGGCGCTCGCCACTAATGCAGGAGATGCTGGGTTCGAGCCCAGCTCTCGGCATTGCTACCAGCTTGGCTGGTCGTTCATACTGGGGGTGGACGGTATAAATGGTATACGGTATGAATTTGCTCTACGGTATGGATTTTGACTATACCTTGTAACCGGTAGAGCAGCTCTAAAATTATTTCACTCGTATTTGCCCCTAAAAATAGATAGAATTAGTCATAGATAATAGATATATGCAAACTGTAAAAAGTTATTTAGGAGCACAGAGGCTTCGCGCAGTGGGCGTGTCAACACGCAATTGTCATTTCATAATAAACACAGAAGCAAACGAGCTCTTCCGCCCTGCGTTTGAAGGCTGTGTGACAACTTATCTCGCGAGTCGTGCAGTTTCTATGTGTAATGTAAACTCTGCGACGAGTCCAATGGTCTAACATGCTTTGCATCCTCGCCATTCTGTAATGCCCACGTCGCGCTAAAACCTTATGTAATGTTAACTGTCGATGTAGCCTCAGCAAGCTAACGTTAGCTGGCTCCACTCCTACTGTAGCAGCCTGTTGATGTATTAGCCTCAGAAAGCTAACGTTAGCTAGCTCGCTCCACTCCTACTGTAGCAGCCTGTCGATGTATTAGCCTCAGCAAGCTAACGTTAGCCGGCCTCCACTCCTACTGTAGCAGCCTGTCGATGTATTAGCCTCAGCAAGCTAACGTTAGCCGGCCTCCACTCCTACTGTAGCAGCCTGTCGATGTATTAGCCTCAGCAAGCTAACGTTAGCTCGCTCCACTCCTACTGTAGCAGCCTGTCGATGTATTAGCCTCAGCAAGCTAACGTTAGCTCGCTCCACTCCTACTGTAGCAGCCTGTCGATGTATTCGTTTCAGCAAGCTAACGTTAGCTGGCTCCACTCCTACTGTAGCAGCCTGTCGATGTATTAGCCTCAGCAAGCTAATGTTAGCTTGCTCCACTCCTACTGTAGCAGCCTGTCGATGTATTAGCCTCAGCAAGCTAACGTGGGGTCATCCCTATGTTCCCCGGGTTCTATGTTCCCTGTTAAAAAAAAAAAAAAAAGGTTCTATGTTCCCCCATCCGCAAAAGGGTTCTATGTTCCCCGGGTCCTATGTTCCCCCTATGTTTCCCATGTTCCCCGGTAGCCGCAAAAGGGTTCTATGTTCCCCGGGTCCTATGTTCCCCCTATGTTTCTCCGGTAGCGATAAAGGCTCACCCCAGGCTCGCCACAGCAGTGGATTTCAAAGATAGCCACTTTTATAGATAATTCATTTGTATCGCAAAGGAGTCACGGATCTAGTCGGGCCACGTAGCATTATGTCGAGAAAAATCAAATACAATAAACAAGTGTAAAATAAAGAATTTAAAACGAAGTTTAGCCTATTAAATCATTTTATAAGCGTTAGTTCTTATTTGTGGTGTGAGAAGCATCCATCTGCAGAACGTCAGCCCAGCAGTCTCTATCCCTACGCTGTCAGGCTGTCACAGGCCCGCTCAGCAGCGCCACCCACCCAATGGCTGAATTGGAGTATTGCACTGTGCGTGATTGATTGATTGATTGATTGAAAACTTTATTAACAGATTGCAGAATGGGTACAGTACAGCTCAATACACACAATTGTTAATACTTTCGTCTTGTTTACATCAGGGTCCCCCATTTTCAATTCATAATGACATTTATGACATACTCAATGCAGTACTGTTACATTTGTGACATACAGTAAATATATACAAGGGGGAGTGAACTGTACATTTATGATGAATTGAAAATGGGGGACCCTGATGTAAACAAGACGGAAGTCTTTCTCTGGTCTGCATCCCCTTAACAATTGTGTGTATTGAGCTGTACTGTACTGTACCCATTCTGCAATCTGTTAATAAAGTTTTCAATCAATCAATCAATCCCGCACAGTGCAATACTCCAATTCAGCCATTGGCAATTCAGCCATTGGGTGGGTGGGTGGCGCTGCTGAGCGGGCCGCGTGTAGCTTTTCTCCAACGCGTCCGTGTTTCCGGGTTCCCGTTTTGCACTCTGATTGGCCAGGTCATGTGACATGTGCGCCAATCGGACGGCCAATTCTGCGCCTATTTCCGGGTCGAACAGCCTGAAAACTACCTAACGCCTAGTTTATCACTGGTTAAGCTTAGGCGACTCTTTCGAAGTTGGTTATGGTTAGAGTTTGGAATCAGGGCAGGCGTTCTATCACCATGTTCTAAGACAAACTCTAACCTTAACCAACTTCGAAAGAGTGCCTAAGCTTAACCAGTGTAGAAACTTGCGGTCCCACGATTGGGCGTACATGTCACATGACCTGGCCAATCAGAGACGCGGAAACACGAACGCGTTGGAGAAAGGCTACAGGCGAGCGGGCCTGTGACGGCCTGACAGCGTGGGGACAGAGAGTGCTGGGCTGACGTTCTGCAGATGGATGCTTCTCACACAGGCAAATAAGAACAACCGTTTATAAAAACGATTTAATAGGCTAAACTTCGTTGTTTTAAATTTGCTTTACACTTGTTTATTGTATTCGATTTTTGTCGACATAATGCTACGTGGCCCGACTAGATCCGTGACTCCGTTGAGATACAAATGAATTATCCCGCAAATAAGAACGAACGCTTATAAAAATGATTTAATAGGCTAAACTTCGTTGTTTTAAATAATTTGCTTTACACTTGTTTATTGTATTCGATTTTTGTCGACATAATGCTAGTGGCCCGACTAGATCCGTGACTCCGTTGAGATACAAATGAATTATCTATAAAAGTGACTATCTTTGGAATCCACTAGCTTGGGGAAACATAATAAGTCACTATCTTTGGAATCCACTCGCTACCGGCGAAACATAGGGGGAACATAGAATCCGGGGAACATAGAACCCTTTGCGGCTAGCGGGGAACATAGGACCCGGGGAACATAGAACCCGGGCAACATAGGGGGAACATAGAACCCGGGGAACATAGAACCCAAAAAAAATAAAAAGCAGGGAACATAGAACCCGGGGAACATAGGACCCGGGGAACATAGACATGTTCCCGCTAACGTTAGCTGGCTCCACTCCTACTATAGCAGCCTGTCGATGTATTAGCCTCAGCAAGCTAACGTTAGCTGGCTCCACTCCTACTATAGCAGCCTATCGATGTATTAGCCTCAGCAAGCTAACGTTAGCTCCACTCTAGCAGCCTCCTCCCTCCCTCTCTCTCTTACTCTGTCTCCCCCATCCCTCCCTCTCTCTCTCTGCTAACAATCCCGATTCGATTCTTGAACCTATTTAATTAAAAAGGAAGATATTGATGGATTGGACATTAGCTATAGTATAGCTCAGCAGCTGTAACAGAATACCAGCTGCCATACCAGTGTTTTACCCCTTCAGAAGCATTTATATAGACATTTTAAGATAAGTTAATATACCGTGATATATACCGTTACCGTCTATGCTTCAAATTATACCGTGATATACATTTTAGACCATACCGTCCAGCCCTAACGCAATTGGCAGTGTTAGGGGTGGGAAGCTGGTGGGTGGGGATCGGACGTTGTGGACAGCGACTCATACAGGTCGGTTGGTGCGCCTGTGCAGCAGAATCAGGAAGCAACGGGGGCGGCGTGTCCCTCCCACGCATACCCTCGCCGCTGAGAGATCGCGCTGTGCAGGTGAAAAGATGCGACGGCTGCCTCCTTGTGTCCCGGAGGGGACACGTGATGCAAGGCTTCGTCCACATTGCAGCAGGCCTGTGGGAGGCATGGCCTAACAGAGTTCGAGACAAGGGAGGGTAGAATTGGACAATACGAAATTGGGGATGGGAGAAAAATAGAAAATGGGAGAAAAAGTAGATACAAAAAAAAAGATTACATACATACAGGGAACAAAATTAACACCCGCCAAGCGCCAATGGCGTGTAGATTTCCTCCTTGGCTGGTAAATTACGGAGGCTACTCAGCCACTCTGGCGTGTAAAACAATTGGGAGCCAACTTTCTGAATTTAGAAATAGCTTCTGTTGTCAGCAGTTGCCTCTATACGTGACGTGTGTGTGTGTCCGTTCGTAGCATGAGATGCGTGCACCGCTTACTTCAAATTCACTTTCATTAACTATTTTTTACTGCAGCAATAATGCGCAAATGTTCTACGTTATATGCGTAAATGTCCGCTATGTGCCTAAAGTCAAGACTCTACAGTGTGTGTGTCCCGACCCCACTTCTCCTAGTCTCACACACAACTACACAACTACACAGCCCTACACTAAATATATATGTTTTAATAAATTATCTGCATTTTAAACTATTAATGCTGACTCATTCCTTCAGTCCACAAAAAATTATGCTAATATTATTTATGTTGTTTATGATATTACCGGTAATTGAAAATTGCATATGAGAGTATTATATAGTAATAATAACACATGGCAATATACTAAAAAGATATTTATCATTTTTGGCTGGTAAAAAATCTGCCTGGCTGGTAAGCCAAAAAGTAAATTTTGTTCCCTGCATAAATACACGTGTACTGTGTCCCATACTCAGTGTTCAGATTATATACTGTACACATACACGTGTACTGTGTCCCATACTCAGTGTTCAGATTACATACATACACATGTACTGTGTCCCATACTCAGTGTTCTGTGCTCAGTGTTCAGATTACATACACACATACATATGTGTACTAAATTGGATAAAGATATAACAATTGTATGGCAATTTTGGTAAATAAGGACCCGCAGACACATTTTCTAACCCAATTACAGCAAAAAAAAGTTGCCACATAAATAAAGTGCGCCCATGGTTGGCAAATTTTAATTGGACACCTCAAACCAGCGACCTCTGTATCCCCAAACGTAACTTACTGACTGTCTTGTACTGTATGTGGGAATCAGGTGACCAGTGTTGTGGTCGGAGTTAGACAGGAGTGGTTTAGCTATGGCTGTGTATGCATGTTTTACTCATTTGATATAAAATGATAATAATAATCTTTTATATAATCTCCCAAAATGAGATTAGATGCAAATGTATTGTCATCATACAGCACAAGTACAATACAACGAAAATAAGTTTGGCATTCAACCAGAGTGCAAATGTAAGTACAATAGTAAGCCGTTTATACTGGCTCTTAGATGTGCGCACGCAATTTTATAAATAAATAAAACCAACAATAAATAATATAATAATAACAAGAATTTACAATACCAAGCCGTTCGAAAATGCCGAATAAGTACGTAAATCAAGTTACGAAGGGTAAGTGGTTGAGTGTACATGGGTTTCATTCCAAATGATTAAATATTACACATATCACCTTTTAATGTTTGTCAAAGCACTACTATTTTCTTTCTTTCTCTGTCTGTCTGTGTGTCTCTCCCCCACCTCTCTCTCTCTCTCTCTCTCTCTCTCTCTCTCTCTCTCTCTCTCTCTCTCTCTCTCTCCCTCTATTCCCAGGTCAGGTGATAACAGCTCTGAGGGAGGCTGGTCTGCTGAACAACACCATTGTGATCTTCACTGCTGACCATGGAGATCTGGCCATGGAGCATCGCCAGTTCTACAAGATGTCCATGTTTGAGGGCAGCTCCCATGTCCCCCTGCTCATCATGGGCCCTGGGCTGCAGTCTAGCCTACTGGTCAGCCAGCCAGTGTCTCTGGTTGACCTCTACCCCACCATACTGGGTAAGGCAGGAAACACAAAATAAACAAACAAGCAAGCAAACCAGCTTTTGTGAGACAACTTCCTATATGTGCAAATAGGAACAAGAAGTGTCTGTTGATGGAGATGGTGTCCCTGTGTTACAGGTCCCAAAGCTGTCAGGTACCGTTCACAAATCATGTGTGTTCGATGTTGTCATTCCCCCCTGAAACACATAGGTATTGTCACCACGGAAGGAAGACACAAACTGTTTGCTTCATTGTCCAAATCTCCTCGAAGAGTTTTATTAACAAAACTCCTCATTTAACAAAACATTAATTTGCTATTCATATGTACATTTGTCCTCTGTACCAGTGTCAATGGTTATCAAAACATTAATTTCTTAAATCATATACATATTTTCCCGACTGCATCAGTGTCTCTGTTTCAATATCAATAACGTTCAATATGCTAATGCATGTGTGGGCTCTCCATATGAATGACAGTGCAAGATCACACCTTTGAAGGAAGGAGCGAGAGAGAAAGAGGGGGTGAGTGAGAGAGAGATGAGTGAGAGAGAGTGGTAGAGAGGGAGAGAGAGATGAGAGAGAGCGGTAGAGAGAGAGATGAGTGAGAGAGAGCGGTAGAGAGGGAGAGATAGAGAGCGTGGTAGAGAGGGAGAGAGGTAGAGATGAGTGAGAGAGAGATAGCCATGGTCCTCCTTTGGGGCATCTTTGCCACCTATATACAGTACTAGTAGTGCATGTAGTGTACTACAACATAGTGCAATTGAATCAACTAGAAGTTACACTTGACAAATCCCAATAGTTCAATGAGCACCATAGATAAACGTACTTTTACCTTTAAACTACTTGTAGTAGTTTAAGACTGTTCTTAAACTTCATAGAGAATATTCATTAACCCGAAATATTAGCTAAATCCAAACTTGGAACACAAGAGTGGAGCAGAGCGGAAAGCCTGACAGATGTACCCGCTGAGGTCCCCTACAACCATCAGAATACCGGGGAGGATCCGGGCCCCCCCTAGTGAGGGACGGGAGGGAGACCGGACCCGAGGGAACAGTACCTCAAACGCACAGGGTGAGCAGACCGTGGGACTTACCTTCGTATAGAATGGCCCGCAACTACTTGGTCGCGCATCCCGCACGCCACCAGGGAACGGACGTGAAGCAAAAAAAACCTGTCACAGCCCCCAACATTGCGGGGTCGGGGTCAAAAAGCCCCGACCCCGTGGCAAGGCCGTAGCAGCGGGGCGCGGAGGAGGCCCCAGCCCCAGGAAAAAGGGGCCTGGCGAGGTCAACGAGGCTGCGGCATCGAGACCCCACCAGACGGTCACTGGTGACACCATCCCCCACATCGCCAGCATATCGGACAGGGCCTACAACAAGTCAAGTCAGTTTTATTTGTATAGCACATTTCCAGGCAGCGGCAGCTGACACCAAAGTGCTTCACAAGCAAGTTGATAAAAACAAAATAGTGTGAGGCAAGGTATAAGATTAAAAGAAAGAAAAAAAAACATAGCAAAGCAATGAAAGCAACAAAAACAAAACAATATGGTGCAAGATATAGGATTAAAAACATAATAAAACAATGAAAGTAATAAAAACTGGTAGGACACAGTAAAACAAAGAGGATAGAAGGGCCAGGGGTCTAGTGGTGGTTAAGTAGGGGGGAAGGCCAAGGAGAACAGGTAGGTTTTCAAGAGTGATTTAAAAGCCTGTACGGTCTGGGCAGTCCGTACGCTGAGGGGGAGGCTGTTCCACAATCTAGGCGCTGCGGTGGAGAAAGCTCTGTCTCCCCTAGTCTTGAGCCTGGTTCCTGATCTGAGGGATCGGTGGGGGGTGTGGCGGTGCAGGAGCTCGGACAGATAGGAGGGAGCCGTGCCATTTAATGATTTAAAAACATTTAGTGCTAATTTAAAATTACAGGCAGCCAGTGGAGCGAGGCCAAAACTGGGCTGATGTGTTCGTGTTTTCTTGTTTTGGTGAGGAGGCGCGCGGCTGCGTTCTGCACCAGTTGTAGGCGGCGGAGGAGGGACTTGTCGATGCCCGTGTACAGAGCATTGCAGTAGTCGAGGCGGGTGGTGACAAAGACATGTATCACCGTCTCTAGGTTACTTTGGGAGAGGTATGCCTTTGTCTTCGCCAGGAGTCTAAGGTGGTAAAAGCTGTTTTTAACTACGGCGCTGACCTGTCTATCGAATTTAAAATTGCTGTCGAAGATGACCCCGAGGTTCTTGACAGAGGTGGAGAGGTTTGGGCCCAGGGGACCAAGTGCGTCAATGAGGGGGGGCGGGGGGGCACTATTAAAAACAATGACCTTGGTTTTCCCTTCGTTGTCATGTCAGGGAGTTTTCTGACATCCAGCACTTGATTTCTGCCAGGCAATTTTTCGGCCTATTTATGAATAGTTTTCAAATAAACACTAGATTATCGATAGTATGTGTACTTATGCACGCTAGAGAAGCCGGCTGAAAAATCGATTCTCTTATTTCCTGATCAGCACACACACACTCACAGCCACACACACACATATGGGACACGCTGAGATATAGGTGAAAAAAACTCTGATTATCCCAAGACTGGTAAAATAGATTCCTTACCTCAGATCAGATGTTCTCCAAAAAGATTATTCCAATTCCTGATTGCCATTCCAAATATCCAACACTGGGTACTGGTAACACATATTCCACGCTGTTCTGCAGCTCGGCAATGAGTGGGATCGTCTCCGGTTACATGCCTGACAAGTAAAATGTGGATTCCGGACCCTTTTTTTCCCATCCATTTAATTCAGTCCAATCCAATGGGTGCAATACCATCCGGAGAGACGATAGGGGGCGGTATTTTCCCTGTTCGAGCTCAGACAGATCCCCACTGGTAACGCGAGGCTAGATTGATGAAAAATGAATGGAAATCGATAATAAAAAAAAATAGCGATTAAATAACGAGATTTCTCGTTTGTGGCACTCAACGCATGGCATGAACTAACGAGATTTCTCGTGGCTGGCACTCAAAGTGTTAAGCAAAGAAAAATATCAGACTGAAGAGAGGGACTCAAAAAGTCCTTGGTTTACATGCCGAACGTTTCGCAATTATGCCACATCAATGTGGAACGCCCTACCCAAAGCTGTAAAGCAGTGGTCACCAACCCGTCGATCTTGATCGACTGGTCGATCTTTGAGACCTTCCCTGTAGATCTTTCCCTGATTTTTTTTTTCTTTTTTTCTTTTTCTTCTTTTTCTAATCTTTCCCTGAGAGTCCACATTACAGTTCTACTTTTGTTTTGATGTGAAAAGTGATGCTGCATAAGAGGACTGCACTTAGCACTGACTGAGAAAGTACATATTACAGTTCTACTTTATAAAATGCTAATTGTAAATATGTTTGGCAATGTTAATTAATAGGAGAAGGTCCACATTACAGTTCTACTTTTGTTTTGATGTGAAAAGTGATGCTGCATAAGATGACTGCACTCAGCACTGACTGAGAAAGTACACATTACAGTTCTACTTTATAAAATGCGAATTGTAAATATGTTTGTCAATGTTAATAATATGAGAAAGTCCACATTACAGCTCTACTTTTGTTTTGATGTGAAAAGTGATGCTGCATAAGATGACTGCACTCAGCACTGACTGAGAAAGTACACATTACAGTTCTACTTTATAAAATGCTAATTGTAAATATGTTTGTCAATGTTAATAATATGAGAAAGTCCACATTACAGTTTTTTTTATTTTATGTGAAAAGTGATGCTGCATAAGATGACTGCACTTAGCACTGACTGAGAAAGTACATATTACAGTTCTACTTTGACGTTTTAATGTTGGACCAAAGCATTGCATGTAATTAGAATACAGGCAAATAAAAGTCATTTAGTTTAAAGTACAATCTTGGCTGTCTTTTTCTCTCAACGCTTCAATAGGTAGATTTTGCCTTCACCAAATAAAAAAGGTGATCTTGGGCTTAAAAAGGTTGGTGACCACTGCTGTAAAGGAATGTGAATCCCTACCCACATTCAAAACCGCTCTTAAAGAGCACCTACGGAAGGCTGCAATTCGAAACTGGCCACCGTAAATGTCCAAACCCCCCCACCCCCACCCCCTCATAATAGACAGTCTCCTCCCCACCGCATGTATATATTCTCTCCCCGCCGTATGTATATTTCTCTCCCACCCACCCACCCCCTCCAAATGTACAGTCTCCTCCCCACCGTATGTATATATTCTCTCCCCACCGTATGTATATATCTCTCCCACCCACCCACCCCCTCCTAATGTACAGTCCCCTCCCCATCATATGTATATACTCTGTCAGGATCTATGGGTAACAGTACTGTATATTTGAATATCGTATATGTCACAAATGTGACAGTACTAAATACCTGTATGTCATATATGTCCCTATGCCATAAATGTCATGTATGTTGTGTATGTCATAAATGTCACTATGAATTGAAAATGGGGGACCCTGATGTAAACAAGACAAACGTCTTTCTCTGGTCTGCATCCCCTTAACAATTGTGTTTATTGAGCCGTACTGTATTGTACCCATTCTGCAATCTGTTAAATAAAGTTTTCATTCATTCATTCATTCATTCATTCATTCATTCATTCATTCATTCATTCATTCATTCATTCATTCATTCATTCATTCATTCATTCATTCATTCATTCATTCATTCATTCATTTATTCATTCATTCATTCATTCATTCACATATGTACAACTCTGTAAGCTAACAATAGCACACCAGTTGCGGACTCAAATGCTATGTTTGACCTAAAACGTATTTACATGAAACACACACAACCCTCATCATACAATGAAGCCGTCAAGTTCACTTTTACCACGTAAGAAAGAACACTGGCTCAGGTAGAGAGAAGGACATAAGCCCTTGGCTACAGTAAGTGCTAGAACACAGGCCTTGCAAGTAGGGATGCTCGATATTGGCTTTTTTACCGATTCCGATATTGTCCAACTCTTAATTTCCGATACCGATATCAACCAATATCAACCGATACCGATATATGCAGGGTTTCCCACCCCAAAAAACGGAATAATTTCAGGTAACTAATAATTTCACTGGATATATATATAACAAATATTGTTATTGTTTTTTTCTTTTTTTAAACCGATACCGATATTTTCCGATATCACATTTGACTGCCGATATCGGCCGATAATATCGGACATCCCTACTTGCAAGTTATACACAACAGCAACCGAAACAAATTTCAGATAAATTTGCACAAAACTCGCAAGCAAGAACGCGACCCTATAGCATTTTTAGCTGCGTGGTTTATATCGCACACGTCGTATCCCCCGAAATACAGTGAAGTAAACACACGTTTTGTCAAACAAAAAACAGTCCCCCTTTCAGGAGGGACCCTTTTATGTTATTAACCAAAATCATTTGGGGTGGGGGAGTGGGGCAGAAGGGGTAATGTGTCCTACTTTCTCTGAGCTCATTACCTGTACCCCCGGGCGCAGGACGACTGACGGCAACAATGGTGGTCTCCCAGTTAACGAGGCCTCTTGCTGGCGGGGCCAGTAGTGGCGACGGCTGGAGTCCTGCTCCGGCGTTTCGCCCCCATATCCTGCGGCCGGCCGTGGTGCAGGCTGACGACATCATCTGCCAGAGACGACACCGAATCAGAGTGTCCAGGGCCCGCTATCTCCCCACGGCTATCGCTAACGGTTAGCAACAAGCTAACGGCTAGTTCTTACAGGCCCACCGTTAGCTACCGGCTAACGGCTAGCTACTGAAGCTGCGTAAGGTGGAGAATAGCGATGCAGGCCTGGTCACTCCAGATAGCCAACTGCCTAGCTCAAAGAAAAAGGCAGACAACGCTCGCCTCCCTCACAGGACGGCGTTGCCAGAGATACAGTGGCGTCGGCAGCCGAGCCCGGTTTATGCGGGCCACTGCCGCCCTAAGCTCGGGGACAAAAACGGCGGGAGGCTCAACCCACTTTCTCTTTTTGATAGGCAGGTGCCAACGTCCAGTGCGGATGGCAGTAGGGTGTCCCGTCTCGGAGGTGGGACTTGAACCCAGACTCGGACAACGGGGCTCCCAGGAAAACAAAGCACACTCTGCCTGAGGGGAGAGAGCTCTGTTTTTGTGGGGCGTCAAACAAGAACTCCCCGCCCCCTCCATGCAATCCCAATTGTCCATCGGACATTTACCGGCTAATGGCTAGCTACAAGCTAACGGCTAGTCATAGGCCAGCGGTTAGCTACCGGTTAATGGTTAGCTACAGGCTAACGGCCAGTTACTGTATCTGTATCGGACGCGATGGAGAGGTAACGGAGGAATCCTCGCCTGGAGCCGACTGTTCTGCGGGGCCGTATGCCTGAGCAGCCGACCCCGCACAACCGCCGGTGGATGTCAGAATAATCCTCTAGACTCTCCGGTGGTGACGACATTATTCTTTCTTTCTCCCGTAAATTAGTGAGAGAGGGAAAAACAAAAGACAATGCCAACACAGCTCCTATAACTACACTAACTACTTTAAGCACTAAACTTGAAGAGGTGCTCTACACATACTTCACGGTGGTGAAAGTAGGGAAGGAGCTGGTAGTATGGCCATGACCCCGCTTATATGTGAGCGGATGTGGGCGTGGTCAGGCAGGTGTGATGCGTGCATGTGGTTGAAAGTTTTCATGATAGCATATGATTAAAGGGACAGTTCCAATAGAGCGCAAATCTATACGAAATATAACTGTTCTGTCCTCCCCTGTGTGAGATGCTGATCCTGGTTGTACTGTCCTGTGTTTTGTTTGTCGTTATTTTATGTTTATTCACAAAAACCCATGGTAAATATAATTAAACATATTTTTTTGTTACTCTGGCTATCGTTTCCAATTATGTTACATTGACAAGACGATGAGCACTCTTTCAGTCAATGGTAACGTAATACACATGTGGAACGCCCTACCCACAGCTGTAAAGGAATGTGTGTTAACAGAACTCACTTCAAGGCGGCAATAATGTGGTCAAGAGGCATGGTTTCTATCTTGTGCCTGAACTGGCGTGGCTTCTTTTATTCACACATAAGCAGTAGTTGTACAACACTCTTCTCTCTTTGAGAGACGTTGGAGGAGAGAACGATAGGGGCGGGCACCACCTCTTTTATAGTCGCCCTAAGGTAGAATACCTGAGTGGCTACGCCCAGAGCGCCCTCCAGTGGGGACAGATATATATGCACCAAGGCAATCACTGATGGAGACAATTGTCTACACAGGTAAACAGTTACTAGTGTAAACAGTCATATGTATAGTTGGACAGTTACTAACAATCCCATACAGAGTCTCTTATCTCAACACTCACTCACACTATCTCAACACTGGCTGACTTCTGGGAAAAACATTTTTAACAAAGGAAATAATATATATATAAACTCAAAAGCTTTCATAGGGTATGACATTCAATACCTTCACATTAGACATGACCCTTGCAAATCACATCAGTTTTAATTTGAAAACAGGTTCCTTCACAGTATCTATCTTTCTTATCTGATGGCATACCTGATGAGATGATATTATTTATAATGACATGTTTACATCTATATTGACACCTCAGGTTCCTAATAATCACAATGGTCCCCTGGTTGTCCTTATAAACAACAGTCTCCATATATATACACAATGTTCATCATTTTAAACGGTTTAGACAGAACGCCCATCCTACAAAAACACCATATTTGGTAGAGAGGATATATTATTTCAATTACCTACTACATCTTGAACAATGCATTCATAACCTTATCTCCATCACTTCGAGCAGTTGCTCTAGATCAGGGGTCGCCAATTAGGTTTTGCGGCGGGCCAGATTTTCCCCAAGCCGTTGCTTCGCGGGCCAGG
Organism: Notolepis coatsorum; assembly: GCF_963971535.1. Lineage (NCBI taxonomy): Eukaryota > Metazoa > Chordata > Actinopteri > Aulopiformes > Paralepididae > Notolepis > Notolepis coatsorum. Next base: position 135,957,819 of record NC_140165.1, on the reverse strand, counting down.
ATCAAAAACAATGGCTAATTTAATATACTGATATTGAAAAAAGACAAACGTTTTTCTCTGGTCTGCATCCCCCCAACAACCGTGTGCACTGCGCCGCACTGCACTGCACCCACTCTGCAATCCGCCAAACAAAGTTCTCACTCATCCATTCATTCATGAACAGCTCTCAGCTGTTGCAGATCAGCTTAACAATTGTGTGTATTGCGCCGTACTGTATTGTACCCATTCTGCAATCATTCATTCATGAACAGCAGATCAGCTGTTGCAGATCACCGCGGCGGGTGATGAACAGATCAGAAGACAGAATGCATGAAAACACGACTCACCATACCTTGTTTGTTGTTCAGTCCTCCAAAATCCCTGCTAATGTTTGAAACATGTCACATATCCACTCGCCGCCCTCCAATTCCAGATTGGCGTTGAATGCAGCTACTTTATCTGCCAACTTGAACGCAGTTGTAATAACAACCATTTCCTCGTTGTTGTTGTCGCCACATATTATGCAGAGAGGACGTCGGCTCGGCACGCAAGAATCACCGACCTGTTGCAATAAACCCGTATTTTAAGTATGGCTCCTGTTTATTAAAAGAAGCGTTATATTTCCCTGTTGCATTTCCCTATCCAAAGATGTTTGTTTTGTTTTTTAACACATTTTGTTACTCGCTCCATCTCGAACGCGGAAGTGAAAGTTCGTTAGGGACTATTCCATTGGTTCTCCCAGTCCACGTGACCATTTCTAGCATTTCAATTGGCTATAGTGCTATTGATGACTACCGGTAGATAGATACAGCTTCACAATAAAAGACACCCTGACGTCCCGAGTGAATATTTCCTGCGCGTAAAATAAATATCATATTCTCAAAATAATCTGACGGGCCAGAAATTATTGTTGGCGGGCCAATATCGGCCCGCGGGCCGCCTATTGCCGATCCCTGCTCTAGATAAACACATTTTTATTGTCATAGCTAGAGATATATACTCAGCTTCACAGACTGATAGTATCCCTGTAGGCTCTAAGCCTTTAAGCCCTTGCTGTCCGTCTGCAGCACCTCTGGGATAACGGAAAAACATATTTTGACGTAGTTCAATGATTCTCTGTGGGATCAACAAAAAGAATACTATGACATCCTTACTCACTACAGAACATAGGTCAGGGCGAGTACAGGCTGTCTAACAGAATGAAGTTACCCACAGTTTATCTATACATTTCTCACTTCAGTCAAACAAAAAAAACATCTCAGGACCTTCTCCCCCATATCTCTTCTGGGATATTTTTACACAGTTGATAGACTGTTCGAAGTCCATACCTATAAAATTGTTTAACCTGCCTAGGTCTTTCTTTTGTGGTCTGGGGCGATGATCAAATCCTCCACTTCTGTATTTTTAAACATAGATCACCTCTGTACTTTAACATTGTAAACCACCCACCTTTGTACTTCAACATGGGGTTAAACATATGATCCATTTCAGCATTTTAAACCTGGTAACTCATCCACCTCTGTACTTAAACATGGGACCAAATATATGGCTAAATTCTTCAGCATTCAATCAATTTCTATGAACCATACTTTGTATTTACCGTGGTCTTCAATACCTTCCTGGATTGGATGCCCCCATCTCCCTCCCACTGACTGCCTGCCCTCTAGTAACTTGGTTGGATACATCCATTTTCCCTCCCACTGTATGCATGCCCTCTACGGGGAACATTGTGGCCTCTTTAGAGGTCGGGTCTACCCCACTGACTACCCTGTAGTAGTGCTCAACGGGGATAGGTGTATTGTCCTCTTCGTCACTCCCTTCCCGGGCATAGCCTGTCAGACATTCTGGGGGTCTGTGTTCCCTTGTGGAATACCTCCCACTGCTTGAGGCGCTTGACGTCACCCTCAGGTGCTTCTCGTCATCGCCCTCTGGGGGTTGCTGACTGTCTGTCTGCGCAACTGTACTGAGTACACTGGGGTGTTGTGTTTCTATTTCTACACACCTTGTTCTGGAGTCCAGCTCTGGCTCCTCTGTCTGTGTCTCGCCCTCACAGGTTGCCTTTGTGACAAACTTGACTAGCATGTGTTTCAGTACTATCCCTTTACCGGGATGATAAACTAGGAGAGCAGGACTTCCTCTGTCGTGTCCTACGAAAAATCCTTTAACATCCTTGGACTTGGGTTTTCCCTTGTCCTGCAGGTACACATAACACACTGATCCAAATCGGTGCATTCTGGCTAGATTACACTTCTTTCCTGTCAGTGCTGTATATGGAGTGGTGCCCGAGTGCTTATTAAAGCACCTGTTTCTGGTGTAAGCGGCTTCTTGTACCGCATAATGCCACAGGCTCTTTGGTAAGTTACTATCTGCTAGCTTACATCTAGCCATTTCGGAAAGGGTGTGCCATTCCCTCTCTGCCACCCCGCTCTGGTGTGTGGGATATGGACATGACGCCTCATGTCTTATCTTATACCTTCCCAACAGTGATTGGAACTCTCTGTTTGTGAACTCGGTTTCGTGGTCGGACCTCAAACATTTTACTGTACCATAAGGAGCTACGTCTGGCAGGAATTTTTCCGTGGCCTGGAGTATGTCACTTTTTTCTTTGATAAAGTAAACAAACACTGACCCTGTACACACTAGGGGTGGGAATCACCAGTTTCATCACGATACGATACGATATCGATTCTTTGGACAACGATACGATATTATCCGATATCACACAGTCTGCCACGATACGATACGATTCAATTCAGGTGCCTGCGATCGATATGAGACGATATTATATGCCCATTTAACACAATCAGTAACATTTAAATCAACAAAAAAAAGGCAATGGAAATATCATTTGACATTTTTATTTTAGAGCTCTTCCAGACATTTAAATGAAAAACAATCTATTGTTTTTAATACAAATAGACATCCTGTTCACTGTTTTTGGTTCGTTTTTATTTTTTTTCTCGATATTAATATCCTATTCACTGTCACAGAGCTGTATTTTGGCTGGAAAAGCCGGCCAGATCCTGTTAGTGGGGCTATCCCGAGAATGCACCCTCCTTCCCAGTCCCCACTTCTCTCTGCCTATGGCTCTGGGTTAGCTTGTTAGCTTACGCTAATGTAACGTTATCTTCGATATTTAACGCGACGTGGGCATAATGGAGTGGCGAGGATTGCAAAGCAGGTTAGATGCATTGGACCCGTTGCGGAATAAAACGGCAGGGACATGTTTTGGGTCACAGAATAGGCACACTAGTCTTGCTCGGCTCTGGGTTAGCTTGTTAGCTTACGCTAACGTAACGTTATCTTCGATCTTTAACGCGACGTTGGCATAATGGAGTGGCGAGGATTGCAAAGCAGGTTAGATGCATTGGACCCGTTGCGGAATAAAACAGCAGGGACATGTTTTGGGTCACAGAATAGGCACACTAGTCTTGCTCTAGTGACGCTCTGTGTGCTGTTGATGTTAAACGGAGTTTCACAACACTGGGCGCTGGGCGATGACGTCGCCGTCGCCGGATTTTCAAAAATAAGAGTATCGCAATATGAATCGATCTTTTTACGTTGAATCGATCCTATTTGATTATTGATAATAGACACACATCTGTAAAAGACTGTACATATCCAAAACCTCCTATGGACTCGTTGCTTACTGGGCCGACTAGGTCCATGTCAACTAGTGCAAGTGGTACCCCTACTCTGTCTGTGGGATTTCTGTATCTCGGTTGGGTAAACTTCCCCGTTTTGCACATTGCAACATTTGTCAGGTTTACGCTTCTCCCCCTCAATGTGCATACCCTCTGATACTACTTGTAGTTTCAGTAAATCCTCGTAATTGTCGATGCCCGTGTACAGAGCATTGCAGTAGTCGAGGCGGGTGGTGACAAAGACATGTATCACCGTCTCTAGGTTACTTTGGGAGAGGTATGCCTTTGTCTTCGCCAGGAGTCTAAGGTGGTAAAAGCTGTTTTTAACTACGGCGCTGACCTGTCTATCGAATTTAAAATTGCTGTCGAAGATGACCCCGAGGTTCTTGACAGAGGTGGAGAGGTTTGGGCCCAGGGGACCAAGTGCGTCAATGAGGGGGGGCGGGGGGGCACTATTAAAAACAATGACCTTGGTTTTCCCTTCGTTGTCATGTCAGGGAGTTTTCTGACATCCAGCACTTGATTTCTGCCAGGCAATTTTTCGGCCTATTTATGAATAGTTTTCAAATAAACACTAGATTATCGATAGTATGTGTACTTATGCACGCTAGAGAAGCCGGCTGAAAAATCGATTCTCTTATTTCCTGATCAGCACACACACACTCACAGCCACACACACACATATGGGACACGCTGAGATATAGGTGAAAAAAACTCTGATTATCCCAAGACTGGTAAAATAGATTCCTTACCTCAGATCAGATGTTCTCCAAAAAGATTATTCCAATTCCTGATTGCCATTCCAAATATCCAACACTGGGTACTGGTAACACATATTCCACGCTGTTCTGCAGCTCGGCAATGAGTGGGATCGTCTCCGGTTACATGCCTGACAAGTAAAATGTGGATTCCGGACCCTTTTTTTCCCATCCATTTAATTCAGTCCAATCCAATGGGTGCAATACCATCCGGAGAGACGATAGGGGGCGGTATTTTCCCTGTTCGAGCTCAGACAGATCCCCACTGGTAACGCGAGGCTAGATTGATGAAAAATGAATGGAAATCGATAATAAAAAAAAATAGCGATTAAATAACGAGATTTCTCGTTTGTGGCACTCAACGCATGGCATGAACTAACGAGATTTCTCGTGGCTGGCACTCAAAGTGTTAAGCAAAGAAAAATATCAGACTGAAGAGAGGGACTCAAAAAGTCCTTGGTTTACATGCCGAACGTTTCGCAATTATGCCACATCAATGTGGAACGCCCTACCCAAAGCTGTAAAGCAGTGGTCACCAACCCGTCGATCTTGATCGACTGGTCGATCTTTGAGACCTTCCCTGTAGATCTTTCCCTGGTTTTTTTTTTCTTTTTTTCTTTTTCTTCTTTTTCTAATCTTTCCCTGAGAGTCCACATTACAGTTCTACTTTTGTTTTGATGTGAAAAGTGATGCTGCATAAGAGGACTGCACTTAGCACTGACTGAGAAAGTACATATTACAGTTCTACTTTATAAAATGCTAATTGTAAATATGTTTGGCAATGTTAATTAATAGGAGAAGGTCCACATTACAGTTCTACTTTTGTTTTGATGTGAAAAGTGATGCTGCATAAGATGACTGCACTCAGCACTGACTGAGAAAGTACACATTACAGTTCTACTTTATAAAATGCGAATTGTAAATATGTTTGTCAATGTTAATAATATGAGAAAGTCCACATTACAGCTCTACTTTTGTTTTGATGTGAAAAGTGATGCTGCATAAGATGACTGCACTCAGCACTGACTGAGAAAGTACACATTACAGTTCTACTTTATAAAATGCTAATTGTAAATATGTTTGTCAATGTTAATAATATGAGAAAGTCCACATTACAGTTTTTTTTATTTTATGTGAAAAGTGATGCTGCATAAGATGACTGCACTTAGCACTGACTGAGAAAGTACATATTACAGTTCTACTTTGACGTTTTAATGTTGGACCAAAGCATTGCATGTAATTAGAATACAGGCAAATAAAAGTCATTTAGTTTAAAGTACAATCTTGGCTGTCTTTTTCTCTCAACGCTTCAATAGGTAGATTTTGCCTTCACCAAATAAAAAAGGTGATCTTGGGCTTAAAAAGGTTGGTGACCACTGCTGTAAAGGAATGTGAATCCCTACCCACATTCAAAACCGCTCTTAAAGAGCACCTACGGAAGGCTGCAATTCGAAACTGGCCACCGTAAATGTCCAAACCCCCCCACCCCCACCCCCTCATAATAGACAGTCTCCTCCCCACCGCATGTATATATTCTCTCCCCGCCGTATGTATATTTCTCTCCCACCCACCCACCCCCTCCAAATGTACAGTCTCCTCCCCACCGTATGTATATATTCTCTCCCCACCGTATGTATATATCTCTCCCACCCACCCACCCCCTCCTAATGTACAGTCCCCTCCCCATCATATGTATATACTCTGTCAGGATCTATGGGTAACAGTACTGTATATTTGAATATCGTATATGTCACAAATGTGACAGTACTAAATACCTGTATGTCATATATGTCCCTATGCCATAAATGTCATGTATGTTGTGTATGTCATAAATGTCACTATGAATTGAAAATGGGGGACCCTGATGTAAACAAGACAAACGTCTTTCTCTGGTCTGCATCCCCTTAACAATTGTGTTTATTGAGCCGTACTGTATTGTACCCATTCTGCAATCTGTTAAATAAAGTTTTCATTCATTCATTCATTCATTCATTCATTCATTCATTCATTCATTCATTCATTCATTCATTCATTCATTCATTCATTCATTCATTTATTCATTCATTCATTCATTCATTCACATATGTACAACTCTGTAAGCTAACAATAGCACACCAGTTGCGGACTCAAATGCTATGTTTGACCTAAAACGTATTTACATGAAACACACACAACCCTCATCATACAATGAAGCCGTCAAGTTCACTTTTACCACGTAAGAAAGAACACTGGCTCAGGTAGAGAGAAGGACATAAGCCCTTGGCTACAGTAAGTGCTAGAACACAGGCCTTGCAAGTAGGGATGCTCGATATTGGCTTTTTTACCGATTCCGATATTGTCCAACTCTTAATTTCCGATACCGATATCAACCAATATCAACCGATACCGATATATGCAGGGTTTCCCACCCCAAAAAACGGAATAATTTCAGGTAACTAATAATTTCACTGGATATATATATAACAAATATTGTTATTGTTTTTTTCTTTTTTTAAACCGATACCGATATTTTCCGATATCACATTTGACTGCCGATATCGGCCGATAATATCGGACATCCCTACTTGCAAGTTATACACAACAGCAACCGAAACAAATTTCAGATAAATTTGCACAAAACTCGCAAGCAAGAACGCGACCCTATAGCATTTTTAGCTGCGTGGTTTATATCGCACACGTCGTATCCCCCGAAATACAGTGAAGTAAACACACGTTTTGTCAAACAAAAAACAGTCCCCCTTTCAGGAGGGACCCTTTTATGTTATTAACCAAAATCATTTGGGGTGGGGGAGTGGGGCAGAAGGGGTAATGTGTCCTACTTTCTCTGAGCTCATTACCTGTACCCCCGGGCGCAGGACGACTGACGGCAACAATGGTGGTCTCCCAGTTAACGAGGCCTCTTGCTGGCGGGGCCAGTAGTGGCGACGGCTGGAGTCCTGCTCCGGCGTTTCGCCCCCATATCCTGCGGCCGGCCGTGGTGCAGGCTGACGACATCATCTGCCAGAGACGACACCGAATCAGAGTGTCCAGGGCCCGCTATCTCCCCACGGCTATCGCTAACGGTTAGCAACAAGCTAACGGCTAGTTCTTACAGGCCCACCGTTAGCTACCGGCTAACGGCTAGCTACTGAAGCTGCGTAAGGTGGAGAATAGCGATGCAGGCCTGGTCACTCCAGATAGCCAACTGCCTAGCTCAAAGAAAAAGGCAGACAACGCTCGCCTCCCTCACAGGACGGCGTTGCCAGAGATACAGTGGCGTCGGCAGCCGAGCCCGGTTTATGCGGGCCACTGCCGCCCTAAGCTCGGGGACAAAAACGGCGGGAGGCTCAACCCACTTTCTCTTTTTGATAGGCAGGTGCCAACGTCCAGTGCGGATGGCAGTAGGGTGTCCCGTCTCGGAGGTGGGACTTGAACCCAGACTCGGACAACGGGGCTCCCAGGAAAACAAAGCACACTCTGCCTGAGGGGAGAGAGCTCTGTTTTTGTGGGGCGTCAAACAAGAACTCCCCGCCCCCTCCATGCAATCCCAATTGTCCATCGGACATTTACCGGCTAATGGCTAGCTACAAGCTAACGGCTAGTCATAGGCCAGCGGTTAGCTACCGGTTAATGGTTAGCTACAGGCTAACGGCCAGTTACTGTATCTGTATCGGACGCGATGGAGAGGTAACGGAGGAATCCTCGCCTGGAGCCGACTGTTCTGCGGGGCCGTATGCCTGAGCAGCCGACCCCGCACAACCGCCGGTGGATGTCAGAATAATCCTCTAGACTCTCCGGTGGTGACGACATTATTCTTTCTTTCTCCCGTAAATTAGTGAGAGAGGGAAAAACAAAAGACAATGCCAACACAGCTCCTATAACTACACTAACTACTTTAAGCACTAAACTTGAAGAGGTGCTCTACACATACTTCACGGTGGTGAAAGTAGGGAAGGAGCTGGTAGTATGGCCATGACCCCGCTTATATGTGAGCGGATGTGGGCGTGGTCAGGCAGGTGTGATGCGTGCATGTGGTTGAAAGTTTTCATGATAGCATATGATTAAAGGGACAGTTCCAATAGAGCGCAAATCTATACGAAATATAACTGTTCTGTCCTCCCCTGTGTGAGATGCTGATCCTGGTTGTACTGTCCTGTGTTTTGTTTGTCGTTATTTTATGTTTATTCACAAAAACCCATGGTAAATATAATTAAACATATTTTTTTGTTACTCTGGCTATCGTTTCCAATTATGTTACATTGACAAGACGATGAGCACTCTTTCAGTCAATGGTAACGTAATACACATGTGGAACGCCCTACCCACAGCTGTAAAGGAATGTGTGTTAACAGAACTCACTTCAAGGCGGCAATAATGTGGTCAAGAGGCATGGTTTCTATCTTGTGCCTGAACTGGCGTGGCTTCTTTTATTCACACATAAGCAGTAGTTGTACAACACTCTTCTCTCTTTGAGAGACGTTGGAGGAGAGAACGATAGGGGCGGGCACCACCTCTTTTATAGTCGCCCTAAGGTAGAATACCTGAGTGGCTACGCCCAGAGCGCCCTCCAGTGGGGACAGATATATATGCACCAAGGCAATCACTGATGGAGACAATTGTCTACACAGGTAAACAGTTACTAGTGTAAACAGTCATATGTATAGTTGGACAGTTACTAACAATCCCATACAGAGTCTCTTATCTCAACACTCACTCACACTATCTCAACACTGGCTGACTTCTGGGAAAAACATTTTTAACAAAGGAAATAATATATATATAAACTCAAAAGCTTTCATAGGGTATGACATTCAATACCTTCACATTAGACATGACCCTTGCAAATCACATCAGTTTTAATTTGAAAACAGGTTCCTTCACAGTATCTATCTTTCTTATCTGATGGCATACCTGATGAGATGATATTATTTATAATGACATGTTTACATCTATATTGACACCTCAGGTTCCTAATAATCACAATGGTCCCCTGGTTGTCCTTATAAACAACAGTCTCCATATATATACACAATGTTCATCATTTTAAACGGTTTAGACAGAACGCCCATCCTACAAAAACACCATATTTGGTAGAGAGGATATATTATTTCAATTACCTACTACATCTTGAACAATGCATTCATAACCTTATCTCCATCACTTCGAGCAGTTGCTCTAGATCAGGGGTCGCCAATTAGGTTTTGCGGCGGGCCAGATTTTCCCCAAGCCGTTGCTTCGCGGGCCAGGATCAAAAACAATGGCTAATTTAATATACTGATATTGAAAAAAGACAAACGTTTTTCTCTGGTCTGCATCCCCCCAACAACCGTGTGCACTGCGCCGCACTGCACTGCACCCACTCTGCAATCCGCCAAACAAAGTTCTCACTCATCCATTCATTCATGAACAGCTCTCAGCTGTTGCAGATCAGCTTAACAATTGTGTGTATTGCGCCGTACTGTATTGTACCCATTCTGCAATCATTCATTCATGAACAGCAGATCAGCTGTTGCAGATCACCGCGGCGGGTGATGAACAGATCAGAAGACAGAATGCATGAAAACACGACTCACCATACCTTGTTTGTTGTTCAGTCCTCCAAAATCCCTGCTAATGTTTGAAACATGTCACATATCCACTCGCCGCCCTCCAATTCCAGATTGGCGTTGAATGCAGCTACTTTATCTGCCAACTTGAACGCAGTTGTAATAACAACCATTTCCTCGTTGTTGTTGTCGCCACATATTATGCAGAGAGGACGTCGGCTCGGCACGCAAGAATCACCGACCTGTTGCAATAAACCCGTATTTTAAGTATGGCTCCTGTTTATTAAAAGAAGCGTTATATTTCCCTGTTGCATTTCCCTATCCAAAGATGTTTGTTTTGTTTTTTAACACATTTTGTTACTCGCTCCATCTCGAACGCGGAAGTGAAAGTTCGTTAGGGACTATTCCATTGGTTCTCCCAGTCCACGTGACCATTTCTAGCATTTCAATTGGCTATAGTGCTATTGATGACTACCGGTAGATAGATACAGCTTCACAATAAAAGACACCCTGACGTCCCGAGTGAATATTTCCTGCGCGTAAAATAAATATCATATTCTCAAAATAATCTGACGGGCCAGAAATTATTGTTGGCGGGCCAATATCGGCCCGCGGGCCGCCTATTGCCGATCCCTGCTCTAGATAAACACATTTTTATTGTCATAGCTAGAGATATATACTCAGCTTCACAGACTGATAGTATCCCTGTAGGCTCTAAGCCTTTAAGCCCTTGCTGTCCGTCTGCAGCACCTCTGGGATAACGGAAAAACATATTTTGACGTAGTTCAATGATTCTCTGTGGGATCAACAAAAAGAATACTATGACATCCTTACTCACTACAGAACATAGGTCAGGGCGAGTACAGGCTGTCTAACAGAATGAAGTTACCCACAGTTTATCTATACATTTCTCACTTCAGTCAAACAAAAAAAACATCTCAGGACCTTCTCCCCCATATCTCTTCTGGGATATTTTTACACAGTTGATAGACTGTTCGAAGTCCATACCTATAAAATTGTTTAACCTGCCTAGGTCTTTCTTTTGTGGTCTGGGGCGATGATCAAATCCTCCACTTCTGTATTTTTAAACATAGATCACCTCTGTACTTTAACATTGTAAACCACCCACCTTTGTACTTCAACATGGGGTTAAACATATGATCCATTTCAGCATTTTAAACCTGGTAACTCATCCACCTCTGTACTTAAACATGGGACCAAATATATGGCTAAATTCTTCAGCATTCAATCAATTTCTATGAACCATACTTTGTATTTACCGTGGTCTTCAATACCTTCCTGGATTGGATGCCCCCATCTCCCTCCCACTGACTGCCTGCCCTCTAGTAACTTGGTTGGATACATCCATTTTCCCTCCCACTGTATGCATGCCCTCTACGGGGAACATTGTGGCCTCTTTAGAGGTCGGGTCTACCCCACTGACTACCCTGTAGTAGTGCTCAACGGGGATAGGTGTATTGTCCTCTTCGTCACTCCCTTCCCGGGCATAGCCTGTCAGACATTCTGGGGGTCTGTGTTCCCTTGTGGAATACCTCCCACTGCTTGAGGCGCTTGACGTCACCCTCAGGTGCTTCTCGTCATCGCCCTCTGGGGGTTGCTGACTGTCTGTCTGCGCAACTGTACTGAGTACACTGGGGTGTTGTGTTTCTATTTCTACACACCTTGTTCTGGAGTCCAGCTCTGGCTCCTCTGTCTGTGTCTCGCCCTCACAGGTTGCCTTTGTGACAAACTTGACTAGCATGTGTTTCAGTACTATCCCTTTACCGGGATGATAAACTAGGAGAGCAGGACTTCCTCTGTCGTGTCCTACGAAAAATCCTTTAACATCCTTGGACTTGGGTTTTCCCTTGTCCTGCAGGTACACATAACACACTGATCCAAATCGGTGCATTCTGGCTAGATTACACTTCTTTCCTGTCAGTGCTGTATATGGAGTGGTGCCCGAGTGCTTATTAAAGCACCTGTTTCTGGTGTAAGCGGCTTCTTGTACCGCATAATGCCACAGGCTCTTTGGTAAGTTACTATCTGCTAGCTTACATCTAGCCATTTCGGAAAGGGTGTGCCATTCCCTCTCTGCCACCCCGCTCTGGTGTGTGGGATATGGACATGACGCCTCATGTCTTATCTTATACCTTCCCAACAGTGATTGGAACTCTCTGTTTGTGAACTCGGTTTCGTGGTCGGACCTCAAACATTTTACTGTACCATAAGGAGCTACGTCTGGCAGGAATTTTTCCGTGGCCTGGAGTATGTCACTTTTTTCTTTGATAAAGTAAACAAACACTGACCCTGTACACACTAGGGGTGGGAATCACCAGTTTCATCACGATACGATACGATATCGATTCTTTGGACAACGATACGATATTATCCGATATCACACAGTCTGCCACGATACGATACGATTCAATTCAGGTGCCTGCGATCGATATGAGACGATATTATATGCCCATTTAACACAATCAGTAACATTTAAATCAACAAAAAAAAGGCAATGGAAATATCATTTGACATTTTTATTTTAGAGCTCTTCCAGACATTTAAATGAAAAACAATCTATTGTTTTTAATACAAATAGACATCCTGTTCACTGTTTTTGGTTCGTTTTTATTTTTTTTCTCGATATTAATATCCTATTCACTGTCACAGAGCTGTATTTTGGCTGGAAAAGCCGGCCAGATCCTGTTAGTGGGGCTATCCCGAGAATGCACCCTCCTTCCCAGTCCCCACTTCTCTCTGCCTATGGCTCTGGGTTAGCTTGTTAGCTTACGCTAATGTAACGTTATCTTCGATATTTAACGCGACGTGGGCATAATGGAGTGGCGAGGATTGCAAAGCAGGTTAGATGCATTGGACCCGTTGCGGAATAAAACGGCAGGGACATGTTTTGGGTCACAGAATAGGCACACTAGTCTTGCTCGGCTCTGGGTTAGCTTGTTAGCTTACGCTAACGTAACGTTATCTTCGATCTTTAACGCGACGTTGGCATAATGGAGTGGCGAGGATTGCAAAGCAGGTTAGATGCATTGGACCCGTTGCGGAATAAAACAGCAGGGACATGTTTTGGGTCACAGAATAGGCACACTAGTCTTGCTCTAGTGACGCTCTGTGTGCTGTTGATGTTAAACGGAGTTTCACAACACTGGGCGCTGGGCGATGACGTCGCCGTCGCCGGATTTTCAAAAATAAGAGTATCGCAATATGAATCGATCTTTTTACGTTGAATCGATCCTATTTGATTATTGATAATAGACACACATCTGTAAAAGACTGTACATATCCAAAACCTCCTATGGACTCGTTGCTTACTGGGCCGACTAGGTCCATGTCAACTAGTGCAAGTGGTACCCCTACTCTGTCTGTGGGATTTCTGTATCTCGGTTGGGTAAACTTCCCCGTTTTGCACATTGCAACATTTGTCAGGTTTACGCTTCTCCCCCTCAATGTGCATACCCTCTGATACTACTTGTAGTTTCAGTAAATCCTCGTAATTACAATGACCCATAATCTTGTGCCATGTCTGAATATCGTGACTGGCCGTCCCGCTATACACATCATCATTATCGTTACACTGGTCGTAGTCATTACACTCCGTTTTCAGATAAAATACTCTCTGGTACATCTTTATGTCAAACCGGGTACCGTCAGGTTCTACAAGAAAATGTTTACCTTTATCGAAGGACACCTTGGCACCGTTTGCAGTAGCAGCTATTACAGAGAATAGTCCTTGTGGGAACGATGGTACATATAGGGCGTTCTTTAGCGTCACCGTACGCCGGCGCCCCATGCTGTCCGTGAGGCATACCTGTGCGTCTCCCCTCTCTTGTGCCAACCCGTAGATGCGTCTACCGTCTGCCAGTTCCATGCAGTGCCTGGAAAGTGTCGTCAAAGTTCTTGAACCGACTCCTGTCGTTGATGACATGGGACGACGCGCCCGTGTCCACGATCAGTCTCCTTCTCTGGGCCCGCTGCATCTGGGCCGGTCCGGCGATGTCCGCCGTCCGCGCTCCAAAAGCACAGTCTTCTTGTCCCGTTATCCTCCGGGCGTCGTCTCGACTCGCCTCGCGTCGATCGTCGCTGCCATCGATTCTCCGGGCATCATCTCTGTAACTGAGGGGTACAATTCCCTGATTGTATTGTTAGATATGATACTTACTACCACTACCTCTTGTACTTTAGACTCTGGCCACCCAGTACTAGGTATAAATAATTATGATAAACACTCCCACCTGATGAAACGGATCCAACACAAATGTACCAAGTCGAAAGTCTGCGTTTAATAATAATACATAGCAAAAGGTATGTACAACGATCACTTAATTACATTTATGATTTGAAATAGTATGCACTTTTATGGCAAATGAGTATTCGTAGGTAGATCAATATCGAATGTCCAATCTCTGATTGCGCAGGAAGCAAATATACAACCTGGAATATTTAGGGAACAATAGCAATGATACTTGAATGATTATATAGCTGGATACACTAGGGGAAGGTTCCGACTGCTTGTAGGACAGCTGGAGGGGGGGGGGGTAGAGTCTGGCTGTATCCCGTCTGGCCGAGGGTATCCTGGGAGAGCCCACAGTCGTGCGACCCGGTGCCCAGCGATCCTCGATCCACAGATGAAAGCAGTTGGACTCTCTGTGGCCGGCGTCCTCCGGTCCACGATGGAGAGACGTGAGGCGACCTCGTCGTGTAGAGCGTCTTCTCACCTGTCGTCCTCTCCGGGGGGGGTATTTCCAACACATGGCCTTTATCCATAGAATAATCAAAGTACTCAAAGCATAATCCAAGCCGGGGAAGGCTAGCCGTCGTCGGTAGAATAATCCAATATACAGGTCCACTCGCTCTTTGGCCTGGAGCTCCTCGGGTGCAGCTTCACGTGGGGTCAACCACCCTGGATAAGCGTCCAGCTGATGCCCGAAACGATGGGGGTGCTGATTACTATAGAACTCTTACCGCACGAGGCACTACATATGAATAGACTATTATTAGCTTAATAGAATACGTCCAACTCGACGATATAGTGCCAAATATGACTATTCAAATATTAATATACACAATGTCTCAATGCCGATACTGGGCCGAATTGGCCTTACTGCCCACACGTGGTTCGCGGGGAGGCTTTTGCGTCTGTCACTCTGTTGGAGGGTAAGGAACTGGACTAAAAGAAAGCTCTACTTTAATAGCGCAGTATATATACGCACTATGAACAAATAGTACCATTAGTGGTGCGGTAGACATATTCCTACGCGGAACTAGGACTTGTCCATACATGTTGAGCGGTACGATTGAACCTGGTCTGAGGGGTATGGCGACCTGGCACCAAGGTCTCGTCCAATGGTAGAATGGAGACTATTATGGGATGTTCAGTAGACTAGAAGGGATATTCAATGCATATTGTACAAGGAATATACAAGGGATATCAGGGGATATACAAATACAATTAAATATATATATATAAATAAATATATATATTCGGTTTAATCTGATCCTTCAGAACAATCTCGATTCATCTCACGTCGATAGTCACCGCTGTCGTGTCCGCTGTTGTCATCCTGTCCACAGCCGTTATCCTGTCCGTAGTCGCCATTCCGTCCGTGGCTTTCGTCTCGCCTGTAGTCGCCATTTTGTCCGTGGCTGTATTGCGCATTCTGGTTGTGTTTCTTCATGCACGCTCTGTTTGTGTGCCCCGTGGATTTGCAGAAGCTACACCAGACAGCCTTTGTTCATTCGCTTCTCCGATGGTCTTTATCTCCGCATCGCCAACATGCCAGGTCCGTCATAGTCCTGGTTCTCTCTCTTGGCATCTCTCTAGCCTTTAGCACCCTCTCCCCCTCCTCCGCGACGGCTGGGTGGGTGTCTTCTGACACTGGACGCGACCCCGGTCAGACGCCTCTGGTTTTAGCTCTGCAACGATGTACACACTTTTAGCTATTATGTTTGTTTTTTCTACTTTTTTATTTAAAGCAACACTGGCGGGTACGTCATACGACCGTCAGACACTTATGGACCTGAACCCCGGGCTCAAAGAGGAGTTTGGAGACACTTTTGACCTAGAATGGCCAGCAGAAATCAGACGGGAGAATGGCGGCAAGGAAAAGAACAAAGGCTACGGCAGGAGGAGACACAGAGGGAGACGTGGAGGTATTAGACTGAGACTAAAAAGAGCTGCTTACCGCCCAGCAATTCCATCCATCTTTCTGGCGAATGCCCGTTCGTTGGAGGGTAGGATGGATGACCTAAGGGCGAGGGTCCGGTTCCAACGGGAGATGAGAGACATCAACATCATGTGTCTCACGGAGACATGGCTCACGTCGGCGACTCCGGACAAAAGCATCTCTCCCTCGGATGCCTTCACAGTATTACGTGCAGATCGTACCGCTGCCTCAGGCGGCGGGGTCTGCCTCCTCACGAACAATTCCTGGGTTAATCCCGAGGGGGTGCATGTTCTCTCGAACTCGTGTTCCCCGGACATGGAACATCTTTCTATCCTGTGTCGTCCGTTTCACCTCCCGAGGGAGTTCACCGCGGTCATCATGACCGCCGTATATATTCCCCCACACGCGAATACGGGCAAATCGCTGGGAGAACTACACGATTACCTCAACAGACACCAGATCAAACATCCAGACGCAGCGATGGTAGTGGCCGGCGATTTCAACCAGGCAAACCTGAAGAAAGTGATGCCGTCCTTTTTTCAGCACATCGCTTGCTCCACCAGAGGGAAAACACACTCAACCACTGTTATTCCCCGTTCAGAGCCGGCTACAAGGCAGTAGCCGCTCCGCCATTAACGGGGTCCACAAGCTCGAGCGACCACGACTCCATCTTGCTATTTCCGGCATATCAACAGAGATCACGTGACGCCGTCGTGTCACGTGAGACAAAGAAGTGGACCGACGAATCAGAGGCCACGCTCCAGGACGTGTTTACAGATACGGATTGGGATATGTTCAAAGGAAGCGCCAGTGACGTCAGCGAGCTCGCAGACACAGTGGTGAGCTACATTACAACAATAGCCGATGGTATTGTCCCCAGAAAAACGGTGCAGGTTTTCCCAAACCAGAAACTGTGGGTTGACAGCACTATTAGAGCAGCTCTGAACTCTCGTACCACCGCCTACAACCTGGGTAGAGAGTCAGGAAACATGGAGGAGTATAAGGCTTCAGTCTATACTCTACGCAAGGCTGTTAAACTTGACAAACTGGAGACAAACTGGAGACACAAATGGCACAAAACGACACAAGAGGATTATGGCAGGGACTGAAGACAATAACTGACTATAAAGTCAGCGCCCCCTCAATGGGGAGCGACGACACCTCCCTCGCGGACAAGCTCAACATCTTCTACGCTCGGTTTGGTGTAGACAGTGGCGCTGCTGGCTCTCCGGCTAGTGACGTCACTGGCGCGCCGGCTGTTGTGGAGGGGGGGGGGGGCAACCGCGGGGGGGCGGGGACGCTCTCTCGTTGTCGGAACACAGTGTGAGAAGAGCATTTATGCAGGTGAACACCAGGAAGGCTGCTGGCCCAGATGGCATAACAGGACGCATACTCAAGTCCTGTGCCAACCAGCTGGCCCCAGTGTTCACCGCCATATTTAATCAATCCCTGGCGGAGTCAGTGGTCCCTGCCTGCTTCAAGATGTCTACCATCATCCCTGTACCGAAGAAACCCTCCCCAACATGTCCAAATGACTACAGACCGGTGGCACTCACCTCTGTGGTCATGAAATGTTTCGAGAGGCTGGTCAAGGACCACATTTGTGCCTCCCTCCCCAGTGATATGGACCCTATGCAATTTGCATACAGGACAAACAGGTCCACCGACGACGCGGTCTCCCAGGTACTGCACAGCACCCTCTCGCACCTTGACTGTCAGAAGGGGGGCTATGTGAGACTGTTGTTCATTGACTACAGGTCAGCGTTCAACACCATAGTCCCCACCAGACTGGTGGACAAGCTGATCGAGCTAGGTCTGAGCTCCGCCCTGAGCGCCTGGGTACTGGACTTTCTGAGCGAAAGACCCCAGGCGGTCAGGGTGGGGGGTCAGACCTCCAACACCATCACCCTGAGCATCGGGTCCCCCCAGGGCTGTGTTCTGAGCCCCCTGCTGTACTCACTCTACACACACGATTGTGTGGCCAAGTTCAGCTCCAACTCCATAGTGAAGTTCGCAGACGACACGGTGGTGGTGGGGCTGATCTCGGACAACGACGAGAAGGCCTACCGGGAGGAGGTTGAGGTACTGGAACGCTGGTGCCAGGACAACAGCCTGCTCCTGAACATTGGTAAAACCAAGGAGCTGATCGTGGATTATAGGAGAGGACAGCAGGAGACGCACACACCACTGATGATTAACGGGGCTACCGTGGACAGGGTGAGCAGCTTTAAGCACCTGGGGGTCCACATCTCAGAGGACCTGACATGGTCAACACACATAGACACAGTAGTAAAGAAGGCGAAACAGCGCCTCTACCACCTGAGACAGTTAAGGAAGTTCAGAGTATCGGGGAAGATACTCCAGTCCTTCTACTCAGGAGCTGTAGAGAGCATCCTGACCGGAAACATCACTGCCTGGTATGGAAACAGCACGGCACAGGACAAGAAGGCCCTACAGAGAGTGGTGCGCTCAGCCGAGCGTACCACGGGTATTGCATTACCCCCCCTGCAGGTTCTATACAACAAGAGGTGCAAATCCAGAGCCTGCAGGATAATGAAAGACCCTCACCACCCCAATAACAGCCTGTTTCAGCTGCTGAGGTCAGGCAGACGCCTGCGAACCCCAGCTACTAGGATAGAGCGGCTTAGGCTCAGCTTCTTCCCCCAGGCCATCAGAGCCATGAACAATGAACATTGAGTGCTCAGAACATTGAACTATCCACACACAAGTACACATGAACACACACACGACACGCACGCTGTGCACGCTCACACACAAGCAGCCACTTAACACTTTAACATGAGCGGGCACACACTCATGTCGCACACGCACACACACTTATGGCCAAAGGAAAGGACACTTTAAATTAGAATAACAGGAACAGTGTATTGCACTACCAAAGCTAACTAGCATGTCCCATATGCTCTGTAAATAACTATGTACAGATACCGAGATGTCACTCCATGTTACCTGTTACCTGTTTACTGCACAATGTTGTTTTTTCATTTTTTGATTCTATTATATGTGTACCACTGTATTGCACATCGTTGCGGGCAAGACCACCCGCATTTCATTGTATACCTGTATGCCGTGACAATTAAAACTCTTGACTTGACTTGACTTCTGAGGCCTCGAAGTTCCTTAGCTTAGCCTTGAACTGTCCCAACGTAATGTCCGTTGAACCGTGTGTTATCAGGAGTGTGAACGGTTTGTACAGCTCCGGTAGTCCCCTCATCATCATCGCCATCATTAGCCCATCGCTCGGTGCTTCTCCGGCACTCCTCAATGGCGTCGTGATTTGCTCCGCTCTGTTGACGTATTCGGTCACTGTTTCGGTGATCCCCTTCCTCAGGCCCGTTAGTGCTGTGTAGAGGGCCACGACTCTGGGTCTTCCTCACCCGATGAAATGTTCTCTCAGTACCGCCAGGATTTCTCTGCCTCTGTCTTTAGTGTCGCGGAATATCAGCCCCAGGCTGGTGTCGTCAAGCATCTGCGCTAACTCACAGTACGTGTTAGCATTCCGCTGGTCGTCCAGGGCTTGCTGTTCCGCTGTCAGTTCTCCGGTGGGGGCTCCCAGGATTGTCTCCTTCAGCCCCGCCCTGTGCATGCAGCATAGCATGCGCTCTTCCCAGAGTTCGTAGTTCTCTGCTTTTCCCGTGAATGTCGGCCACTTGTCTCTTCTCTGGTTTTCCATCCTCTTCGTTAATGGTAGGCTTAGCTTTTTACTCTGGTCGGCCTACCGACTAGCCACGCGGTGCTCCCGGCGCTATCCTAGCCTATTACTTCAGCTAAGCTTGATACAGTACCTCCACTATTTCGCCCCAGTGTTATCTGGGCCCATCACCTGTTAACAGAACTCACTTCAAGGCGGCAATAATGTGGTCAAGAGGCATGGTTTCTAACTTGTGCCTGAACTGGCGTGGCTTCTTTTATTCACACATAAGCAGTAGTTGTACAACACTCTTCTCTCTTTGAGAGACGTTGGAGGAGAGAACGATAGGGGCGGGCACCACCTCTTTTATAGTCGCCCTAAGGTAGAATACCTGAGTGGCTACGCCCAGAGCGCCCTCCAGTGGGGACGCGTGAACACTTTAGGCAACCAACATGCCCTTACGCGTTGCTCTGAATTGCTTGGATTGTAGAGTGCGCGCATGCGCATGAGCCGCGACGCGCTCCTCAGAGGCAGGAATACTAAGCTCCCCCTTAAGCTCCAGGAGAGAGGAGAGAGGCTGAAAACCCGCAGTTCTTGCCCGACTGATGGGAGCCGAATCCCGGATCCGATTTTTCTGATGAATACCCCCAAAACATGGAGGTCCCGAACGCATGGAAGTATTGATTGCGCCGTAACGAATCATTAAAAAAATATACCGTTAACTGGAATATGTTGTGCCTTTACACATATGTTTGATTATGTAATTGGTTTGTCATGACAAACTAATAAAAAATCGCGATTTACCCGGTGGCTACAACAACACACAGTGACTATGCATCATTGTTTACAATGAATGGAAATCGCGATTTTTTATTAGTTTGTCATGACAAACCAATTACATAATCCAACATATGTGTAAAGGCACAACATATTCCAGTTAACGGTATATTTTTTTAATGATTCGTTACGGCGCAATCAATACTTCCATGCGTTCGGGACCTCCATGTTTTGGGGGTATTCATCAGAAAAATCGGATCCGGGATTCGGCTCCCATCAGTTGGGCAAGAACTGCAGGTTTTCAGCCTCTCTCCTCTCTCCTGGAGCTTAAGGGGGAGCCGCGCTCGGCCAATCAGAGAAACGCGGAAGCGCATGTTGGTTGCCTAAAGTGTTCACGCAGTGGGGACAGATATATATGCACCAAGGCAATCACTGATGGAGACAATTGTCTACACAGGTAAATAGTTACTAGTGTAAACAGTCATATCTATAGTTGGACAGTTACTAACAATCCCATACAGAGTCTCTTATCCAACAATGTGAATCACTACCCACCTTCAAAACCACTCTCAAAGAGCACCTACGGGAGACTGCAATTCGAAACTGGCCCCTGTAAATGTCCAAACCCAACCCCCTCCAATGTACAATTTCCCCCACCCAACCACATCCAATGTACAGTTACCCCCACCCCACCTACCCAACCCACCCCACCTACCCAACCTCCTCCAATGTACAGTTTCTTCCCCCTCAAATGTATACTTTTTAGACTCTTTTTGTACTAATAAACAGTACTGTATATTTGTAGATCTGGTATGTCATAAATGTCTATATGCAACAGTACTGTCTACCTGTATGTCATGTATGTCATATATGTTATGATGAATTGAAAATGGGGGACCCTGATGTAAACAAGACCAAAGTCTTTCTCTGGTCTCCATCCCCTTATGTGTATTGTGTGTGTGTATGTGTGTGTATTGAGCTGTACTGTATTGTACCCATTCTGCAATCTGTTAATAACATTTTCAATCAATCAATCCTCACAGGGTTAGCTTGCAGCTGGCAACATAAAGTCTACTACAATGCTTCTAATAATAATAATAATCAGATATAAACAATTGCAAAAATTACACAAGATATTCACATATTCTTGAGTACTACACAACCATTACACAAGATATTCACATATTCTTGAGAGTACTACACCTGGTTGACCTCTATCCAACCATGCTGGGTAAGGCAGGCAACAAACAAATGTCTGAAATGTAGACCTGTGTCTGAAGAAGAGCAGACATGCTTGAGACGTCACATGAGGTGGTAACCCAACTAACCCAACTAACTAAACCATTGCTGAAGAATCCACTTCAAGGTTCTTGACCTGGCATACCGTGCAGCAAGGGGAACGGTTCCCTCCTATCTCCGGTCAGTGGTCACTGATTACACACCCTCAAGACCCGTGTGCACTGCATCTTCAGACCAACTCTTATTCTGCCTCCTGGGGGGTCATTGAAAGAAAGCAGACTATTCTCTATACGTCCCACCAGTCAGCACAGCTGAAACCATTGACTAAAAACACCTCTTCAATCAATATCTGAAAAAAGGGGGACAAATAATATATATTATGTACCTTACCACTATGTTTCTATCCTACTACCTATCATGCTAATATGTCTATACAACTATGCACTCAAGAGTGTAACACTCAAATATGACACTATTGACGAACAATGCCACTTACCCTGCCAGAGATGTACACCTCCTGTTGACTTGTTGTTCACAATTTGTAAGTTGCTTGGATAAAAGCGTCAGCTAAATGATTACATGTAAATGTAATGTGGATTGGGAGAATAGTCTAATGTGTAGGCTCTTTAAAAAAAATTCCAAGTGTTTTCTTCTGTTCAGCACCTATTTGGATGTGTATATTTTTGTAAAGAAAAATTCGCAAAACAAGCAAGCGAACAAAGCTTTTGTTGGACACCTCCAATCTGCATGAATATAAATTGTCTGTTGATGGAGAGAAAAGCAGCTCTTGAGATTATGAGATTATTATAAAATGCCCTATTCATCAAATGAATGTTCACAACGTACATTTCAGAAATATTGTATTTCCTTTACATACTTTCAGAGATCGCAGGCATCTCAGCGCCAGGTGACCTCAGTGGGCACTCCCTCCTTCCCTTGTTGTCTCAACCCAGAGCCTGTCCCCATAGGCTTCGTCCAGACTGGGTCCTGAGTGAATACCACGGCTGTAATGCCAATGCCTCCACATACATGCTGAGAACCGGCCGGTGGAAGTATATCGCCTACGCAGACGGCCTGACTATTCCTCCACAGCTTTTTGGTGAGTTTCTGAAGCCTCTTTCACATAACAGGAACAGTGTATTGCACTACCAAAGCTACCTAGCATGTCCTATATGCCCTGTAAATAACTATGTACAGATACCGAGATGTCACACCATGTTACCTGTTACCTGTTTATTGCACAATGTTGTTTTTTTATTGGATTCTATTATATGTTGTACCACTGTATTGCACATCGTTGCGGGCAAGACCACCCGCATTTCATTGTATACTTGTATGCCGTGACAATTAAAACTCTTGACTTGACTTGACACAATGCCCAGAGATTTGGTTGTGGGCGTTGCCTGGAGTTGTCCTTACACACATGTACAGTAGCACACAGCGTACGATTCTCTCAATGGACTGCATTTATATAGGGCTTTCATCCAAAGCGCTTTACAACTTATGCCTCACATTCACCCTTGGGCGAACTTCTTCACTTTTTGGGCAATTTTACACAATTCCTGTGAGTCTATGGAACACATCTACGTTTTTTTTTTCAATAAAATTCATTGTTTTGTATTTTTAATCAAGTACTTTGGTGCACCACTTTCTGCCCTTCCAAAGTACAAGCTGTTTTTGACTGGGCTCTGCCCATACTCGCAATGCGCTTTGACTGACAGTCACCCGTTTGCACTGGCTAGCACGGAGAAACACTGCAAACGCAGAAGCGCTACAGTAAACAGTTGCTGAGTAATGATTTGACAACTTCTGTCCATAATAAATATAACCCTGACAGTGAAGGATGTGGGTCAATGGCTCAGCTTTAACTCACATATGAAACGCATAGGAGGGTCACACACACACACACACACACACACACACACACACACACACACACACACACGGAACACCACAAACGCTAACATTAATACACTATTGACACAAACGGATGAATGAACGAGGTCCTACTGCTAATTAACAAATGTGCTGTGAAACTGTATAAATTATTTCCAAAACCTTTGTATTACTGTTAATTTATGTCAATGTTTTCTAATGACAAGCAAACAGCGTTTCATATCTCATCCTCGGTCAGACAGTGGTGCAAACTGGCCAGTCATCTTCACTTGTCTCCAAGGCGTAGGCCTTGAAACATATTAGGGGCACCTCGCAAACTCACTAAAATCTTGATGAGACAAATGCCTTATGTGTCTTGTCCTTGGTCGGGAATGAAATAGAAAATAATGAAGATAACACAGATATAGATTTTATATACAACCCATACATTTTCATTTAACCATCAGCAGTTAAAGGCCAACTGTACACAACAGCATTGTGTGTGGAACATGGTTGTCTATGTATCAACACACCCACTTGCTCGCTGTGTGAATCCTGCGGACAGTGATCTGCTTGTATTCACACATGAGCAGTTGGTCAATACACAGATTCAGGACTTGGGTGTGGAATAATTTTAACGTTTGCATTTTCACATACAGCCCCTCCAATTAATTTGCAGTTAAGATCAAGAGGCCAGTGCATGTGCGAAAAGGGCTTGAGTAATTTGAAAAAGAGTGAGAGGGAGGGAGGGAGAGAGTGGTATAGTTCTAACTAAAACTGGTAACCACACTGAGGAAAGTATTTCTTAAGTTCTCTCATGGAATCTTGACACCATGTAGATCAGCGGTTCTCAAACTACGGGTCGCGACCCAAAGTGGGGTCGTGGGTAGGTGACAGTGGTGTCGCACATTGGCACTTTATTTTTTTAGAAAAACCGACAAGCCCAACTCAGATCGAGTTTTCCACCTGGAAGCTGTTTGTATTTGCTATGTCTCGCCCCTTCATCAACGGAGGCCGACACAGTATTACAATACACATCTATCTCACTACATCCTGCGCATATATAATCACGGAGACCACATCTTGTCTTTTGTGTGTAACCTTGACACTCAATGGATAGGTTTGTTGTCAGAAGTGCGGAGAGAGAGAAGAAGCATGGATTTTCCTTGCAGACAAAAACAACCAATTGGCAGATAAATGTGCTGATAATGAATGGCTGGCAAAGCTGGCATATCTAGCCGAGATCTTTGACCTCCTCAATGCGTTAAATCTGGGAGTACAAAGTCTGGACACAAACCTCTTTGGATTCGCAGCTAAAATGGAGAGCTGGAACTCCGTTTGTGGCGCTCCAGAATAATCAGCTGAGATTTTGGGGTATTTACTCAGCTTGATGGCTTTTTGGAGGAACAGAATGTTGCAAAAAATTATTTGAAGCCCATCATCTGTAGCCACATAGAAGGGCTCATTGAACAATTTCGGAACTATTACATGGAGAGCACGGACAATTTGGACAACTGGATCCTAGATCCGTTCATTACGCATGACGCAACAGGCCTCCCACTGTCTGAGCAGGAGGTGCAAATTAAACTTTTGTGTGACGAGTCAAGTTCACTGGACAGGCCCTCGTAAATCAGAATGAGTCATTGAGAACGAGTACCCAGTGTTGTGTAATGCTGCGCCGAGAAAGCTTGTGCCCTTCGCATCAACATACATCTGTGAGGCATGATTTTTGGCACTGACATAAAAAAATATATACAGATCTCGCCTCAGAGTAGAAGCGGATCTGTGCCTCTTTATCAGCACAACGCAGCCACATATCATGGAACTGTTCAAATGTACATGCGATCTCGATTCATAGACCTATGCGTGTCACGGTTTGAAGTACTGAACTAGGGCTGGACGGTAACATTTATATCACGGTAAAATTTGAAGCATACACAGGAACGGTATATATCACGGTATATTCATTTATCTTAAAATGTCTATATAAATGCTTCTGAAGGGGTAAAACACTGGCAGCTATTACTGTACTCTTGTATTACTAGGACATATTTCACATACCGTAATTCCTCTAATAGTAACCCCGGCTTGTATTTGTTTCAACTGTAGCGGATACCAGGCTTGTATTAGGAGGAGGCATGTATAAGAGAGAGGCCTATATTTCTAATTTTCAAACCGATCATAATGAATAAATCAACATTTTGTGTCAGTTTGAACCCAGTAAAATGTACTGGGTTCATTTATTGAAACAAAGTACTGTATGAAATACGGTAGTAAACAGTGCAATTACAGGTGGTCAAAAAAAGTAAAATAAAGTAAAATAGTGCAATCACAATACTGGTATAATAATAATAATAACTTCGTTTTATACAATTCTGAGGTAGGCTTACTCTCTTGGTAAACATTAACACCATACCATTATGGTATTTACTGCACAGCCAGGCCAGCATATAAACAATAACAAAATATATTGCCTATGGTAAATCCGTTGAGGGAAATACCGTAATTCCTCTAATATACATGAAACCCGGCTTGTATTAGGAGGCCGGCTTATAATTGCTTAGCTCAACAGCGCACCCGGTCATTAATAGAGACCCGTTTTTAATTGAATACCGGTTACTATTAGAGGAATCACGGTAATACATAGTACATAGTATTGCAAAACTGCAATAGAAAAATGCAAAACCTTTTCTCAAGTTACTTCCATCTCTGAAAAACACTTTTTTTCATGAAATACAATAAAATAAAGTGGCACAAAGTGAAAATAAAAACTACTGCAGGACAGGAGGTGTCTTTCCCTCAAACAACTCAAACACAACAAAAATTCCAACATAACTTAACTTTGTTTGACAACGTAGAGAGAGAGCGAGAGAGTGATGTAATAGGTTTGAGTTTGAGGTTAGAGCGTCCTAAGTTGACGTAGTTGATGATGTCACACCAGGATGACATTGTCAACACACAGAGTTGGAAATGAGAGCAGCCCGATGGATAAAGCGATATAAAGAAACGAATAGCCAATAAATGTGATGATTTTTTTTTATATAAATGTAATTTTTTTCAATTTTCAACATAGAACAAGACATCACAATACAATACCATTAACAACAATAATAATAATAGTGACACTGACAACAGTAATAACAGCACAAGACAGGCAAACAAGAAAAAAAGAAAAAAAAGTGTGGCATGTGTGTGCATTATCTTGTGTGCTACTGTATATATATGTGTGTACTACCTACCCATATGTGCGTGTGCCTTACCTATGTATATGTCTTATGTGTGAATGTACATGTGTGGTGTGAACGTGTGCATGTGACCGTGTATTCCCTCGGCAACAATGCCAGTACAATCAGACAAAACAAGGCAGCAATGAATGAATGAAAACTTTATTTAACAGATTGCAGAATGGGTACAATACAGTACGGCTCAATACACACAATTGTTAAAGGATAACTCCACTATTTTGGGAAATTAGCTTATTTAACATCTTCCCTGGAGTTAGACAAGAAGATGCATACCTTTTTTGTCTCTGTGCGTGCATTTTAGCTTTGGGAATAGATGCTCCGTTAGCATAGCTTAACTTCATCACTGGAAGTGAGGCAGGACAGTAGCCTTACAGTGCCTTACAGTGTATTGCAAGGTCTGACATTGACCAAACTTGATATGCATGACCTTGGTGGGCTCTAGGTCAACTCCTGAAAAGGGGGTCAATGTCAGACTTTGCAATCAAAAGTTAGGGGGCTAATAACCCTTGCCATAATTTCAGTGCGCCCCTAACTTTTGATTGTACATTAGGAGGGGGTGGGTGGGTGGGAGAGAAATATCCATACGGCGGGGAGGGAATATATACATGCGGTGGGGAGGAGACTGTCTATTAGGCTGTCATTTACGGTGGCCAGTTTCGAATTGCAGCCTCCCGTAGGTGCTCTTTAAGAGCCGTTTTGAATGTGGGTAGGGATTCACATTCCTTTACAGCTTTGGGTAGGGCGTTCCACATTGATGTGACATAATTGCGAAACGTGTTTAGTCCCTTGTTTGAGCCGAATCTGGGTTTAAGATGATTTGTTGAGCTTCCTCTGGTGTTGTGATCGTGGTATTCACTGACCTTTGGGAAGTATTTTGACATGTACATGGGTACCTTGGTCGCGTAGTGTATCTTGTAGACCAGGCCCATTGCAAGTTGCTGTACTCTGTCGTCTACTCTAAGCCATCCTAGGTTGTCAAAGTGGGCAGGGGTGAGGTGGGTTCTAGGAGTCAGGTCAAGTAGTAGTCTGACTAGCTTGTTTTGAGATGTTTGTAATTTGTTTTTTAGTGCCTTTGAGGTGCTTTGGTACCATGAGGTGCAAGCATAGTCGTAGTACCCTTGAATGAGTGCTCCTGCTAGAGTCTTCAGGGTATTCTTGTTTACCAGAGAGGAGATCCGGTACAAGAAACGCGTTCGTTGGTTGACTTTTTTTATTACATTGGATGCCATTTTGTCACAGGAAAGATTAGCCTCTAGGATGGAACCCAGGTAGGTAATTTCATCTTTCCTTGTGATAATATTGTCACCCACTGTAACCGAGAAGCCGTCGGTCTTGCTGAGTTTGTTATTTGAACCGAAGAGAATGGACTCTGTTTTGCCCATGTGTAATGATTTGTTGTCGGCGAGCCATATGCAGATTTTGCCTAGTTCCGAGCTGAGGGCTTTTTCAACCTGTAACTTGTTCTTGTCAGAGACCAGCAGGGCTGAGTCGTCCGCAAACAGGAACAAGTTGCAGTCACAAGCTGACGACATGTCATTTGCATAAATTAGGAATAGTAGCGGTCCTAGTATGCTTCCTTGTGGAACACCACAGCTCACTGTGAGGGGGGGGGGGATAGGGTACCGTTTACTTCCACCATCTGTTCCCTCCCCTCCAGGTAGGATTGTATCCAGCTCACTGATAAACTATCAAAACCAATTGCTTTTAGCTTGTCAATCAGAATGGTGTGATTGACAGTGTCGAAGGCCTTTTGTAGGTCCAGCATGACCATGCCGCAGTATTTGCCCACGTCCACCTCTTGTTTGATGTGGTCGTTCAAGTAGAGAAGGCATGTGTCAGTGGAGTGGGATGTTCTGAAGCCAGATTGGAATTCGTAGATTAGATTTTTTCCGCGAGGTACTTTTCGATCTGTTCGTATACTATTTTTTCCATGACTTTCGAGATGGATGTAAGGATAGAAACAGGGCGGTAGTTACCCGGGTCTAATTTGCTGCCCTTTTTGTGCAGGGGTGTTACTTTCGCAATTTTGAAGTCCTTGGGGACGTGTCCCTGTTTTATGGAGAGGTTTATTATGTGTGTGATGACTGGGGTGATGGCTGCTGCTGAGTCTCTGAGGAATTTGGAGGGGATGTTGTCATGGCCAGTGGCCTTGTTTGGTTGGAGGGCGCTCTTTTTTTTTGAGTACCTCATCTGTAGTTACCATTTCCAGTTTGAAGTCGTCTTTGTGGACGCCTAGGTTCTTGTAGTATGCTACTATGTGTTCTACTGTGTTTGCACATTCTTGTATTTCTCCCAGTAGGTATGGGAGTTTTGAGTTATTGTCCATGTTCTCAAAGTCTCTTTGGGTGTTTGCAATTTGTGGGAAGTATATGTCTCTGATGTCTTGGTATAGTGGGCAGGTTGTTAAGAAGTGGAGCTCGGTTTCCACCTCATCTTGTGTGCAGTGGGTGCATAGTCTGTCTTCTCTTGGGAGCCAGGTCTGCCTATGGCGGCCTTTCTCAATGGCTAGGCTGTGCTCGCTGAGTCTGTACCTAGTCAAGGATCTTCTTAGTTTTGGGTCAGTCACGGTGCTCAGGTATTCTGCCATTGTGTACTCTCTGTTTAGGGCCAAATAGCATTTCAATTTGCTCTGGTTTTGGGTTGTTTCTTTCCAATGTGTCAGATCGTTTTCTTTTTGTTTTCTTATAATTTGATTTAGTCCAGTGTGGTTACTGTCTGGTGGTTCTGCTTGTGTTTGTGAGCAGAGTCCCAGAACCATCTGGCTGAGTGGGCATCTATCGAGGGTCTCTCTGTGGGTGAGGGCTATGTTGTGGAGTGTGTCTGGGTCGCTTTCTTTTAGGTGGTTGTGGAATTTGAATGCTCTTTTTTGAATTTTTATGATTAGTGGGTATCTTCCTAGTTCTGCTCTGCATGCATTATTTGGCGTTTTCCGTTGGGTGCGGAGAATGGATTTGCAAAATTCTGCATGCAGAGTCTCAATTGGGTGTTTGTCCCATTTGGTGAAGTCTTGGTTTGCAAGTGGGCCCCAGACTTCACAACCATATAGGGAAATCGGTTCTATGACGGAGTCTAATATTTTGAGCCAGATTTTTACTGGAATGTCTAATATGATGTTCCTTTTTATGGCATAAAAAGCCCTTCTTGCTTTGTCTCTCAGGTCGTTCACAGCTTGATTGAAGTTCCCTGTAGCACTGATGTTTAGGCCGAGATATGTGTAGTTTTTTGTGTGTTCTAGGGAAATTGTGTCTAGGAGGAATTTGTGTTTTTGTTGTTGTAGGCTGGGCCTTTTTTGGAATATCATAATTTTAGTTTTGTTTAGGTTTACTGTCAGTGCCCATGTCTGGGAGAATTTGTGCAGAAGGTCAAGGTGCTGCTGTAGCCCTTCTTTTGTTGGGGACAGCAGCACCAGGTCATCTGCAAACAGTAGGCATTTGACTTCTGTGTTTGCTAGGGGGATGCCAGGTGCTGCAGTTTGTTCCAATGTTTTTGCCAGTTCATTTATGTATATGTTGAAGAGGGTTGGACTCAAACTGCACCCCTGTCTAACCCCACGGCATTGAGGGAAGAAGTCTGTGTGTTTTCCCTCAATCCTCACAGCACATGTGTTGTTGGTGTACATTGACTTTATGAGGTCGTAGGTTTTCCCTCCAATGCCACTATCTAACAGTTTGTACAGCAGACCCTCGTGCCAAATTGAGTCAAATGCTTTTTGGAAGTCAACGAAACAGGAGTATACTTTGCTTTTATTTTTATTTATTTGGTTGTCGATTAGGGTGCTGAGGGTGAGAATGTGGTCTGTTGTACGGTGATTTGGTAGGAAGCCAATCTGTGATTTGCTCAAGGTATTGTTGTTTGTGAGGAAATGTGTGAGTCTGTGGTTAATGATCATACAGAGGATTTTTCCAAGGTTGCTGTTGACACAGATCCCACGGTAATTGTTTGGGTCATATTTGTCTCCCTTTTTGTGGAGCGGTGTTATGAGTCCTTGGTTCCAGATATTGGGGAAGATCCCGGAGCTAAGGACAATGTTAAGGAGTTTTAGTATAGCCAATTGGAATTTTGAGTCTGTGAATATGATCATTTCATATTTCTCTCTCTCTCTCTCTCTCTCTCTCTCTCTCTCTCTCTCTCTCTCTCTCTCTCTCTCTACGTTCAATGATTTAAAGTGGCCAAACATTACAATATAAATACTAACTGGGGGCGCCCTCGTGGCGCATACCATAGTGCCTCGCGCACCTACGCGGCCGACCCGGGTTCGATCCCAGCACCAGACGTTATTTGTCGCATGTCCTCCCCACTTCTCCTCCTGTTCGCCCTCTCCTCTGTCGGTCCTGCGTGACCAAGAAAAAGCTGTAAAAAATATATATATTTTTTTACATGATCGAATTTTATTTTCATATTCGAATCCCATGCCCATCGAACGAAGCTTCGAAGTATTTAAGACAGCCCTAAAGCCATTATCCCTTTGTGTGTGATTATTATTGTCTCACAGTAGTGTGTATATATACATTGTGTGTGTGTGTTTTTAGCTAAAGTGGATAGAAAACACAATACTGTGCAAAAGTCTTAGGCACCCAAGAGTTTTTATATAAATTGTCTTACAGTAGATTATTTTATTTTTAATAATAATATAAGGAATACAACCAAATCCTCTGTCATACCATAAAATTGTATCATTATTTTGCATTGTGTTGAATCGCATCGTATCGCCCTGAATCGCATTATGTTGAATCAAATCGTATCGAATCGTATCATATCTCAACAGGGGTGAATCGTATCACATCGCATCGCCCGGTGCTTTAAATGTATCGTTAATTGAGATAGTAAGTCTGACAGTACGTTCGGATACAACGCGAAGAGAAATATTGTCTGTATCGTATCGTTGGCACCATATCGAGATGCGCATCGCATCGGCCTCAGTGATGGAGATGCACATCCCTACTACCCAGGGCTTTTGGTTTGGGTAAACTCTAATTGTGGTAGAGGGGATAGTTTCTTCTACCAGAGTACAAACAAAGTCCAGCACTGTTTCAGTGTAGTCAGTAATATTGTCTGTGTTATCGCACGTCCCAGTCTGTGCATTCAAGTGCAGCCTGGAGTGTGCCCTCTGATTCCACAGACCAACGCTTAACCTCTCGCGTTACTACAGGAACGCGCTTGAGACTTTGTTTATACTCGGGTAAAAGAAAGATGGTGTCATGATCTGATTTGCCGAATGCGCTAATAGCCTGAGACTTGTACCCGTTCTTAAATAGTCTGGATGTGTTAATGTCACCTCTGATCCTTTTGACCAGTCCAGGGATGTAGCGGAGAGTAAACCCACATAGACTCAGTTACTATCACATTTTAAGCTATTATCAGTGGTGGAGGAAGTACACAGTTCCTTTACTTAAGTAAAAGTAGAAATACCCGGTTAAATGAGTACTCTGGTAAAAGTCCTCTTCAAATTCTACTTCAGTAAAAGTAGAAATTTTTGCTATTGAATGTACTTAAGTATCTAAAGTAAAAGTATGCATTCTACATGATGTTTGTGTATTCCAGTGCTTGGGAGCATTCAAACCTTGATCCATTGACCTCTATAGGTTATGCTAAAGTGGTATGTGGTCCAGTTATGCTGCTCTAATTAAACGTTATGTTAAAGTGGTATGTGGTCCAGTTATGCTGCTCTGATTATGTCCTCTTGAAGTTGACAGGCTTCTGTGGAAGAAATTAGCCGGAGTCAAGGATATACTCAAATATTAACTCAACCAGAGTATCGAAATACAAGTTAGTCAAGGGTTATAGTGGATGACTCCCGGGGTACAAGGCCAGGGTACCCCAAAAGAGCTCCTAGATTGATGTTCTACATAGACATTTATACCTGGCCAAGGGGTGTGTGGAGGAGGGCGGTAGGGAGACACATGGGGGCCAGAAGGGGGGATGGTAAATGTAGGTGTTAGGTAGAGACAAATTGGAAGTGTATTGAAGAGGGGAAGCCAGATGGCCTTCCACCACACTTCAAATGTGAAAATACATAATCTTCATACATTTTTGCCATGTTTTCTTGCTAAATTATTTTCTTTGGTAACAGATGGCTTCAGATTAATGTAGTGGAGTACCTCAAAATGTTACCACTTAAGCTTACCCCACATTTTGCATAAAATGCCTACGATTGCATACTCAAAGTAATTAGCTATTTATTATACTTTATACTTATAACACATACATGAGTCTCTTTTGAAAGGTAACATTCTGAAGCTTCTTACACAATAAAGAAAAATCACTTTGAGTGCTAATGTAATAGAGAAACAGAGGTTTGAACACACTGAAATAAAATATTTGCTCCTTACTTTTGTGTTGACTTGTTGCCAGATGCCTGTTTTTGGGTTCCAGATGAGAGATAGGAGCTGGAAAACATAACGGTTCCATAGCCTGAAGTCTTAGTCATACAGTCATACATACATCACCTTCCCCCACTCTCACCCGCCCATCTGGGATCGCTTTCGCTCCTTGGCAACAACAATGAATCAAATCAAATCAAATCAAATTTATTTATAGGGCCCGACAACACACGTTAATGTCCCCATGGGCCGTACAGGTCTTCTTTAAACAAGTCAAGAAGACAACATAACAATAAGTCAAGAACAGAACAAGAACACCATAGGGTCCAAACATTTTTTAGATGAATGCAAATAAATGAAAGAATGCAAGCACTCCCAGACATACCCCACGCGAAGGTAAGGAAAAACTCACTAAAACCTAACAATAGGGAAAAAAAGCTCCACAGGCAATGTGGAGGAGAGAAACCTTAGAAGGGCCGTTCAAGGGGGGATCTCCCTTCTTAGATGTCGGTGATAGTAGTGTTGCAGACGGACAGTTGGTAAGCATGCACTCATGTGTGTGGTGAAACACAGATGAGTGCATGCAATAGCAACTGTACATTTTGAAAAATTAAAGATAGAGCTAATAGCGATAGCAATTGAACATTTTGAAAGATTAAAGATAGAGTTGATAGCGGATCTATTTGAAGCACAGGGGCGGCGCAAGAGGGTCACGTCCTCCCCGTCTTAGTCACGGGTCAATAATTTTTCGCCATCAGCAGTGACTGGTCAGTTCGGGACCGTTTACTGTCTGATGTGGTCACTTGACGGAGCGGCCTGTCAAATGATGCTCGCCGGATATTTCGTCTTGTAACTCGAGACCCGAAGCACGCAATAGCTTGAGTGTGGTGGCGATCGAAAGGCGGCAAATTCACCTTTTGGACAGTGTATTGGTTGATCTGCGAAAAATGTAGCCTGGAGCCGACAGACGAGAGCAAAGTGCCGCGATGTGCGTGCGTCCTGCTCACGGCTGTGAAAACCCTTATACGGGCTGTCGAACGGTCAAGTACAGCACTTGAATAAAAATATGTAGTTACTTTCCACCACTGGCTATTATGATAGATTTGTTTGTATATAGTGAGAAGTATTGGGCTGATACATGACAATAGGGTGTTTTCAAGGAAATAAAACTGAAATAAGACTGTGAAAATAAATCTACATTTTGTATTGGTCATTATTGATCTTACCTTGTGGCCTTTCAACATACAATATACCCACAGAAGCTGGTATCCTCAACATACTGCACCTTTACTGTTGGACCTGTCAAACAAATCCTAAAATGTTTTCATAACTTCCTGTCTCATTTGCAGACCTAACACTGGACAAGGAAGAACTTCACAACATGGTGTACAAATTCCCGGATGTCTGGGGTCATCTTGATAAGCTGCTGCGTAGCGTCGTAGACTACCCACAGGTCTCCCAGGACGTCCACGACTACAACAAACAGCAGTTTACTGCCTGGCGCCAGAGTCTTGGGAGTGACTACAGCCAGGTCATCTCTAGCCTCAGGTGGCATGTGGACTGGCAGAGAGATGTATCAGACCACGAGAGAACTATTGACCAGTGGCTCAAGGACTAGCAGTACAATACTGATGGGATTAGGTCATCAATGTCTTTAAAATATTTGCAGCGTTGTAATACTTTTTTTTTTACACAGTACTCCTTGCCTGCAACAGAATACATATACAGTGGTATAGGTTCAGACGTGGCACCTAGACGCGTCTATGCCTTCTACAACGCTGTTCGGTTTCCGCGTTGCCGCTTTGAGCTCTGATTGGCCGAGCGTGCGCATGAGCCGCGACGCGGCCCTCAGCCGTGCTGCGTTAAGGCTTTTGCCAGCGGGGAGAGGGGCGCCGCGAGCGGCAACGCTGCGCTCATCAACGACCCTCCGTGCTCAGGCTTTCAACAGCGGGGAGAGTATTATGGGGCTTATGCCGCGAAGCAGTAACACATTGTAACTGAGGGGTACAATTCCCTAACTGTATTGATAAGTATGGTATCATTAAACCACTACCGTCTTATGTACATTCCTACTGGCCATACAGTACACAGGTATCTAATGATGAACACTTCCCCACAATGACTCAGTTCCACACAAAGCTGTATTTAAGTATTTATTAGCAGCAAAAGGTACATAATATACTTTACTTTACTTCACTTTGGATGCGCTTATAAGGCAAAGGAATGTGCGTAGGCAAATCAATAACGAATGTCCATTATCATATTACGCAGGAGATAATCATACAACCTGAATCTTAGGGAATTATATCTATGGTACACTAGTAATATAGCGGGAGATACTGGAAGGGTCCCCCCGGTTGTAAGCCAGCAAGGGTAGAGGATTTGTCGGTAGTAGAGTCTGGGTCAACGATGATAAGGAGACTCCAAGTACAGGAGACGGTGCAATAAGATCTTGATCCACAGACGAATACAGCTGTTCTCCGTAGCATGTAGCTCCACATGGAAGAAAGCTAGCCGGCCTCAGACTTCTGAGAGGCAGACTCGACGTGGCTCCTCACAGGTTAAATCCCACACACTTGTGGGTGTCGGCGATTCTCCGCTCCATTAATTACAGGACCAAAAGCAAATATAATCCAGCCGAAAAGGGCTATGCAGTCGTCGGTAGGTTATCCAGTGTACATAATCCACACGGTCCTCGTCTAGGGCCCCTCGGGTGAAAGCGCCATGGTAAGCGGCACGGTGGTGTAGTGGTTAACACTGTCGCCTCACAGCAAGAAGGTCCAGGGTTCGAATCCCGCTTGGGGACCAGGTTTCCATGATGCCAGTTACCCAGGTGGGGTATCTCCCAGGCCTTTCTGTGTGGAGTTTGCATGTTCTCCCCGTGCTCGCAAGGGTTTCCCCCCCGATAAGATAAACCCAATGGAAAAACATGCACAACAACAAGATCGCTAACGCTGTGGCGTCCTTGACGAAGACGGACAGGAGCACTTGGATTGGTCCCCTGGCGCGGCTCACGTTGCGCCTGTCTGCTCCCGGCTGCCCTTGGGGGGGAAGGACGACGGGATGGGTTAATCGCAGATACGAATTGCATGCATGCATCGCATGTGTGCCAATTGATGACCTCGGAGCAGGTCCTAAATTATAAATTATTATTATTATAAGCAGCCCAGCCTGGATAAGCACTCTAGCTGATACGAGGAAACGTTGGTGATGCTGGTCACTGTAGAACTTTAGCCGCACGATACACTATACACAAATAGACTATTACTGACTTAATAGAATAGGTCGAACTCGACGGTACAGCGTTAAACTCTGACACTTCAGTTATTAATTCGCACGCAGTCTCAATGCTCTATTTGGGGCCAAACAGGCCATACTGCACCGCACGTCGTATCGTGGGTGAGGCTTCAACTTATTGGGTAACTCTCTAAGACTAAGTGCTTCTGTATTCACCTGCGCCATATTTATACGCTTAGATGAATAAACTAGTACCAGCTTTTTTCCTGTCTCATATCCTTGCGCAATACCGTTCATGTCCAGGCATGTCCCCGGCGGTGACTTTGAACCTGACTTTGGAGGCATGGCCTTGGCGCCTGTGGACCGCTGTCCAATAGGAGAATGAAATATTATGGTCTGTACTAGGCTAAAGGGATATTCCGTGTATATGTACAAGGAATATACAAGGGATATCAAACGATATACAAATATTATGCAATATATATCAATCAATAAATATATATATTCGGTTTAATCTGATCCTTCGTAACACACATAGTTCCAATGCATCTGTCAGTCGTACTTAACTATGTGTTCACTGTTGTGATACTGGTTCGCGGCATAAGCCCCATAATACTCTCCCCGCTGTCGAAAGCCGGAGCACGGAGGGTCGTTGATGAGCGCAGCGATGCCGCTCACGGCACCCCTCTCCCCGCTGGCGAAAGCCTTATCGCAGCACGGCTGAGGGACGGCGATGAAACCCGAGTCGCGCGCCAGGCAGCAATACTAAGCTCCAGTTAACCTAATTTATACCGTAAGCAATCATTAAAAAAAATATACAGTTAACTGGAATATGTTGTTTCTTTACACATATGTTGGATTATGTAATTGGTTTGTCATGACAAACCAATAAAAAATTGCGCGACTCAGGCTTCATCGCCGCCCCTCAGCCGTGCTGCGATAAGGCTTCGCAGCGCGGCTGAGGGCCGCGGCTCATGCGCATGCGCGCGCTCGGCCAATCAGAGCGCAAAACGGCAACGCGGAAACCGAACAGCGTTGTAGAAGGCATAGACGCCACCTGGACTGTTGAATTGAGGCTTAAAACCAAACCCTGATTCATTCCCTGCTTCTAGCATGCAGATTCATCTGTGACTCATGTTCACTATAATGTCCACTTGGTTGGTTACATTTCATTACTTGCTTCGCGTTCTGCTCACTATGGGATATTACCACGTTACTTTGAAAAATTCCGCTACATGCACTTTCTGTTACATACACTTTACACTTGTCCGGCCACGCCCCTGTCCGCCTATATGCATATAGTCGAGGGGTGTGACCATACTTCCGCCTTCCTGTTTCTTTCATTCCAGGAAGTGTTTTTGCTACAGGCAAACGGCAAGCGAGTGATTTAGATTCGTTTTTGTGTTGCAAGAATGGCATCACCACCGGGTCCCGGAAAACGTATGGGCTCCACCAGCAGTTCACCGTTGTGACCTCCTCCGTGCGCCGCGGGGGTTCCCTAATCCCACGCTCGTGGCGAGAGGGTGAGCCTCGACGGCGTGCAGAGCTGGGTGCGCACCACCTGGAGACCGTTGAGCGGCCCTCACCAGTGAAGTGGCCCTACGGCTCCGGCGTCCCCATCGGGAGACCCTCGGCCAGCCCGGCAGTCTCTTTGGAGGGTGATGACTTGCGGCGCAAGCTATCTGCTTCTGCTCGCTCCCGTCGTTCGCCGGTGAGCGAATGGGGCGGATGGTCTGGCGACGGAGTGCAGTACGCGGGACCGGAGGCATTCGGTTCTGCGGAACAGCTCGCACCGGAGGGCGGTTCCCCCGTTTCCTCTCCATTGCATCCGATGGAGACTGAGGATTATATGGAGGGGGCGGGGGAATTCCTTTTCGACACCCCGGCGGAATCGGGGCCCTGGTTCCACACCGGGAAGCCTCGCTCACGGAGTCGGAGTTCGAGTCCCCAGCTCTGTGGCGGGACGCCTCTTCAGCAGCGTCAGGATTCAGCCCCCGCCTACCAAGTGGGTTCGGCCACCCGACCGCAAGATATGCGACCGCGGCGGAGGAGAGACGGCAGGGAGAGGCTCTCTTCCCCGAGCTCATGGCGGCAGCGGTGGCCTTCACCTGTTGTGCCCTGTCCGATGCGCTGGCGGTGTAGAGGGTAGTGTCATGAGTAAACGCCACAGCCTTGTTGACCTCACCAGGTCCCTTTTGTCAGGTCCTGGCTCCTGGACTCGGCGGTAAGCCTGCCTTGAGTGGTCCATGGGGCTGGGACCTCCTCCGCTCCCCGCTGCTAAGGCTTCGCCCGCTGGTCAGGGTTCAATGACCCCGACCCCACGAGGTGTGGGAGCAGTAACATGGGCTTATGCTTTACATACCTTTCCCTGGTAGCAAGCGGGATGCACGGTGGGGTAGATGCAGGGTCTCCTGTCTTGTGTGTCTTTTGGGTGCTGCCTCCCCAGTGTTCTGATGGTTGTAAGGGGACCTCAGCGGGTGCATTTGTCGGGCTCTCCGCATCCTGCTCCGGCCTATGTCCCATAGTGAGCAGAATGCGAAGCAAGTAACGAAATGTAACAAAGGTTATCCTATAACCCTAGTTACATAAGTTCTTGCAAGCGTTCTGCTCTCAACTCACTGAGGACCCCTGACTGTCTTCCTAATGAAGGTCAAGACTCTGGAAGGCGGAAGTACGGTCAAACCCCTCGACTATATGCATATAGGCGGACGGGGGCGTGGCCGGACAAGTGTAAAGTGCATGTAGCGGAATCTTTCAAAGTAACATGGTAATATCCCATAGTGAGCAGAACGCTTGCGAGAACTCATGTAACTAGGGTTATAGGATAACCTTCGTTATTAGTAGTGACTGTGTCTCTGGCAGACACTTTTCTTTTTAATATCATTCTGTGTGTGTGTGTGTGTGTGTGTGTGTGTGTGTGTGTGTGTGTGTGTGTGTGTGTGTGTGTGTGTGTGTGTGTGTGTGTGTGTGTGTGTGTGTGTGTGTGTGTGTGTGTGTGTGTGTGTGTGTGTGTGTGTGTGTGTGTGTGTGTGCATGCAGGATGGATAGAAATACTATTATTGGGGAATCTATCCTGAAACTGGACTAGTCTGTCTAACATAGCCACTGCGGCGGATCTGCGGCGGACTAACGTGTGACCTAGCTGGAGTGTGAGCAGAGGGATAAAAGGTCCTACCCTCATGTCGTAGAGCACCAAACGACTGTTTATGAGTAAGCACAAACTCATCAGCGAGCACCGCAGCCTGAGCCAACGTACCAACTTTTTGCTCACTCAGATACGTAGCCAAACGGTCAGACAGACTACATTTAAATTCCTCCACTAACAGTAATTCAGACAGCGAATCAAAATCAGACACGTCACTCGCCTTACACCACCAAAAAAATAGAGACTCCTTCTCACGAGCGAACTCCACAAAAGAAGTACAGCCGTCTTGATCATGTCATAAGACAAACTGTCACTTAGAGGGAGGGCAGACAAAATCTCCTGGGCTTTCCCAGTGAGTTTACACTGTAGCAGGAGAGCCCAGACCTCTTTAGGCCATGTTAAAGAGGTAGCAACCCGCTCAAACGCATTAAAATAGGAGTCCACCTCCGCCTCACGAAACTGAGGAACAAGCGATATAAATTTACTACAGGGTAGGTGAGGGTGCAGTGACACAAAGCCAGGGAAACAATTAGCTAAATAATAGTATTTATTTATAAAACATAGCAACACAGAGATCAAGGAGGACTACCAGTGGCACCAAATGAAATATAAAAGGAAATGAAATCCCAACCCCCCTTACAGGCGCTGATGCCCAAAAGTACAGGTGGCGGTGCTCACTCTAAGGCTGGTGTCTTTAACATCAGGTCACCTACGTGATGCAAAATGTAGACCCCAGGGTATCTTCCTGTCCTCAATTCTCCCTGTGTGCGAAACAAAAGATTAATACAAAAGAAAGACAATCACCATAGGCTGGGTGACACAAAAAAGAGAAACAAGTATACACAGGTTAGGGTTAACAGAAATGTACACAAACTATAAAGACTCCTAAACACAATGCAATGAACCAGAGCTTCAGGTACCAGCTCTACACCAAATACACAACAAAATGTCCTATGCTAACAATAATGAACCAGAGCTTTCACCAGCTCTGGTACCAAAAAGATACCTAAGAACTCAAACATAGCTTTAACCAGCTCTGGTACAAAAAGCACCCTAAAGAGCCACCGCTCTAATTACAAACAGATACAAAGAGCTCTCCCACAAAGACACAGAGAATAGTTACCACAACCATGAACCAGAGAGCTAACTAACACTGCACACAATGGGGTATATGAAGGGGTGTGGAGCTTGATTGCTTGATGAGCCTCAGCTGCTGCTGCACTGGGGTGAGTTGCTGATTGACCAGTTGCTGCTGGAACTGAGACACCTGAGAATGGGGATATGTAGACACAAGAGGGAGACAAGACAACAACAAACAAAACATGCCTATACAACATATACTATACATTACTCCCTCTATATACATACATAAGGACAGGGTCCGTAACATGTAGTTTACCAAACGACTAGCTACTTCACAATGCAATACGTTATATTACATTTGAACTACTATCGAAAGTTGTTTGTCAAACGTAATACTACTTTGAAAAAGTAGCTAAAATGCAGCCAAACTAGATTGTAAACATTTTTCACAATCTGACTATAATGTCATATAGGCAGGTCTACATGGAGCAACAAATTAAATTAGTAAATTGTGGGTGTGTTTGATTTAGTGACCAGGGCAAGCCAATCCTCACTACCCTCCCCACTCCTCCAGACCATAGCACCAGACATCCTCCCATTCCTAACTGCAACCATCAACTCCTCACTCAACTCGGGGGTGGTCCCCACCTCCCTAAAACAAGCCAGAGTCACGCCGCTCATAAAAAAACCAACCCTGAACCCCACCGTCATAGGCAACTCAGGGCTGTACGCTAAGCTTTTTCACTAGGGGCACACTTTTTTAGGGGCAAATTTTTAAATAACAATTTTACCATTATTAAAAAAATATGTTCCTCCTGCCTCATTACTGTGGTCCTTTTATTTAACATTTAAGTGCGTTTGTTTTCAGGTTTGTATCTTTTATAATGAACCAACTGAGAAAGTGTGTAAATCACTAATAGAACAAAAACAACAAACTGTGTGTGTGTGTGTGCGCGCGCTTGTGTAGTGCTCCTTGAATGAGATCATCACAACACACACACACCATTAATCAGGAGGACAAGAAACTCTGCATACATTTGTTTCACAATGAAAAGTGCTTTAGAAATCAAATGAATTATTATTATTGTAAATAACCCCATGAAAGGTTTATTATTTGTATGGGTAATTACCTGCTTCATATTTGTGATGTTACTGGTTTCAGTGTGTGCCTAAAGTGATCAATGTGTTGGGCCGTTTATAGAGATCTATGCCAATTAATGTTTATGTATATCCGGGACTTTTTTTTATAAGAATTGAGAGGTATTTGTATATGTGACCTTTATTTTGAAAACTGTTGCAACGCAACCTTATTTACATTTGCGCTTTTGACAGTGAAATGTTCAGTCCAACTTAGCTCGAAGGAAAGACTAATAAAAAAGGTTTAATTGACCCGTATGATGCTCTTACGGTAGGACTTTGATTGTTTATAGAAGTGGAATGTAATACTATGCAAAACGAGAAATAAACAGTGATTTTACCAGCAGTAAAGTTGCAAGCCACTTTAATTTCATATACGGGGAACCGACAATTATTAGTATTATCTTATTTGCATATTGTCTCATTATTAGATAGATAGATAGATAGATAGGTTGATACTTTATTGATCTACGGTGTCAATTTAAGTAGACAGTATTTCACGTCCTAATAGTGGGGTACTCACGTAATGCATGGCTGATCCTGAACGTTAGAAGTTTCTGTGTCCCCGTCAATCAATCATCACATCATCACGTCAATCATCATCATCTTATCATCTCTCCACATCGGACGTG
This sequence comes from Notolepis coatsorum, assembly GCF_963971535.1. Taxonomy (NCBI): domain Eukaryota; kingdom Metazoa; phylum Chordata; class Actinopteri; order Aulopiformes; family Paralepididae; genus Notolepis; species Notolepis coatsorum. The sequence continues at coordinate 135,915,389 of NC_140165.1, read as the reverse complement.
GTTGTCATAAAATGGACTGATATCCATTATCCACTCCGTTCTTGTGGAGCAAGAGCCATATTATTATTGAAAGGAAGCGGCCACATTCAGTTTCGTTTCGCTAGGAATTATGGGATTTGGTGTTGGATGTATAGACTACGCAGACAGGGACATGGTCTTTAATCGCACGATAGACTACAAGTACCAAGTATATAGCGTGACCCAGATTCACTCGACGCAAATCTTTTTCACTCAGGCTATCGCAGTAAGTTCATTCATTGCCGACAGATTCTTTCATAGCACCACGACATTGTGTCGCACTGTACAGCCTTGGTTGTAGGCTAATGTTTTTAAAAAAAATTATCCAATTTGTATGGATTAATTTAGGAGTGAAATGCGAATGAAGGGTTGAAATCTCTACTCGCAATGTTGCTACCAGATATAATATTTCAATCGCAACGGCCAAATTAAGGGGCAATTTGCGATGATCTCGTCGCAGTGTACAGCCCTGCAACTATCGTCCTGTCTCTCTTCTCTCCTTCCTTTCTAAAACACTTGAACGTGCTGTATTCAACCAACTTACTGCTTATCTCTTACAGAATGACCTCCTAGACCCTAATCAGTCTGGCTTCCGGACTGGCCACTCCACAGAAACGGCCCTCATTGCGGTCACAGAGGCACTTCACTTAGCAAAAGCGAAAGGCCTCTCCTCTGTCCTGATTCTCCTAGATCTATCTGCAGCCTTCGACACAGTCAACCATCAGATCCTCCTCGCGGCCCTCGCAGGAATGGGAGTGGCTGGCTCTGCGCTGACATGGCTGACATCATACCTCAATGACCTCTCCTACCAAGTGTCATGGAGAGGGACCCTGTCGGCCACCCGCCCCCTGCGGACGGGTGTCCCCCAGGGCTTGGTCCTAGGACCCCTTCTCTTCTCCCTCTACACTAAATCACTGGGTAACATTATCACGTCTCATGGCTTCTCGTATCATTGTTATGCCGACAATACTCAACTCTTCCTCTCCTTCTCTCCCTCAGATATCCACGTCTCTAAGCTGATATTTATTTTTATTTTAAACTTTATTTATCCAGGAATGTCCCATTGAGATACAAGATCTCTTCTTCCAGGAGCTGACCAACACGGCACAGAACAAGTTTCAACATAAAACAGGGCATTAATAAATGGAAATGTATGGTTGAAACATGCAAACGTTCAAACGCACACACACTAATAAGCATTGGAGGCTTTTAACCAGGGCCGGACTGGGGAAATCATTCAGGCCAGGAAATATAGTGCAAAATATAGCCCCAGTCAGGCCACTTTTTAACTCTTTCAGTGCCACTCACGAGATTTCTCTGGTTTTTTTATAGGTGGTTGCGTGCCACTCACGAGATTTCTCGGAATTATTATTTTTTTATTTTTTTTTGCGATCTGAAAAATTATTGCATCACCCGAGCCTACCCGAGTATAGCTGAGCTGCGCCGGTGATCACTGTGGAAAAAAGCGCCCCCTGTCGTCTCCCAGATGACATAAGTGATTTTGGAATGGACTCAATGAAAATGAATGGGGGAAAAAATCCGGTACTCCACATTTTCCAGTTCACTGATCCAGCCGGGGTTACCACAGTTCATTCTGGAGCCTCAGATCCCCGCGGATCATGGAGATCTACAGTGTCGTTGGATCCATACACGTATCGATTTTTTCGAATGGTGATCAGGAATTGGAATATACCAGTTGGATACCATCTGATGTCAGGTAAGGACTCTATGTTATCAGTGGTAGGATAATCGGAGTAAGTTTGATGAAGTTATAAGCTGTTTTGTGAAATGTCTTCTTTCGGTTTCACTGTAAAAGTCTGTGGAAATCAACGGAGCGATTATCAGTGCGCGGCCGTAATGTGCTTGCGCGCACGTATAATATTGATCATCTAGCGTTTATTTGAAAACGATTCATAAAAAGGCCGACGAATATCAACGTTGTGGAATATTCCACTAAAAGACGATTTTCATAGAATGCTCCAGAATGAGCTGTTTTTTATATCAAAACGGTGGCTTTTCTAACTGCTCTGAAACGGAAACGACGCGATAAAAAAACAATCTGCCTTCACAGCACTGACTGGAAAATAGTCTTTGATAATGCGATGGGCAGATTAGACACATAGCCATAATTTAAAACATAGATTAGGCGATATTAACGTTAACATTGGCGCCGATGGTGGCATTCAAGCGGTAAAACGGAAAACCAGGCGTGGCACTGAAAGAGTTAAGCGGGGGGTCTGGGGGTCTCCCACCAGGAATTTTTTTGTTACAAAGACTTCATTTCCTGGTGCAGGAATTCTTTTATTTGTACCCTTTAAATGCCAGTGTTTGTGATGGCATCACAAATTATTGTTAAAAAACAGGCTAGCATATGTATGATTAGCAACAACACAGATTTGTATGGATTTTCAGTTTTTTTTTATTGATAAAAAATACGATCTTATTCAACTTCAGCCCTGATCATAACACCACATATTCATTTTATAATTCTAACCCTTTAAATGCCAGTGTGTGTGATGGCATATATTTGCAATATATAAAATGCAAAGTAGATTTTTCTGGGGGGGATTATTACATTAATCATGTGTCAATGATTAGCAGTTTTATGTAAGGGTCCCGCCTCCACCAATCACATGCGGCTCCCTTGTGTGTGTGTGAGAGCAAGAGAGAGAGAGAGATAGTTCTCCAACTTGTGTGAGTTGCAGTGATCTCCTGGTTGTTCCCCACCTAGGTTATCTAACTATTGCGCTGGTGCAACTAGAAACACTGGCCTGGCTTGCTTCTAAGTTCAGTGGCCTGACTTGACCCCCCCCCCCCCGCGGCGGCTCGCGACCCAACTGGGGGTCCCGACCCCGACTTTGGGAACCCCTGGATTAGTCGACTAATCGGTCGAAAGGAGCCGTAGTCGACTGGCCAACCTCTTAGTCGAATATATATAAAAAAATATATATAATTATAATATATTTTATTTAACATTCTTTCCAAAAGAAAAGAGGCCTAGAAGCGTGGCTAACGCTAATGGCACGCATACCAGAAGCGAACTGCCTACGAAAACAGGCACAGAGGCACTGAAAGAGGATTTCACCCTACTAATGAACACACTAGACTAGACAAATATCAAGATGTATCCATCAGTATGACCTCCCTAACGTCTCAGACAGGCTGTCGAAAATTTTATTTGCAGATGACACGTGTGTATTCTATTCACATAAAGATCCTGATACCATCATTAGGGTCATAAATGAAGAACTTAACAAACTATCAATTTGGTTTAAACGCAACAAATTATCACTAAACATTAAAAAAACGAATTTCATTTTTTTTTGTCTCAAATCTGTGATTTTTAACTCTTCATCTAAAGTTGTGATCAATGACATCCCCATAGCTAGGGTGTGTTTTACACGATTCCTTGGTGTTCTGCTTGATGAATCCCTATCATGGAAACCTCATATCACAGCCATAACTACAAAAATGGCCAAGAGTATTGGTATTCTTGGAAAAACACGTCACTTGCTGAGCACCGAGGTTGCCACAATGTTATATTACTCTATGGTTTACCCATATATCAATTACTGTAATTTAGTTTGGGGTAGTACGCATCAGACCAAACTTGAGCCCATATACCGTCTGCAGAAACGAGCTCTAAAAATAATCAGCTGTGTTCAACAAAGTCATTCTTCTCAGCCTCTATTCCATAAGTTAGGTATACTCAGTGTTTATCAAGTGAATCATCTTCAGACTGGTTTATTTGTGCATAGTTCTTTAAACAGAGCCCTTCCCCCTTTTTTTCATGACATGTTTGCCCACAATCACCAAATTCATAATTACCCCACACGTAGTTCCTGTTTGCTTAGACCACCCTTTTCCCGCACTTCCCAATCTCAGTTTTGTTTGCTCTACCGAGGGTCAAAGTTGTGGAACTCTTTGCCTCCACATATTTTGGAATTTTCTTTTCTGAAATTCAAAAGAGCACTGAAATCTCATCTCCTAGATCACCAATATTTCCCATATGGACTTCCTTTACAAACTGTGGTCTGATGGCTTGATGTATTTTGTTATTGTATTTTCGTTTTATTATATATTCTTCCTGTCATTGATTGTTTTCTCTATACCAGAAATCGTATGGCATGGGGTGCCTACTTCGGTGTCTATGTAGGCCTGCTTGTGTGTGTTTGTTTGTTTAGGGGGGGGGGGGGATTTTATTTAATATTTTATATTTATCTTGATATAATGTAATTTTGCTTCCTGGTGAATGCCACATGCAAGCCCCTTGGGGGTTTTTAGGCAATTCTCCTACACATCCCTTGTGGACTATATTGTATTATATATGTAACTGTTTTTATAATGTGTAAATAAACAAACAAACAAACAAATGAAACAAACACTAGACTAGACAAATATCAAGATGTATCCATCAGTGGACCAATTGCATGCTTTTGCAGAGGACAAGAACAGGGGCGGGGCTAGGGGGTGGCTACTTGGGCTCAAGCCCCGAATGTTTTCTGAAAAGCCCCAAATCTATTTAAATTTTTTTTTTTTTTTTGGACAATTAATCATTGTTACATGAAAATATGTTTGCACCAGATTTAGCAGAAGCTAATTTCCATCTGTAGTCTATCCAGCTGCTAACTGTATTTGAGTGAGTTAAGTCTTGGTGTTATGGTAGACTCAGACCTAAGCTTTAAATCACAATCAACAAGTTAGAAACATAGCTAAAGTACGGCCATTTATAAATCAAAAGGAGGCTGAAAACCAGATCCATGCCTTTATCTCAAGCCGACTCGACTACTGTAATGCACTCCTTACCGGCCTCCCGAAAAAATACGATGATAACTATTTTATTGCAATGCACTATTGACTATTGCATTCTTTTATTCTATTTTACTAACTATTTTATTGCACTGCACTATTTTACTTTGTATCAGTGATAATGTGTTAGTTGGATGTGTTAGTTGGTTGGATGCACTTCAAGCTGCTTCCACATGGAGGCAACTTGTCTTTTTTGTAGTTGTGGGAACTACTTTTTCTGGCGGATGGTTTTTTCAATAAATCTTCGATTAATGTGTGTTTATTGTATAGCAATAAGGTTGGATGAATATGGCAGTTGTATAAAAGCATTACACCACTTGCAGTCATGATTTGTGAACAATAAACCATGCCTAGGGGGGTCTAATGACCCTCGGCTGCGCCTCGGGCCTAACGACCACCCCTAGGCATGGTTTATTGTTCACAAACCACTCCTGCGCGTGATGTAATGCTTAATTATACAACGGCATGCAAATTTCTCGATTCTGATTGGCTGAAACAGTCATTTTACACGTGTTTATTCTTCACAATTCCACGCTGCTGGCCCAGGACCCGCCCACAACCGAATCACATCACATCACTCCGCCGGATCACAAGATGCCGGACAATAATTTAACAAATGGATATGTTGATAACGACTAAACGACTAAATATCAAGCGATTCTGTCACAGGTCACAGCGAATGTCTTAGTGCTTTAAACAATGTTGGATGATGTAATTGATGGGTCTTGAATCATTGTGTAACAAAAGAAAAATCGCGGATTGATTGATTGATTAATTTGCAATTTTCTTTTCAATTTATTTTTCCTTTCGACTGTCAGCGCTGGCTCTAATCTCCACCCACCGCCACACACCCCCCCACACCCCCCCCCACACACACACACACACACGCACACGCACACACACGCACACACCAGGGGCGTTTTTAGGGTTAGAAAACATTGGGGGCTTTTTTTTTTTTTTTTTTTTTAAGCACAGAAATACGCAATTTTAGAGTAATTAGAGATGAATACTGTATGAAAGTGATGTCCAGGTTCATGAGAGGGATCTGGGCAGTCCCCATAGAAAATTCAAAGTTAACAGGACCAAATCATCAGTTTCTTATTTATTTATTTAGCCAGATTCCAAGAAGCCCCTACATGATTACAAATATACATATATACACATATATATATATATATATATATATATATATATATATATATATATATATATATATATACTGTACATACATACACATATACACCAATAACAAAATAAAAACACAGTTAAGAATCATACACATAAGCAAATAAACAAACAAACATATGCACAGCCTATGTACAAAATAAATAAACAGTTCATCTCTAGTCTTTACAGTTTTCTTCAATTGCATAAACACTCAAATCAAAAGTATTACACAATTATCAAAACCTTACACTCAAGGAGCAAAATATAGGCCCAGATTTGCACCCCTACAATGTCAGCCTCACTTTTTGCAAAACAATACACACAGTGATTTGCAAAACACTAAACACACTTGCATTACATTAGACACAGAATGTCAAATTACCACACATATGAGCCAATTGGTTAACACAGCCATCAGATGCACAAACACACCATTGCTTAATTGTAGATACACAATCAGGTTTAAGCACTATAAAAATGCAGCAGGTGAGTTCACCTGTCTTCAACCAAAATGGAAGGAGAGTGAAGTACTGTACACAGAGAACGTGAAAATATACAATACATTCACCAAACACTACACAAGACAACCAATGATGCAGACTGATGAAAATATAAATGTTCTCCCATTTTCCCAAATCAGTCAACATGTCAACATGGAGAATCACAACAAAAAATTATCTTGCCAGATCCAGCTAGGCAAAGAGATAATGTCTAGTATTTTCTGTTTAGATTTTTTCAAAAAGAAATTGTATTACTGTAATTTTAACCTGTACTGGATACAGTATTTTATGTTTGTCTGATATTTGCTGAGCTTACAGTGTTATGCACATAGTAGCATGAAAACTGGGACATGTATTGTTGTGATTCTCCATGTTGAAATGTTGACTGATTTGGTTATATGGAGAGAACATTTATATTTTCATCAGTCTGCATCATTGATTTGGGTATATGGAGAGAAAATGTTATTTTTTTCATCAGTCTGCATCATTGATTTGGGTATATGTAGATAAATAAATTATATTTTCATCAGTCTACAGCATTGGTCTTGTGTAGTGTTTGGTGAATTTATTGTATATTTGCACATTCTCTGCGTACTTCACTTACAGTACTCTAATCACTGAGAAGTAGAATTGCTAAATGTGTTTTAGGTTAAGCACAGCAGTGTGTGTAACTGGTTCAAACAGAATTAAGTCATTATGAAATGTGTGTTTCATATGGTAACAAAATTAGTGTATGGTTTTGACAAGTGTTTAATTTAGCAAAGGATCTGAGGTGTTCTGATAATTGTGTGTGTGGTTGTGCTAATTGTGTGTTTTGAAACACCGGGCCCCGTTTTCAAAATCATGCTTAGGCAATCGAAAAAAACTATTGTGTGTTTCATTATATACATATGTTTCAGTCTTCTCATACAAAAAAGATTTGATTTTTGGGTCTTTTCCTGCCTTTGGTCCGCTTTGCATTCACATCTCAAATGAACCGCAGCAGGGTTCACTTGCAAGAGTGAATGAGCTTTCACACCACCCCAAACCAACCGGACTATCCGAGGTTCGATTAAAGCTTATTATAGGACACTGGACATGGGTATGGATGGCTCCAGGTGCTGCTGCGTTAAAGTGCACATCTTCAATATCTGTACTATTTAAAAGCACAGTGCAGGACACACTCAAAGGTTATCGCACCTCAGAGATGGCAGTGGACATGTATGACAGGACAAAGGCCATATGTAATGGCCTTTGGATTGAGGAACATACTACCAGCCAAAGGAGGAAGCAGAAAAGGATGGGCGAGTATGTAGTTGAGTCATCTTGTGGCACAAGCTCAGACCTCAGCTCAGGAGATCAGCTGAGACAGAGACTGTTCTATCCAGTCGTCGACAGAATACTGCAAGAGCTTGAGAGCAGGTTCTCATGAGTTGGATAACAACTTATGAGAGGCATACAGGCATGTTATCCAGCCTCAGACCAGTTTCTCTCAGTGGAATTGCTGCAACCCCTCGCCACACATTACAATATCCAACTATTGCCAGAGGAGATCACAGTTGCAAAGTGTTTCCTGGTCAGGACAGGCAGAGATGCAGTCCCTACTATCCAAAGTGTCTTTTCCCTCCTGGATGATAATAATAATAATAATAATAATAATAATAATAATAATAATAATGCATTTGATTTATAAGGCGCCTTTCAGGACACTAAAAAAAAAGTCCACAAATCGGTGAATGAAAGAATTATAGGATCAAATGAAAACTACTTACTAAAAATGTACTAAAAACCAACAAAAAATACCAAACACTAACAAACATTCAGCACAGACAATGGGGATGCTGACATAAAAAAAAAATGTAAACAATTTTTTTTTTTTTTTTTAGATCCGGGGCTAGGAGAAAAACATCCGGGGCTAAAGCCCCGGAAGCCCAGGGCTAACGACGCCACTGGCACACACACACACACACACACACACTCCTGTCTGCAACGCAGGGGATAGTCAGACTGAGAGAGAGAGCTGGGTGCTGCGCTGTTCTAAGTGAGCATGGCCTATTGAGTTGATTGATTGATTGATTGATTGCTAATTTTATTACTGTACGCTTGGTTTCCAACTGGTTAAGTTTAGGCCCTCTACAGTAGGTTAAAATTTTTTTTTAAATAGGGCGAAGAAAACTTTTTTTTCCTATAGGGCAAAGAAAACTTTTTAATTTGTTTTACCTACTTTCTATAGAAGCATCTAAGAATGAAGTTCTATAGAAAGTAGGTCTGCATCCCCTTAACAATTGTGTGTATTGAGCCGTACTGTATTGTACCCATTCTGCATCTGGTAATACAATTTTCAATCAATCATTCCAATAATACACAGTTGGATGTGTTAGTTGGTTGGATGCACTTCAAGCTGCTTCCACATGAGGCAACTTGTCTTTTTTGTAGTTGTGGGAACTACTTTTTCTGGCGGATGGTTTTTTCAATAAATCTTCGATTAATGTGTGTTTATTGTATAGCAATAAGGTTGAATGAATATGGCAGTTGTATAAAAGCATTACACCACTTGCAGTCGTGATTTGTGAACAATAAACCATGCCTAGGGGGGTCTAACGACCACCCCTAGGCTTGGTTTATTGTTCACAAACCACTTCTGCGCGTGATGTAATGCTTAAATACAGAACAGCCACTATAGAGATGGAAACATAGGTCCACCTGTCACCACCTGTTTTTTATTAATCCGTGAAGTGTCTATTTTAAGATTCTGACAGGTAACAGGTTGGAATAATGTCCCATGGGGTTTATTTTTAACCCTTTATTACACCTATCCTGAACCAAAACCTGAAAAATAAGAAAAAGACAACATATAGAGACAAATTAAAACATTTTCCCAAACAAGTTTGACCCAAGGAATTCAGTACAATTGTTATTTTTAAGATTCAAACGCATCTTGATAAAATTTCAGGACAGAAAAAGCAAAAAACACAGAAAATAAACGTATATCACATCTCTATTTTCCCTTTTTACTGAAATGTAGTGCATTGGACGAGATCGATTTAGGTTAATACTGGAAATAATATTGTAATAAAGATTGTCTCCATGCTGTTATGCCCTAAATATTATAGTTTTGCATAAACAATTATATAGAGACAAATTAACACATTTTGATCAGTGATCTGTGATTTATTTATTGTTAAGGTTCAAACTATATGTTTTCATATGCACTGGATATCATGGACTGGATAACATTCAAGTCTTTCTTTCTATTTGTATTTTGTACCCTAAACTACTAATAATCATCATCACTAAAACAATTGTCAAAGTCTATCTCTTTGATCTCCATCTCTTCCTCCGCCTCATCACACTCGTACTCTCCATCCTCCTCATCCATGTTATTTTTTGCATAATCTGCCTCCTTATCAAGAGCTTCTTGCTCTTCTGACTCCACTTTCTGGGCCAGTACCTCAACAAGAGAAGGACAGAGGATGGGTATCCATTGTTTTTCCCTGTCCATACTTTGATCATAGGCTTTGGGCCTCTTGAATATTGGCTGTTCTGCTCTTTTGTAGCAGGCGACTATGAAGTTGGCTTGCTGTACATGTGGGATGAGACAGACCTTGGGGGGAGGCAGGCGTTCAATGTCTACTTTGGAGTTTGCATCCAGGACTTTATCAGTACCCATACTTTTCTGCAGCATCTTGGCTCACACAGCATCAACTGACTTCATCCAACCATGGCCATCCATAATGCATGTGAAGGACTCCATCTACTGTTGGAGCTCATCTGTTACCAGCGACAATGCGCCAAGCTGACTAAAAGCCTTCTGGAATCTAGGGTTCTTCTGCAGATTATTCAACGGATTCACCTGTCTCTTTCCTTTGAAAGCACTGGCACAGTCATCCCCAGAAAGGTCATAGTATCCCAGCAGAGTGCTGCAGTACTCTGAGTCCAGAGACTGAGCCAGTTTAGACATGTATTAGCTTGCAGTGCCAAGGTGCCATTGCCGTGGTCCAGGTATCTGGAGAGGTTGGTCATGCTGACATGGTAGATGAGGATCATCAGTATATAGAGGTTGGTCATGCTGACATGGTAGAGGAGGATCACCAGTATATGGAGAGGTTGGTCATGCTGAGTAGCAGTGGCGAATCCTCCTCTACCAGCATGACCAACCTCTCTATATACTGATGATCCTCCTCTACCATGTCAGCATGACCAACCTCTCTATATACTGATAATCCTCCTCTACCATGTCAGCATGACCTACCTCTCTATATACTGATGATCCTCCTCTACCATGTCAGCATGACCTACCTCTCTATATACTGATGATCCTCCTCTACCATGTCAGCACCAAGTAGGCGAGATTCACCACTGCGCCGCCCCCCCCCCCCCCCCCCCCCCCCCCCCCCCCGCAACCATTATTTTCATAAAGAAAATTCTAACATAAGGGAAAATGAGCCAAAAATCTAAACCGGTCGGTCGGTCTGTTCAATCGGTTTGATCAATCACATCAAATTGTCCAACTCCTGAGCCAGCTCCTTCCCATCCAAATCAGATTGCCCTCCATGGTTTAAGGTGTGTACAAGTGCCTCTGCTTGCTTCATCAGCTCTTGGTGTGGCAGGTCTTGGCAGTTGTACAAAATTGCATACCTTTCACCTTGGCACGTTTCTCATCTTCTTCTTTTCTTCTCTTTTTAAACTGGATGGCCGGATGGCTTTTGCCTCTTCATAGTTCTCTAACGTTAGTCTTTCTTTCCTCAACGCTCAATTCTATAAACACTTGACCGATACCCATCAATGCACAGTGCTCTGTGCTCCCCCCCCCCTGCAACCATTATTTTTACATAAAGAAAATTCTAACATAAGGGAAAATGAGCCAAAAATCTAAACCGGTCGGTCGGTCTGTTCAATCGGTTTGATCAATCACATCAAATTGTCCAACTCCTGAGCCAGCTCCTTCCCATCCAAAGCAGATTGCCCTCCATGGTTTAAGGTGTGTACAAGTGCCTCTGCTTGCTTCATCAGCTCTTGGTGTGGCAGGTCTTGGCAGTTGTACAAAATTGCATACCTTTCACCTTGGCACGTTTCTCATCTTCTTCTTTTCTTTTCTTTTTAAACTGGATGGCCGGATGGCTTTTGCCTCTTCATAGTTCTCTAACGTTAGTCTTTCTTTCCTCAACGCTCAATTCTATAAACACTTGACCGATACCCATCAATGCACAGTGCTCTGTGCTCCCCCCCCCCCTGCAACCATTATTTTTACATAAAGAAAATTCTAACATAAGGGAAAATGAGCCAAAAATCTAAACCGGTCGGTCGGTCTGTTCAATCGGTTTGATCAATCACATCAAATTGTCCAACTCCTGAGCCAGCTCCTTCCCATCCAAAGCAGATTGCCCTCCATGGTTTAAGGTGTGTACAAGTGCCTCTGCTTGCTTCATCAGCTCTTGGTGTGGCAGGTCTTGGCAGTTGTACAAAATTGCATACCTTTCACCTTGGCACGTTTCTCATCTTCTTCTTTTCTTCTCTTTTTAAACTGGATGGCCGGATGGCTTTTGCCTCTTCATAGTTCTCTAACGTTAGTCTTTCTTTCCTCAACGCTCAATTCTATAAACACTTGACCGATACCCATCAATGCACAGTGCTCTAGCATGTTCTGACTGTGAACACCTAAAGCTGAGGCTCAGACCGACCGACCGTTTTAGATTTTTGGCCCTTATGTTAGAATTTTTTTAATGTAAAAATAATGGTTGCAGATATAGAGGGGGGCGCCAAAACTGCACACTTCCTACGCCTGTAGGAAGGTCCGCCCCTGAGCATGACCAACCTCTCTATATACTGATGATCCTCATCTACCATGTCAGCATGATCAACCTCTCAATATACTGATTGATTGATTAATTGAAAACTTTATTAACAGATTGCAGAATGGGTACAGTACAGTACAGCTCAATACATACAATTGTTAAGGGAATGCAGACCAGAGAAAGACTTTCGTCTTGTTTACATCAGGGTCCCCCATTTTCAATTCATCGTAACATATATGACATACATGACATACAGATAGACAGTACTGCTACATCTATATATTTATGACATACCATATTTGTAAATACAGTACTGTTTGTGATACAAAGAGAGCCCAGAAAAAAAAAAAAAAGTTATAACATTTGCCGTAGAAACTGTACATTGGATTGGGTAGGTGGGGGGGGGGGACTGTACATTGGAGGTGGTTGGGTGGGGGGGGGGGGGGGGGGGGGGGGTTGGGTAGGAGGGATGGGTGGGGGACACTGTACACTGTACAACTGTACAAACAAAACTGTACATTGTAATATTGACAAGACCATACTTGGTAATTTACTGTACATTGGAGGGGGTTGTGTTAGGACATTTACAGGGGCCAGTTTCGAATTGCAGTCTCCCGTAGGTGTTTTTTGAGAGTGTTTTTGAAAGTGGGTAGTGATTCACATTCCTTTACAGCTTTGGTAGGGCGTTCCACATTGATGTGGCATAATTGCAAAACGTGTTTAGTCCCTTGTTTGAGCCGAATCTGGGTTTAACATGATTTGTGGAGCTCCTCTGGTGTTGTGATCGTGGTATTCACTGACCTTTGGGAAGTATTTTGACATGTACATGGGTACCTTGGTCGTGTAATCTTGTAGACCAGGCCCATTGCAAGTTTCTGTACTCTGTCGTCTACTCTAAGCCATCCTAAGTTGTCAAAGTGGGCAGGGGTGAGGTGGGTTCTAGGAGTAAGGTCAAGCAGTAGTCTGACCAGTTTGTTTTGAGATGTTTGTAATTTTGTTTTTAGCGCCTTTGAGGTGCTTTGGTACCATGAGGTGCAAGCATAGTCGTAGTACCCTTGAATACTGATGATCCTCCTCTACCAGCATGACCAACCTCTCAATATACTGATGATCCTCCTCTACCAGCATGACCAACCTCTCTATATACTGATGATCCTCCTCTGCCAGCATGACCAACCTCTCTATATACTGATGATCCTCATCTACCATGTCAGCATGACCAACCTCTATATACTGATGATCATCCTCTACCATGTCAGCATGACCAACCTCTATATAATGATGATCCTCCTCTACCAGCATGACCAACCTCTATATACTGATGATCCTCCTCTACCATGTCAGCATGACCAACCTCTCTATATACGGATGATCCTCCTCTACCATGTCATGTCAGCATAACCAACCTCTCCATACACTGATGATCCTCCTCTACCATGTCAGCATGACCAACCTCTATATACTGATGATCCTCCTCTATCATCATGTCAGCATGACCAACCTCTATATACTGATGATCCTCCTCTACCAGCATGACCAACCTCTCCATACACTGATGATTCTCCTCTACCATGTCAGCATGACCAACCTCTCCATACACTGATGATCCTCCTCTACCATGTCAGCATGACCAACCTCTATATACTGATGATCCTCATCTACCATGTCAGCATGACCAACCTCTCCAGATACCTGGACCACGGCACTGGCACCTTGGCACTGCAAGCTAATACATGTGTCCAAACTGGCTGAGTCTCTGGACTCAGAGTACTGCAGCACTCTGCTGGGATACTATGACTTTTCTGGGGATGACTGTGCCAGCGCTTTCAAAGGAAAGAGACAGGTGAATCCGTTGAATAATCTGCAGAAGAACCCTAGATTCCAGAAGGCTTTTAGTCAGCTTGGCGCATTGTCGCTGGTAACAGATGAGCTACAACAGGAGATGGAGTCCTTCACATGCATTATGGATGGCCATGGTTGGATGAAGTCAGTTGATGCTGTGTGAGCCAAGATGCTGCAGAAAATTATGGGTGCTGATAAAGTCCTGGATGCAAACTCCAAAGTAGACATTGAACGCCTGCCTCCCCCCAAGGTCTGTCTCATCCCACATGTACAGCGAGCCAACTTCATAGTCGCCTGCTACAAAAGAGCAGAACAGCCAATATTCAAAAGGCCCAAAGCCTATGATCAAAGTATGGACTGGGAAAAACAATGGATGAGGAGGTGTTAGAACCTGTCTGGACGGTTGGACCCATCCTCTGTCCTTCTCTTGTTGAGGTACTGGCCCAGAAAGTGGAGTCAGAAGAGCAAGAAGCTCTTGATAAGGAGGCAGATTACGCAAAAAATAACATGGATGAGGAGGATGGAGAGTACAAGTGTGATGAGGCGGAGGAAGAGATGGAGATCAAAGAGATAGACTTTGACAATTGTTTTAGTGATGATGATGATTTGTAGTTCTGTATCGTAACGGCTCTCGCTCGGCGTCACTCACGCACCTCGCTTGTGCACGCGCACTGAATAAAATTCCACAATGTACCTTTATCCCAATATTCGTCTGACCACACCCCTCATCAGCTTACCTTCATAAGCAGGTGTGTGGCCACCTACTCGCCTCCTTCTTCGCTTTCACCACAAGGAAGTGCCTTTGGAGAGATCCCCACTTGACGTGTTGCTAGTTGAAGAGAGTTGAGACGTGTTTACATTGTGCTTATTTTTTTCTTCTCTCATAACTATTCAAAAGGAAAATCTAAGTCATAATGTCTACCTCGGAGAGTAGACCCACTCTTCACCAGCGGTTCTCCATTCCCGCCTCTGTCGTGCGCGCTGGTGCGGGGCTGCTGCCACTTTCATGGTTACCAGCCCAGCTCAGGAGACAGCCGATGGGTAGTTTGCCTCTCCGAGGAGCCGGTGCATCGGTGCCGCCGCCCCGGCGGTGGCCTGATCCCGACTCTGGTTCCTCTGGTTCCGGGGAATCGTCCGTTCGTGAGCGGCTGGTTCCTTTGGTTCCGGAAAATTTGCGACGCAAACTTTTCGCGTCTGCCCGTTCACGTCGCAAGATGGTGTCCTGCAGGCGCGAACGGCCTGGGTTTGGGGAATTGCTGGAGACCAGCGAGGATGTGTCGGTCTCTGCATGCCCGATGGAAACTGAGGATTACATGGAAGAGTCGGACGGATTCTTGTTTGAAGGCCCTGTGGAGGCGAGTATCCCTCCTGTCCAGGTAACACTGGAGGGGGGAGAAATGTCTCCTTGGGGCGCCTTGTTCGAGGATGTCGGGGAACCACCTCGGCCTCATCGGCAGGATGCCCTGCTATCAGCCACATAAGACTGTGGCTCCTCAACCGGTCGAAGCCTGCTGCATGTGAGGGATGCGGGTTCAGTGGAGGAAGGTCAGCAGGGGGAACTGCGGGCTTTGTTCCCCGAGCTCATGGCGGTAGCTGCCGCTGCAAACGGCGTGCCGCTGCCGCAGCCATTGCCTGCTCCTGCCCCCGATGATCTCATAGGTCATCTCTGGCAGCGTCGCCCAGTGAGAGGGGTGGACGTTGTCTACACATTTTTTTTTGTTCGTCGGGGCCAGGTGGTGTCTCACATCATGGGACTTACCCCCGCCTACGTACCGGTTACGCGGGTGGCGGGGTTGGTCAAAGGTATGAGAGAGGGCGTGCCATGGCTTGATAGGCCGATGGCCGCTCTCCTCTGTCCGGATGTGGTGTGGGAGCCGTTATGCAAGCCGGTTCTCCAAGGAAAATCGGCTAGGCGATTGGCATATTGGGGTGACCAGTCATTTATCGCTGGTACACAGTCGCTGGCTGCTGCTTCTAACATCGCGCAGCTGGTTAGATTTGTATCAGGGATAATTATGGGCGACACGGATCTGACCGAGGTGCAACGCGATCAGATCACCCAGTCGGCAGGAGCTGTACTGCATCTTACCCAGGTGCAGGCCATAGCCTCTGGGAAAGTGCGCGCCCTGGCTACCCTGAACCAGCGCCACCTTTGGCTGGAGCAGGCTCGAGTGCCAGAGAAGAAGAGAGCCCCTCTTCTGACGGCCAACCTCTCCGATGCTGGACTATTCGGGAAGGCCCTGCAGCTGATGACCTCAACGTGCAGAGAGATGGCAGAGGAGAGATCCGTTCTCCAACCCCATTTTCCGCCTCCCGTCCTTGCCGGTGGAGTCAGAAGGCTTCCACGACGTCGAGCTCCCTCCGCCATGCCTACCACTGCCTCCGCCGCCACTGCTGGCCCGTCCAAGAAGGCCAGGAGGAGAGACAGTGGTTCTGCTGCCGCCGGCCCATCCACGACCAGAGGAGACGGTAGGGAACGACGAGACCAGCAGCCGATTAACTACCGTCCCTCCGGGGCTTCTCGGGGTGGCAAAACCCGAGCGGCTCGAGGCAGCAGACGCCGCTGAGTGACTTTTCCCCCCTGTGGTCCCCTCTATACCCTCCCTGGCCCTCATGATAATTGTGCCTAAAATAAATAAAAAGTCCCCTTAAAGGGGGACTATATTATTTGGCCAAACAAATTGTGTGTTTCTTCAACAATACATATGATGAGGTTGCGAAATGTGAATCTGCATTGTTACATTGAGGGATGAGTTACGTTCGTGTTATGAGATTAAGCAAGGTCTGCAAGCATACACTCAGTCATAGAAAGGTTCTATCTTAGCCTGATGCTCCACATGCAGGTAGAAGCTGGTTGTATGATCTGTTGCTTAAGCAAAGTAATGTTGATCCACAACACTGTTGTGTTGGTTGCAGTAATACTCATATACACACGTTCCACAGCCTAGCCGTTATACTCTCTGTCAGTGTTTTTTCTATGTACAACATAGAAAGCGGGTGTAGGATTCACACACACACGACTTGGTTTTGTTATAAATCCAAGTCAAGAGTTTTAATTGTCACGGCATACAGGTATACAATGAAATGCGGGTGGTCTTGCCCGCAACGATGTGCAATACAGTGGTACATATAATAGAATCAAAAGAAGAAAACAACATTGTGCAGTAACAGGTAGCAGGTAACATGGAGTGACATCTCGGTATCTGTACATAGTTATTTACAGAGCATGTGGGACATGCTAGTTAGCTTTGGTAGTGCAATACACTGTTCCTGTTATTCTAATTTAAAGTGTCCTTTCCTTTGGCCATAAGTGTGCGTGTGTGCGACATGAGTGTGTGCCCGCTCATGTTAAAGTGTTAAGTGGCTGCTCGTGTGTGAGCGTGCACAGTGTGCGTGTCGTGTGTGTGTTCATGTGTGCTTGTGTGTGGACAGTTCAATGTTCTGAGCACTCAATGTTCATTGTTCATGGCTCTGATGGCCTGGGGGAAGAAGCTGAGCCTAAGCCGCTCTGTCCTAGTAGCTGGGGTTCGCAGGCGTCTGCCTGACCTCAGCAGCTGAAACAGGCTGTTATTGGGGTGGTGAGGGTCTTTCATTATCCTGCAGGCTCTGGATTTGCACCTCTTGTTGTATAGAACCTGCAGGGGGGGTAGTGCAATACCCGTGGTACGCTCGGCTGAGCGCACCACTCTCTGTAGGGCCTTCTTGTCCTGTGCCGTGCTGTTTCCATACCAGGCAGTGATGTTTCCGGTCAGGATGCTCTCTACAGCTCCTGAGTAGAAGGACTGGAGTATCTTCCCCGATACTCTGAACTTCCTTAACTTCCTGTTCACAGTCTGTGGGTAGCGGGCATTGTATTAGCTTACGCTATACATTAGCGTTCTACCAAAGGTCTCAAAATGCTACAGTTGTTATTGTGTGTAGGGAAAAAGTTTTTTTTGTGAGGGGGTGCCGAATAAACCCCTCCTTCCCACTTGATTGGTCAAGGGGATTTTTTCTCATTTCCTGTTGAGCCAGTCAGGACCGAGCCGTTCAACGACTTGGCGGGGGAGGGGGGGGGGGGGGGGGGGGGGGGGGGAGGGTTGTCCTGACACGGCTCCTATTACAAACAGGAGTCGTGTGCAGGGTTTCCCCCCGTCATAGCATAAATACGTTGCTATGACGACGGCTTCCATGAGTTAGATCTTTACGTAAGGTCTGTGGTGTTAAAGTGTCGGGTTAGAGCGTAGGGCTTACGGGTCTGCTACGCTCGATTTTTTGTGTACACTTGAGTCAGTTGGTCACGTGACTCACAGTTGACATGTCTTTTTCATACTACGACTCATGTGGGAAGGCTTTCTGGGGAATTTCGGTCTAAACCCTCTAAGTAAGGGGTGACTGGATGTAAAAATGTAAACGGTTTTTACTCCTGGCTGTGCAGCTTGGGTTTATGTTGTTGATGCTTCTTTCTTTGTTATTAACACTTTAATCGCCATGGGTTAAATTCATAATTTACCATCCCTTGCCAGCTCTATTTGTCTATGGAGAAGTTCCCCTGCTTTGCAGGGCTAAAACTTTTTTAATTCTATTGCTAAATTGCCATTATTATGGCCCATTCAATGTCCATGCCTGACTCTAGAGGCATGTGGCAGGGCCTCAGAACAATGACAGATTACAAAGGCACCCCCCTCAAACTGAACAGTGACATCTCCTTAGCAAATGATCTCAATTCCTTCTATGCGAGGTTTGAGGCTGTGAATAACAACACCAGCCTACAAACCACGGCAATGGGGGGGGGGGGGGGGGGGGGTCTGCTGATGGAGACTCAGTGTTCAGGGTAACAGAGCATGAGGTGAGACGGATCTTTAAAAAAGTGAATATCAGGAAGGCAGCAGGACCGGACGGCATCCCCGGCCGCGTCCTAAAAGTCTGTGCCGACCAACTGGCCCCGGTATTCACTGACATCTTCAACCTGTCCTTGGAACAGGCTGTCATCCCCACCTGTCTGAAGAAGTCCACCATCATCCCTGTACCCAAAAAATCTACGCCCGCTTGCCTCAACGACTACCGCCCTGTAGCCCTCACCTCCATAGCCATGAAGTGCTTTGAGAAGCTAGTGAAGGGCTACATCTGTTCCTCCCTCCCCATCAACCTGGACCCCCTGCAATTTGCATATCGCCCCAACAGGTCCACGGAGGACGCCATAGCCCATGTGCTGCACACAGCAGCATCACACCTGGACAAGAGGCAGGGGAACTATGTGAGAATGCTGTTCATCGACTACAGCTCAGCATTCAATACCATAGTCCCCTCCAAACTCATAGCCAAGCTCAGGGACCTGGGCTTGAACTATGACCTCTGCCAGTGGGTCCTGGACTTCCTGACGGGCAGACCCCAGGTGGTAAGAGCAGGCAACTGCACCTCCTCATCCATCACGCTCAACATAGGGGCCCCCCAGGGCTGTGTTCTGAGCCCCCTCCTCTACTCCCTGTACACACATGACTGCGTGGCACAGCGGAACAACAACACAATCATCAAATTTGCTGATGACACAGTAGTGGTGGGCCTGATCTCTGCCAACGACAAGAGGGCCTACCTGGAAGAGGTAGAGAATCTGTCACAGTGGTGTCAGGAGAACTGCCTCTCCCTGAACGTCAGCAAAACAAAAGAGATGATTGTGGACTTCAGGAGGTCGGGGGTCAAGGACTACAGCCCCCTCAGCATCGACGGGGCACCGGTTGAGAGAGTGAACAGTTTCAAGTACCTCGGAGCCCACATATCCGAGGACTTGACATGGACCACACACATTGACAGTGTTGTGAAGAAGGCACGACAACGCCTCTACTTCCTCAGGCGCCTAAGGAAGTTCCAAGTCAGTCAGAAGATCCTTAGGAACTTCTACTCATGTACAATAGAGAGCATCCTGACTGGCAACATCACTTCCTGGTTTGGGAATAGCACTGCACAAGACCGTAGCAGACTACAAAGAGTGACACGTTCAGCCGAACGCACAATTGGAGGGGGGCTTCCCACCCTCCAGAACATTTACAACAAGCGGTGCAGGGGGAAGGCTAAGAGAATTATTAAGGACTCGAGCCACCCGAACAACTGCCTCTTTGAACTGCTGCGGTCAGGCAAGCGATACCGGAGTCTTAAGGCGAGCACAGAAAGACTCAGAAGAAGCTTCTATCCCCAGGCCATCAGGCTGCTAAACGAACAATAAACACTATGCAACAACCATCAAATGCACACAGCACACACCCACACGCACACACTCACTTAAACCACACAAACACACTTTATATTTATTGATAAAGGATTTGCACTACAACTCGTACACCCACTGTAAATTGTACCTAAATTGCACCTCATCCCATTTCTGCCTTGCACTATATAGTATTGTATTAGTACACTGCACAGTATTGTATATTATATGGTAACTCAGTTACGTCTATTCTGCATCGAACATTGTACATATGTCTATACTGAACACTGTGACCTCATTTTTTTTTTACTTCTAATTTACATGCTATACTATGTTATTTTATTTCATACTTATCTTGTCTTGCACAGTCTCTGGAGCGTAACAGTAAGAAGCATTTTGTATAAAAGTATTCTGTACTTCTGTATGACAACTATTAAAGAAACTTGAAACTTGAAACTCCTATATGTATTGTTCAGGGTGTAGCAACGTTAAACTTTTTCATTCACATATTCATACTAAAATATGGTCTAAAGTATAAGTATGTTTTTATCGTTTTCTGCAGCTTTCTCCAGAACTTGATTTATAGCTCCAAATGCATTATATGCATGATGAAATACAGTTTGATAGCGATCTGTGCCAGATAATAAATTTCAACTGGAGGTACTTCTAGAAGTTTCTACGTATCATCTGATGATGACCGGATGGGCGGGGATCGTTTATAATTCCGTGGGCAGCGTTAGATGATTCATCCAGAGTGGGTCATATGTTCATCAGAGCAGTTAGTAAAGAACACGTTAGAATTAGTGCTGTCAGGCGATTAAAAAAATTAATCTAATTAATTACAGGATTTGTAATTAATTAATCTAATTAATCGCATTTTAATCGCATAACCATTTTATGCCTGATATTCTATATTCTATAATCATATTTCAAATTGCATGTGTCCAGATGGCATAATTCAGTACTGTATCTACAAAACCTTCTGTTTAATCATCTTCCATTAATTTGCTTAGATTTTTCAGGTCTGGTCAATTTGAGCATGTCAAAGATAAAAAAAAAATTATTGATATTCTCATTTGGTTCATTACAATTGACTCAAAATAAGATTTTCATTCAATCAATCACAGCGCAGATTGATTGATTGAATGAAAATGTTATTAACAGATTGCAGAATGGGTACAATACAGTACGGCTCAATACACACAATTGTTAAGGGCATGCAGACCAGAGAAAGACTTTCGTCTTGTTTACATCAGGGTCCCCCATTTTCAATTCATAATGAATTGTAAGTAAGGGTGCAACTTGCATCGTGCAATCCATTCTTTGTGGATCTAGCCCACAGTATTTCTGACACTGGGAATACATTCCCTGAGATTCATAGATGTCCCTAGAATCAGATACCAAGAACATGCAAATGGACCATATTAAAAAAAAGTCTGTAAATGTGTATTCTACATTCTCATGGAATGAATGAGATACAAAAAGAAATTATAAAAAAAAAAATTATAAAAAAAAAAAAAGTTGTAATTAATTTTGAGTTAATTTTCATAACGCGATAATTTGCTGTGTAATTAATTAATCTAATTAACGCGATAAACTGACAGCCCTAGTTAGAATATAACGCTGAATCTTACCGTAGCTTCCTTGCGCCACTGGCAGATGAGTGTGGAACAGAATTTTTTCTATTATGGGATGGAGAAATGCCCGATCCATTTCCAGGTTGTATAATAGTATATATACGTCCAAATCATGTTGTTTTTTCGAGTTATTTGCACCGATCGATGTTCACTGTATCAAGACGGAGTCTCTCTAACGATAGCGAGTGGCCGGACCACATATGGATGAGCACTACCGGTTCAAAGGTTAATATCCGGTTGGCGATCTGCCGATCGGCCACCAGATGGCGCTCTTGAACCGCTAGAGAGTTGAGTGGAGCTTTGCACTGTCTCAGGGCTCCGGAAAGGAAATATGATTTCGATGACAGATTTTTGAAATATTGACATCAAAGACAAGTTACGGCGTCTTCGGCAGAATGAGCATGGCTCGGAATGACGTGAAAACTCATTCCCGGCGATCATAGTGTTAAAGAGAGTTGGGGTTAGGAAGCATCGCACCCCTCTTGTCGTTCCCCTGGGCGCCTTGGGGATTCAATGAAAGGTCTAAATAGCCTGTTATTGATGTGGATATGCCCCACGCACACATAGTGCTAGCTCGGGGTGTTCTGTTGAACATCAAGCAACTGACTGGCGCGCCTTGGTTGCTTGGGGTTAAAACAGCGTTTTTATAGAGCAACTGGGATGGGGGTTTTTCCTCTTCCGACGACCTATGTTGGTTGTCGACGGATTCTCGTTCATATCGGGGGATGATGACGGAATGGATCTGAACATACGTAGAAGGGTCTCACGCCCTGGGGGTGGGCCACCAGGCGCGGTTCGCACCGAACGTCTGGGTGGCGCCTTCTTTTCATGTTTAAGATCAACACGCATATCTGCCCCTTCTCCTGGAGTTGGCATGTCGGCGTGGTTAGGGCACTGGACTGGTTCTGGTCACGCTGGTCCAGGTCAGTTAACCTGTTGTCTGCCGGGGATGCAGATCTGCTGTTCTGGTACCCTGAGGGACTTGGGCTTTTTTCCAGGGGGAGAAATGCCAGGTCGGTCCGGGTGTCACAGGGTTGGGCGCTATAGAGACCCTTGTGGGTAGATAGTACTCTGCACTGTTGTAATGGCTTACGGCCGTGCCAACCTGTACCCGCCCGATCTCGTCAGATCTCGGCCGCTACGCAGGTTGGTCTTGGTTAGTACTTGGTTGGGAGACCTCCTGGGAATACAGAGTACGGGGTGCTTGGGGCTGGTTCTCCATTCCTTTCGCTCTTCTCTTACGCATGGCGAAGAGGGGCCTGTTGGAGTGGTCTTTGACCTCCTCGGGGGACCCTGTGCTCCCCGTATCGCCGGGCCCGGTCCGAAGTAATGTTTCGTCGACCCGTAGGCCTGGGATAACCCTGTTGGAAACTAAAACACTTGTACTGCGGTAGTGCCCGCAGGTACGTTTTGGAGTTTAGGGTAACGTCTGGGTGGTTGGTTCTCTGGTGTGTTGGTGCAGTGTCAACTCCCGGGTTGCCCGGTTGAGTGTGCCCCTGCACGTTCATGACGTCTGCCAATCGTGTCAGCCTTCGCTGCCTCATTGAGGGAGGCTTTGTCATGGTGGTCAACAAACGCCAGCATACGCCCCTTCCGCCGGGGCGGCTGTTTCAGCTGACCCCTCTGGCGCCTGTCTCGTCCGCAGTACTCCAGGCTCGGGTTACAGCCTGTTGCCTGGTTTTTCCCCGGTGCGCTGCCTGCTTCCGTGGTAAGCCTTTGGTTCTTACGGCCATGCTGGCTGCCTGTCCTGCAGGGTCAGTGTGCCAGGCGGTGTGCTATTGGGGGGACAGGGCTCGCTCTTGTGAGGGGCCTTTGTCCGAATACGCTGGCGATGTGGGGGGCGGGGTCACTAGGTAACCACCTGGTGGGGTCTTGATGCTGGCATCATGGACTTCTCCGGGCCCCCGTTTCCAGGGGGTCCAGATCCTTTGGTGGGTCTGGGTCTTCCTTCGCGCTCCGCTGCTACGGCCTTGCCACGGGGTTGGGTTTGCTCTTGACCCTGTGATTCTGGGGGCAGTTCCTTCCGTTCGTTCCCGGGTGGCATGCGGGTTGTGCGTGTGGGTAGTCGTGGGGTCAGGCCATGGTCTGCTCACCCTGTGCGTTGAGTTGCTTGAGTGCCTCTTCGCACGGTCGGGTCCGTCGCTCTCCCGTGATCCCCCAATAGGGGGGGTGCCCTCCATTAGGGGGGGTCGGGGGGGCTCAGTCCTCCCTGATCTGATGGTTGTGGGGGGCCTCAGCGGGGTGTATTTGTCGGCCGATGGCTCTCGCTCGGCCTCCCTTGTGCGTGAGTGACGCCGAGCGAGAGCCGTTACGATACAGAACGTTAGGTTATAACTATAACCAAGTTCTGTTAGTAATGGTGACGCTCGGCGTCCGACGCCGCTGCAGCCCTTGATCTCACCTTGTGGTGAAAGCTTGGGAAGGAGGCGAGTAGGTGGCCACACACCTGCTTATGAAGGTAAGCTGATGAGGGGTGTGGTCAGACGAATATTGGGATAAAGGTACATTGTGGAATTTTATTCAGTGCGCGTGCACAAGCGAGGTGCAGTGCGTGAGTGACGCTGAGCGTCACCATTACTAACAGAACTTGGTTATAGTTATAACCTAACGTTTAGGGTACAAAATACAAATAGAAAAAAGGACTTGAATGTTGTGTCAACAAAGAAGATATCCAGTCCATGATATCCAGTGCATATGAAAACATATAGTTTGAACCTTAACAATAAATAAATCACTGATCAAAATTGCATGGGAAAATGTGTTAATTTGTCTCTATATAATTGTTTATGAAAAACTATAATATTTAGGGCATAACAGCATGGAGACAATCTTTATTACAATATTATTTCCAATATTAACCTAAATCGATCTCGTCCAATGCACTACATTTCAGTAAAAAGGGAAAATAGAGATGTGATATACGTTTTTTTTCAGCGTTTTTTGCTTTTTCTGTCCTGAAATTTAATCAAGATGTGTTTGAATCTTAAAAATAACAATTGTACTGAATTCCTTGGGTCAAACTTGTTTGGGAAAATGTTTTAATTTGTCTCTATATGTTGTTAACTTAAAAAGTTATGCTGTTTTCTTTTTCTTATTTTTCAGGTTTTGGTTCAGGATAGGTGTAATAAAGGGTTAAAAATAAACCCCATGGGACATTATTCCAACCTGTTACCTGTCAGAATCTTAAAATAGACACTTCAAGGATTAATAAAAAATAGGTGGTGAAAAAAAATCCACCCTATGCAAGTGGACCTATGTTTCCATCTAGACTATAGTGGCTGTTCTGTATAGTTTAATAGGAGCCTAATACTGCTCTTCTAATTTAAGGCTCACAATGACCTGTAACATTGAAATAGTATAGGCATATTATACATTTCCTGAATCCTTATGGTCCTGAGAGTGTTGTAGATATTGTATTTTGTGTCTCTGTTGCTCCTAGATGACACAAGGCTAAAATATAGTATATAATTTAGGCGAAAATCGTGTAAATATGTGTGTTGTTGACTGTTCAAAGAGCTCCAGTGACCTCTATATTGGTCAGAAAGATTCACATCTTAGCTTGAATGAAAGATGACATAGTCCCCTTTAAAATTATACCAAACAGGGGCGGCTAGGTGGTGCAGTGGGCAAGGCGCTCACCACCAATGCAGGAGACGCTGGGTTCGAGCCCAGCTCTCCGCATTGCTATCAGCTTGGCTGGTCGTTCATACTAATACAATTGGCAGTATTAGGGGGTGGGAAGCTGATGGGTGGGGATCGGACGTTGTGGACAGCGACTCCTACAGGTCGGTTGGTGCGCCTGCGCAGCAGAATCAGGAAGCGACGGGGGCGGCGTGCCCTCCAAAACGCAGACCCCCGACGCTGAGAGATCGCGCTGTGCAGGTGATAAGATGCGACTGCTGCTTCCTCAAGTACCGGAGGGGACACATGATGTAAGGCTTAGTCCTCATTGCAGCCCGCTTGTGGGAGGCATGGCCTAACAGCGTTCGAGACAGGGGAGGGTAGAATTGGACGATACGAAATTGGGATGGGAGAAAAATAGAAAATGGGAAAAAAGGTAGATAAAAAAATATGTATACCAAACACAATATTGTGAAACATTGACAGTCCTCTATGACGTGAGTCTAAACAGGATATGCGCCAGCATCTGAAATGCAATTTCCTGAGGGGGTGGGTATACTTCATGACTCGATAATTATTATAAAGCTACCACTCTGGAATGGCTATCATACCAAAATATCATCTACAGACATAGATCTTTGAAAAAGGAGTAACGCGATTG
This sequence comes from Notolepis coatsorum, assembly GCF_963971535.1. NCBI lineage: Eukaryota > Metazoa > Chordata > Actinopteri > Aulopiformes > Paralepididae > Notolepis > Notolepis coatsorum. Next base: position 135,889,179 of record NC_140165.1, on the reverse strand, counting down.
GCGCTGAAAAAAACGTCAGTGGCCAATCAGATCGCGCAAACCGAACGCGGAAGTGAAACTCTGTTGGGGAAAATATACACGCCGCCGGTCCTGAGAGCGCCGCTCTGCGGCTCTGCAGCTGGATACTATTGCTCAGAGGGGGCTGGGGGGCATGTATACCAAACCCAGCCGCATTTCTCGCAGACGCTCTCTGATTGGCACTGACTGACGCTCTCTGATTGGCCACTGACGCGTTTGCCCAATCCGTGACGAGCTGTGTCTTTGCCCATTTCCACGTCAAACAGCCTGCAAACTACCTGGCGTTCTCGCCATGCTCTAAGTCTAAGACAAACTCTAACCTTAACCAACTTCGAAAGAGTGCCTAAGCTTAACCGTCGAAAGAACTTGCCGTCACGCTCTAAGACGATACTCTAACCTTAACCAACTTCGAAGAGTGCCTAAACTTAACCAGTGTAGAAACAGACGTCGGCCAATCAGAGAGCGTCTCGGAGAAATGCGGCTGGGTTTGGTATTCACGCGGCTGGGGGGGGGGGGGTCATTCATTACACACTAGGGTTGTCACAGTCCGGACGGTGATGTGGAATTTCCCATGACTTAAATAAACTCATGACAACATTGGTGTTACCGGTGATATCTGTAGAGCCGCGCTTACTTTGAACTTTAACGTTATAGCGTTTCTTTCTGGGCACCAGCGTATTTTTTTCAATTGTTCCCAATGAGGAGTGAGTGTATGCGGCAGCATGCAGCCACCTAGTGGAAAAGCGCTGCACCTGCGCTACCCCCCAATTCTCCACTTGCACAACCTGAAAGTAGGCACTTCCGGCTGACTTCCGGTTGCCAATGGTACTTCCTGTCCCATCCAAATACATTGGTTTTAGCAACTTTTCTCCCCTTATTTAAACAACTTTGTCGTCACAGAGAGGCAATGAAACGTTTGTATTATTATAGTATAGAATGTATTTAATAAGCAAACGTTTGTCAGCAGGGTTTTTGGGCTGTATTTCATGTAAAAACGTTTACTGTTAGTTTCCTTGCTCAGCCAGCATTAGCCTTCATTAGCTAACAGAAGCTAGTGGTTAAACAGGCCGGATTAGCTTTGAGCTAACTATCTTTCCCGACCCATGTATTCATTCCATTCTAAACATAACGTTAGTTTACAAAACATGACCTGTCTATATAACGTTGAGGAACAAATTATAAGTGTGTGGGTGTGTGTTTTGGTGAACATTGGACTGCAAACAGAAAATGCATCACAGTTACAGACAGTAGCTACTGTTAGCTGCACTCAGGCTGGCTGCACTCAGGCGGCGAGATCAGCCTGTTGGACAGGGAATGAAGATCTCCAGCGAACACTTCATTGCCTCGGATTATGTTGTTGGGGGTGGAAGGTTTGTCCAGAAGACCACTAATCAGCTGAAGCCTGATGCGGTTCCCTCGGTCTTCGACAGACAGACCGGCGCAGGCTCCCGGGAGCGATGGCTATCTAGTTAGCACCAGCCGAGGACCGGCGTTAGCTGCCGGGAGCGATGGCTAGCTAGTTAGCACCAGCCGGGGACCTGGAGCGATGGCTAGCTAGTTAGCACCAGTCGGGGACCGGCGTTAGCTGCCAGGAGCGATGGCTAGCTAGTTAGCACCAGCCGGGGACCGGCGTCAGCTCCCGGGAGCGATGGCTAGCTAGTTAGCACCAGCCGGGGACCGGGAGCGATGGCTAGCTAGTTAGCACCAGTCGGGGACCGGCGTTAGCTGCCGGGAGCGATGGCTAGCTAGTTAGCACCAGCCGGGGACCGGCGTCAGCTCCCGGGAGCGATGGCTAGCTAGTTAGCACCAGTCGGTTGGTCCCCGGCTGGTGCTAACTAGCTAGCCATCGCTCCCGGCAGCTAACGCCGGTCCCCGACTGGTGCTAACTAGCTAGCCATCGTTCCCGGCAGCTAACGCCGGTCCCCGACTGGTGCTAACTAGCTAGCCATCGCTCCCGGTCCCCGGCTGGTGCTAACTAGCTAGCCATCGCTCCCGGCAGCTAACGCATGGGCCGTTTACAGCTGTGCTATAAACTAAACTGTCAATTAATTAACTGCATTAATCTGATACTGACTCATGATTCCAGTGTAGACCATGCACTTATGGACAACTGTGATGGTCATGAAGAACAATGCCTTACTGGTCACTACACGGGCGCCAAAGGGGGTGGGGGTGTGTGTGTGTGTGTGTGTGTGTGTGTGTGTGTGTGTGTGTGTGTGTGTGTGTGTGTGTGTATTAGAGCACATTACTCTGAAACCCACAAATTAAGTCAACTCATATGGTGAGATAATGCCAACGTTTGCTACCAAATGTTGGACTTGCGCACAACATCATCATCTGTATTTCAGTGCATCTGTCTCACAGTCTACAGTAGACTACCAGTCAAGACAGATAATGCGGGATTCGTAGCATTAGCCTATTATTGACATAAAACAAACAAAAACTTCACCATACTTGGACCCAGGACTCATGAACCTGTGTCAGCTTATTATATGAGCAGTCATTTGGAAATGGAATGATGTGAAAGTATTGAATATTTTGTTATATTTAGGAAGATAGGAATAGTAGCTTAACCGTGCTGTAAATACAATATGTTAACATATAACAGTTAATGTTTTCATGTTTATGTCTTTACGATTTGTTCAGCCGCTCAAGCATTTCAAGTGGGAATTCATGCGGTCACAAACAAGCTTATAAAATGCTCAGGCTACCAGCAGTGTGTGTGTGTGTGTGTGGTGTGTGTGTGTGTGTGTGTGTGTGTGTGTGTGTGTGTGTGTGTGTGTGTGTGTGTGTGTGTGTGTGTGTGTGTGTGTGTGTGTGTGTGTGTGTGTGTGTGTGTGTGTGTGTGTGTGCGCACACTGCGTGCATGCATGTGTTCCGCATTTGCTTGTGGGTCATGACCTGTTTCCAAACCTAGCCCTGTCTCTTCCCTCAAAGGTTACACTTAGTAGGGAGCACTTTGGATAATATAATCTCCCTCAGCTTGTGTGTCTCCTGAACAGGCAGTAGCCTACTGTAACTATGGAGACAGTTACCGTGACAGTGTGATGAGTGGCCAGAGAGGAGGGGGTGAGGGGAGTGAAGTCATGGCCACAAGTGGACTAAGTGACAACACAACTAGCACAGATACAAAGGAAGCATGATCATGGAAAAGCACAAGGAGATGGAAAGAGCATGTCCTTTGCCGTCCACACGGGTACGTTTGTTTTCTCTTTTACGGTCTTGAATCTATAAAGAATCACAATTAGGCTCAAACATGAGGTCAGCCTTGCAATTTTAAGATACCGTGTCCTGAAATTGTAGTGACTACATACGCAAACTCCTTTGTTTGATTCTGAATTGCTGAAGTGCGAACTGGCTCACAAGTTTTGAGCAGCCACGCTTCCCGTTTGGAGCTAGTGTGTAGCCTATATAATTGTACACTTAAGTTCAGACTGTCATCAACAATCTGACTGTAGATTAACAGACAAGTCTCACTGGTGTGTAACTTAAGAGTGTTCCTTTCCCAGCCAAACAAATCTAGATTTGCTTCCCTGTAATAATTTACTTTGGGTGCTGCTTGTGTTAATGGCTTTGCTTTCTTTCTTTCGTTAATTTGTTGTGTAGTCTCTTGCTTCTGTTGCTGTTGGTGGGGAGGAGGGCTACAAATCAAGTGCTCCAGCAAACAGTTGGGTCTAAAACGCCCATTCTGAGAATAGTGACTGTCTAGCCATTAGAAGCCAAAGCAGACATGATAATATGGCGACTTCCTGGAACGCCCAGTATGTAAACTACAGTAGGCCTAAGCACACTTGAGACAAGCAGAGCCTAGTAGTGCAGACCAACAAACCACAACATAGAAAATAAGAGCTATCATTGATGTGACCCTGTCTTGCAGGAATCTTTAATAAAAAATAATATCCTTCTGGGTGGAAAAAGAAAATCAAAGAGGAATTTATCCAGACTTGTGCTTTGGATAGTGAGAAATGGTGTCATCTACTGGTGTAAAATAACATGGCACATTACATTTGGTGGACATTTCAGTGTTTTCCCTCACTGGTCCTGATGTTATTTGGTGGTGGGAAAGCTGGTGTACATGTTATGTTATTCTATCTATTTGTGGGGAGCCTATGTATGGGGCAACACTGCATACCTCACACATTATATTAGGCTGGGTGGCTTAGTGCCATAGTATGCCCAGTGAGCTACATAGGACCACAGAGACAGGGCATTATCAGATTTGATGTGTTATACTTATAGTATATTGTTCAAGGACTTTGTCCTGTCCTTTTCCTCTCTTATGAAACCTCTGGGTCGCCAACATCTCAGTCACAAAAGGTTTAAGAATATTGAGAACGACTCTTTACTTTAACTCTTTATCAACCTGGCAGGGTTGTGAACACTTGATGGGGGGGAATTAAGCTTTTGAACCCTGTGAAGGGTGTGGAACACTGTCAAGTCTCAAGCCTTATTATAAAACTTGCCATCTACATCAAAGAGATGTGGAACTGGCTGTACCGGCGGTGGCTGCTCACGTTGCCCTCTATGGTACGGACTTAAGATGGATAATCTCCAGCAATTACAACATATCCTGCTTAATATTATGCAAATTATACCTCATTATCGCAATGTTGGGAGTTTTTTAAGTTGTCCTCTAAAGACTCTATGACATTTTTGAATAATAGCTACTTTTGAGCGGTCTGCATGAATTCTAAAATGTTCTGTTGAGCTGTGCAGTAGGTAAAGGTGAGCACCAACATTAAAGACTTGTTCTTATGTAATTGATCCATTAATGGCAAGGACCTAAATCACATCCCTTAGTAGAAGCTCATTAATCTTTGCCGTGTGTGTACTCCTGGTTGGATAGGTTGCATCCCTGCATTGGGAGAAAGGGCGCCTTGGTCAAGTCCAGTCTTTATTAAGATTAATGAACAGCTTGACATTTTTAGTCCTCTGTCTGAATCGATAATTTTAATACTCATGAGGGCCAATGGGGATCTAAGCCTGCCGAACGCATATTGTGGCCACAGGGCGCATGTTAAATGTCCAAGCGGTAATCAATGCAGAGAAATTAGCTATTGATCCCTTATAGTTTTGTAATAGGTTATCTATTGGTTTGCTCTTTCGGAAAATTCCAATATTAGTCGGATGGAACTGTGTTGGTAATATTGCTATGGGGGCGGTGTGTGTGTGTGTGTGTGTGTTTGTGTTTGTGTGTTTGTGCGTGTGTGTGTGTGTGTGTGTCTCTGTGCTTGCTTGCTAGCTAGGGTCAGCTTCTAATTAGCACTGAGGGCAAATTGTAAATAAACATGTTGAGGAGAATATCTGTGATTTGCATCATAGCCACAGTTAATTCCAAGCCAGGCTGAGAAATCTGGCCACTAATTATTGGTTTCTGGTTGGTTTCATACAGGCTAAACTCAATTATATATATATATATATATATATATATATATATATATATATATATATATATATATATATATATATATATATATATATATATATATATATATATATATATATATATATATATATATATATATATATATATATATATATATATATATATATATATATTAATATTCTATTATTTCATTCTATAATCATATCTGAGAGCTAAATGGCTATGCTTGCCATAATTATTAATCAACTGGTCAGGACAGCACAGAAAATAGAATTCACAAGTTTATAAATATAGAGTATTTATATATCTTACTCTTAAATAAATACAAATTTAAAAGAAGGAAAAAAAGGTACCTCATGGACACATGAACAGGATGTAAAGTCCACACATCTGTTACATCTGTTACTGTATCTACACACAGTTCAGGTGTGTGTGTGTGTGTGTGTGTGTGTGTGTGTGTGTGTGTGTGTGTGTGTGTGTGTGTGTGTGTGTGTGTGTGTGTGTGTGTGTGTGTGTGTGTGTGTGTGTGTGTGTGTGTGTGTGTGTGTGGGGGGGGGGGGGATTAGTATGAGGTGCTATGTCACCCCAAACTTCCCCATTGTCTGTCTGTGTCTCTAGGGGGTCCAGTGTGAGTGGGGTGTGGACCTGCTGTGCTGGGGCAGTGGAGAGATGGGGCAGACCGGACACGGGACCGGGGACGTCCATCCAGAGGAAGCCCATCTGAGGGAGTTTACCCCGGGAAGCCTAGGCAGAGTGAAGCTCCTGGCGTGTGGATCCAGCCACTCCATTGTGGTCACAGGTGCAGTTCCCTGGAGACCATTCTGTTACTAATTGACCATAATTGCACACGCTGACCATTTTGCTCTTATGCCATGCTCAGGTTGGGATTCCTTTCCACCCAGTTCCACCCATGTATTAGAAAAATCTGAAAACATAAATAAAGTACTAATCGACCACAGGAAAAAGGGTACATAATATACTTTATATTATAGCCATAAGTAATATATTTAAGTCTTGTATAAGTAATATATTTACGTTTCGTATCGGCAAAAGTTGGAAACTCGACCGGGAATCGAACCAACAATGAGAGTGCTCTCACCTAAGCCATGCACCCACCCACCCTGATACAAGCACAGCAATACTATGATGATGGCTTGTTTTATCGTTTAATGGTTATGGTTAATAAAGTTAGGGCTAAGGTTAGTGTTAAGGTTGAACAGTTATGGTTATTTAAGGTAACAGTGTGGTTAAGGTTAGTGTGTCTTGGTAGTCTTGAGGTGCCTCGGGTTCGCTCCCCTGCAGGGAAACTCAAACATTTTCTGAAAACATTAAAAGTTAGTGTTAGGGTTAAACTGTCTAATTTTGAATATGTAATATATTTATTATTTGTAATATGCACACATTGTACATTTTCGTAAATACGTCAATAATATTACTGGCTATAACATAATGTACAATATGTACCTTTTTCCTGTGGTCGATTAGTACTTTATTTACATATTTTAAGCGAGATCAGGGTGCTTTTCGAGATGGTGTTGTGTTATGCTTTGGCGAATGTTTAATTTACATGTAACATCAAAGCCCCTGCCGTATTTTGATGTTTAATTGGACAAGCCACCCTTGATCCAAAGTCTTACACACGATGGTAAAGCCACATACCTTAATTAGCTGAATGCTCAAGTTTTCCCCCATAAGGCTTTAGAATGTTTACAGAACAATCCTCCCGGAAGAGGACTTATCAAAGGACGTGTAAAGCAACCGGGCTGGTAGGATCCATTAGCGGCCAGATTTATGAGTGTGTGGGACCTCGGCGCGGTGGCACACCGAGGGGATGTATAGGGTTCAAACACACGTCCTAATCCATAGTGCGGAGTGTCTTCCTTCCTGCCCGGGAGGTAATACTGCCCTACTTATTTGCCAATTTGATAGAAACCCTGGTGAGAGGAAGAGACGAGCCTCCTCCTCTACATTAGCTGGCGGCAGTCATAAATCAGCAGCCTAGATAAGTCTTATAGATCACCCTAACACAAGGCCCCCATAGTGCCGTACCACTACCGTCATTACAGAAGAAGAAAAAAAGTGACAATTTTGATTGATTAAAATGGTGCGGGCCGACTTGGGCTAAATCATGTTAAGTGATGTGACATTGCAGTTTCACATATCATATTTCTGTCAAGACACTGATGGCGGACGGTATTGTCAAGGCATGATATCTGACAACACCAGACATCTAGGGGAGCGGGAGGAGATTTATGGGAAGGTTTTAGTGGTCTGAGAGAGAAGAGAGAGAGTAAAAAGTGGTCCTTTTTTGGTTCATTGTCACCTCCCGAGTGACTGTAAATTGTACTCTGGCGCTGTTGGGAGTTGGAGACATTTACACATCCTGACAAATTGCCTGCTGTAAAAGTATTTACTGGTCTCGTCCCCATTTTATTCTTGGCTAACACAGACACACACAAACACACTCACAGGCCCATATGCCCGCACACGCACGCACTGACACACACATGCGTGGAAATATTTACTCACAGCTCATTTATGACACACACGTTTATGTGGTATACCTGAGCTCCAGATCAGGAGAGGTCTTAATGGTTTCATGTTGAGAGTACTGCTCTGCTGTTAATGTTTTTATACTACAGGCCTTGAGAGGATCATAACGATTTTATATCAGTGACATTGTCTGCCATCACTGGCCATTTGCCCCAATCATCCCCAGAGAACAGTTATTTTATGGCGGAGTAGCCTAGAGCCCTAGAACATGAAGAAAACAGTGGAGTGCACATACTAATGCTAAGCAGGTATACACACTCACACATGCACACACACACACACACACACACACACACACACACACACACACACACACACACACACACACACACACACACACACACACACACACACACACACACACACACACACACACACACACACACACACACACACACACACACACACACACACACACACACCCGATAACCTGTTAACTGATGAAGGTTATCACTCTAGTCATCTCTACCTGTTAGCATCCAGTGCCCAGTAGTAATTAAAACTGGCCTCAGGCATTGCTTGTCAGCACATGTTCAGCTTAGGTTTTGGTGTTTTGTGCTAAGACCGCACGTTTTACAACACTCAGAATACCCTGTTGTACATTTTGGAATGATGCATGTCATATAAAACCTAATTGCTTTTATGATTTAATATGTCTTTGTTTTATCAGACTCAATTTGAACAAATTCAAGATCATGGTAGCTGTAAATGGATCTTGTCCGCTATGAGACCCCCACATGATGTAGAAAGCCTATGGAAGGACCACTGGGTGGCACTGTGAGACTGACAATAAGCCCGGCAGACTGGAGTGGAGGGGAATGGGGCGGGTAGGTGGGCGCAGGGAGGCCCACAGTTACCTCACACTCAGACAGAGCTATAATTTACTAATAGAGCAGCAGCCGCCATTGCTGTTATCTTTTAATAGATTTGTACGGGGGGAAAGCAGGTGCCTGTTGTTAATGTGTCCAATTGCCCAAGTTGCCTACGGAATTTAGGGCATCCATCACTGTCGTCGCTGGTGACACCCTGTCGTTCTCCTTCACGCGGCAGGCCGGCTGGGCTGGGCTGCTAACAGATGAGGCATCTCTCTCCTCCAGACGCCCACAGTAACGTGGAGACAACCGCCATACGCGCACAGGCATAGAGACACACACACACACACACACACACACACACACACACACACACACACACACACACACACACACACACGGCTATAACTCGTTTTAGAGGGCAAACTAAACCACAGCGAGAGCAAGAATGATAGCTCGGAGGAGCTTGAGAAAAACAGCCATTAGCCACAAAATTAGCAGTATATTTTAGTTGTTGTCATTTATCCTTCTTGGTATCAGATGATTTCATATACTCAGTAACGTCTTGCCTGTGAGAAAAACAATTGGTCTCGATAAGCGCCACCTCCTCCCCCTTTTGAATTGTTGACCTCGCAGCTGCACCCGTGAGCTTTAGACGGGGCTCCGCGTTGCCCACAGGATCTGTGCCCTGGAACACACTCTGTACAGCTGCGTGTCTTTAGAC
>NC_140165.1:135834157-135874157 GCF_963971535.1 Notolepis coatsorum | reverse complement strand
GGGGGTTGGGTAGGTGGGGTGGGGTGGGGGGGAACTGTACAATGGAGGTGGTTGGGTGGGTGGGGTGGGGGGGTGGGTAGGCGGGGTGGGGTAACTGTACATTGGATTATCGACGAAACCTCAAGTCAAGTCAAGTCAAGTCAAGAGTTTTATTTGTCACGGCATACAAGTATACAATGAAATGCGGGGGGTCTTGCCCGCAGCGATTGTGCATAATACAATAGTAATAGGGATGTCCGATATTATCGGCCTACCGATATTATCGGCCGATATCGGCATTAAAATGTGATATCGGAAAATATCGGTATCGGAAATTAAGAGTTGGACAATATCGGTATATCGGTATCGGTAAAAAGCCAATATCGAGCATCCCTAAATAGTAATATATAATACGAATCCAATAGAACGACATTGTGCAATAAAACAAGTAACAAAGTAGGGCATATCGGTATATGTACATGAGTTATTTACTTGGCAACCTTACTTGGTCCCAAGAAGAGGGTCTCGTGTATTATTGGGTTAGGACATTTACTGTACAGAGGGGTTTAGAGGTTGCTAGAATGCACAATCTGAGTGGTATTTTCAACAAAAAACGTGAAATATACTGTATGTTTTGGGGACCGCAGAGATCTACAGTATATTAACTTGTTAAAACATTGATAACTGTATTCAGACAAAACCGGATACGTACCAGCTAGCCTAATCCGTATCCTGAGTTTTAAGCTAGGCTAGTGCTCTGTATCGGCTTCCATTTATTTGTGCTAAGCTAGGTTAGCTTGCAGCCGGATAGCTTTGTACTGAACGCACAGGGAGGAAACTGGTGCCTCTCTTCTTGTCTGACTCTGGAGAAGATGGTCTCTATCTTCTTGTCTGACTCTGGAGGAGACTGGTCTCTATCTTCTTGTCTGACTCTGGAGGAGACTGGTCTCTATCTTCTTGTCTGACTCTGGAGGAGACTGGTCTCTATCTTCTTGTCTGACTCTGGAGGAGACTGGTCTCTATCTTCTTGTCTGACTCTGGAGGAGACTGGTCTCTATCTTCTTGTCTGACTCTGGAGGAGACTGGTCTCTATCTTCTTGTCTGACTCTGGAGGAGACTGGTCTCTATCTTCTTGTCTGACTCTGGAGGAGACTGGTCTCTATCTTCTTGTCTGACTCTGGAGGAGACTGTCTCTATCTTCTTGTCTGACTCTGGAGGAGACTGGTCTCTATCTTCTTGTCTGACTCTGGAGGAGACTGGTCTCTATCTTCTTGTCTGACTCTGGAGGAGACTGGTCTCTATCTTCTTGTCTGACTCTGGAGGAGACTGGTCTCTATCTTCTTGTCTGACTCTGGAGGAGACTGGTCTCTATCTTCTTGTCTGACTCTGGAGAAGATGGTGAGCGCATGCTGTCAGCTCCAGCCCACAGGGACAAACTCATCATACATGCTAAGGGTTCCAGTGCCCTGTTTGTTTCTACATAAAAGTGGATCAAGAAGCAGGTCATGGGGGCGGGAGGGAGGGGGGCACACAGGGGGGGGGGGGGGGGGGGAGGGGCAACAGGGGGAGGGGCACACAGAGGGGGGGCAGGAGGGGGGCACACAGGGGGGGGGGGGGGGAGGGGCAACAGGGGGGAGGGGCACACAGAGGGGGGGGCAGGAGGGGGGCACACAGGGGGGGGGCAGGAGGGAGAGGGGCACACAGGGGGGGGGGCAGGAGGGAGAGGGGCACACAGGGGGGGGGCACACAGGGGGGGGGCAACAGGGGGGAGGGGCACACAGAGGGGGGGGCAGGAGGGGGGCACACAGGGGGGGGGGCAGGAGGGAGAGGGGCACACAGGGGGGGGGGGCAGGAGGGAGAGGGGCACACAGGGGGGGGAGGGGCACACAGAGGGGGGGCAGGAGGGAGAGGGGGGCGGGGAGAGGGGCAACAGGGGGGAGGGGCACACAGAGGGGGGGGGGCAGGAGGGAGAGGGGCACACAGAGGGGGGGGGGCAGGAGGGAGAGGGGCACACAGAGGGGGGGGGCAGGAGGGAGAGGGGCACACAGGGGGGGGGGCACACAGGGGGGAGGGGCACACAGAGGGGGGGGGGGAGGAGGGAGAGGGGGGCGGGGAGAGGGGCACACAGGGGGGGGGGGGGGGGGAGAGGGGCACACAGGGGGGGGGGCAGGAGGGAGAGGGGCACACAGAGGGGGGGGCAGGAGGGAGAGGGGCACACAGAGGGGGGGGGGGCAGGAGGGAGAGGGGCACACAGGGGGGGGGCAGGAGGGGGGCACACAGGGGGGGGGGGCAGGAGGGAGAGGGGGGCGGGGAGAGGGGCAACAGGGGGGAGGGGCACACAGAGGGGGGGGCAGGAGGGAGAGGGGCACACAGGGGGGGGCAGGAGGGAGAGGGGCACACAGGGGGGGGGCAGGAGGGAGAGGGGGGCGGGGAGAGGGGCACACAGGGGGGGGGGGGGGGGAGGGGCAACAGGGGGGAGGGGCACACAGAGGGGGGGGCAGGAGGGAGAGGGGCACACAGAGGGGGGGGCAGGAGGGAGAGGGGCACACAGGGGGGGGGCAGGAGGGAGGGGGGCACACAGGGGGGGGGGCAGGAGGGAGAGGGGCACACAGGGGGGGGGGCAGGAGGGAGAGGGGCACACAGAGGGGGGGGAGGAGGGAGAGGGGCAACAGGGGGGAGGGCAGGAGGGAGAGGGGCACACAGAGGGGGGGCAGGAGGGGGGCACACAGGGGGGGGGGGCAGGAGGGAGAGGGGCACACAGGGGGGGGAGGGGCACACAGAGGGGGGGCAGGAGGGGGGCACACAGGGGGGGGGGAGGGGCACACAGAGGGGGGGCAGGAGGGAGAGGGGGGGGAGAGAGGGGCACACAGGGGGGGGGAGAGAGGGGCACACAGGGGGGGGGAGAGAGGGGCACACAGGGGGGGGAGAGAGGGGCACACAGGGGGGGGGAGGGGCACACAGAGGGGGGGCAGGAGGGGGGCACACAGGGGGGGGAGAGAGGGGCACACAGGGGGGGGGGCAGGAGGGAGAGGGGCACACAGAGGGGGGGGCAGGAGGGGGGCACACAGGGGGGGGGGCACACAGGGGGGGGGAGGGGCACACAGAGGGGGGGCAGGAGGGGGGCACACAGGGGGAGGGGCACACAGGGGGGGGGGCACACAGGGGGGGGGAGGGGCACACAGAGGGGGGGCAGGAGGGGGGCACACAGGGGGAGGGGCACACAGGGGGGGGGGGGAAGGAGTAGGTGTATGAATGTTCAAATGAGATACAGACCACCATCATTGAGCCTCATTGCATCATTAAGCTTAATTTTACGTCTGCACTTTATAAATTGCTCTTGATCTGCCAATTTTGTGCAAATTTAATCTTTTTTTACTGCTGTGAAGCACCTTGAGCTGCAATTCTTGTATGAAAGGTGCTATACAAATACAGTTTATTATTATTATTATTATTATTATTATTATTATTATTATTATTATTATTATTATTATTATTATTATTATTATTATTATTATTATTATTATTATTATTATTATTATTATTATTATTATTATTATTATTATTATTATTATTATTATACAGTTTATTATTATTATTATTATTATTATTATTATTATTATTATTATTATTATTATTATTATTATTATTATTATTATTATTATTATTATTATTATTATTATTATTATTATTATTATTATTATTATTATTATTATTATTATTATTATTATTATTATTATTATTATTATTATTATTATTATTATTATTATTATTATTATTATTATTATTATTATTATTATTATTATTATTATTATTATTATTATTATTATTATTATTATTATTATTATTATTATTATTATTATTATTATTATTATTATTATTATTATTATTATTATTATTATTATTATTATTATTATTATTATTATTATTATTATTATTATTATTATTATTATTATTATTATTATTATTATTATTATTATTATTATTATTATGTCAATCAAATCAAATCAAATCAAATCAAATTTATTTGTAACGCCCGACAACACACGTTAATGTCCCCATGGGCCGGACACATCTTCTTTAAACAAGTCAAGAAGAAACATCACAATAAGTCAAGAAACAAAACAAGAACACCATAAGGTCCAACAAAAATAAATGCAAAATAAACGAATGCAATGCAAACACTCCCAGACATACCCCACGCGAAGGTAAGGAAAAACTCACTAAAACCTAGCAATAGGAAAAAATGCACCACAGGCAATGTGGAGGAGAGAAAGGGCCAATTCAAGGGGGGATCTCCCTTCTTAGATGTCAGTGATGCATCTAGTGTTGCAGACGGACAGTTGGTAAGCATGCACTCATGTGTGTAGTGAAACACAGATGAGTGCATGCAATAGCAACTGAACATTTAGAAACATTTAAGATAGAGCTGATAGCGATAGCAACAATATCATGTAATCATGGCTATAATCAAGTAAGGCTGAAGCAGGTCGACGGCCAGGTGAACCGCTCCACGTGGCAGCAATAACAAGTTCAGGGATGAGAACAGGTACTAGTAACCAGTGTTGGGACTAACGCGTTACAAAGTAACGCGTTACAGACAAAGTTACTTTTTGCCGCAACTAGTACTCTAACGCATTACTTTTGAAATTCAGTAACGCTACTTACGTTACTGAATGGTTCGTCACTGCGTTATTTGCGTTATATACGGCGTAGATTGATAGCGAGCGGTAGTGATTATTATTATTATTATTATTATTATTATTATTATTATTATTATTATTATTATTATTATTATTATTATTATTATTATTATTATTATTATTATTATTATTATTATTATTATTATTATTATTATTATTATTATATTATTATTATTATTATTATTATTATTATTATTATTATTATTATTATTATTATTATTATTATTATTATTATTATTATTATCCTCATATCCTGTCTGCCTGGCTGCGGGGAACGCTATGCTGGGGGCGTGTTTTGTTTACTATTCCTGAGATTCCTGACTGATAATGGCAGCGCCCAGCTACTGCTACTCGCGTATTTCTCTTTTGTCCAGCGAAAAGAAAATAACGTTTTAGTTATGTCATTTGTGTTTTGGCTCAAAGATACTGGAGTCTAATGTTAACTACGAGGACTCATCCAAATCCACTCGCCACCCGCATAGAATGATACGAGGCGAGTCTGGCCACTGGCCAATCAGAAATGCGCAAACCAGAAATGCGGCTACGGAAAGAAATAGACCCTCTCTATTGTAAACAAAACAAACGCTCGCTATGAATCTACATAAAAAGAACGCAGTAACAAACTAACAAACCATTTAGCAACTACTTGGAGAGATAATTAATATACAACATGGAAACGAGATAAAGAACATGTTTGAGGCGCTGCTGGAGTCAACTGGACTAACGTAACGTTACTACATCTCGACCACCGCAGACTTTGGTGAGTGCAATGTGTTCACTGAAACTCAAGTTGATCAACGGATTTTGACTGTACGAAATCTGCCAGGGAATCTCATAATACTAATCAAACAATATAAATATAGTCCTTTCATGCACAATTGATATCCTAACTATTCTAACGTTGCAATGCTTTGATTGATATCTTAAACAACGTTGCAACTTGCAAGATGGTGAATGAATGAATGAATGAAAACTTTATTTAACAGATTGCAGAATGGGTACAATACAGTACGGCTCAATACATACAATTGTTAAGGGGATGCAGACCTGAGAAAGACGTTTGTCTTGTTTCCATCAGGGTCCCCCATTTTCAATTCATATAGACATTTATGACATACACAACATACATGACATTTATGGCATAGGGACATATAGGTATTTAGTACTGATACATTTGTGACATAAACGGTATTCAAATATACAGTACTGTTACCCCTAGCTTTGGGTAGGGCGTTCCACATTGTTGTGGCATAATTGCGAAACGTGTTTAGTCCCTTGTTTGAGCCTAATCTGGGTTTTACATGATTTGTTGAGCTTCCTCTGGTGTAGTGGTTGTGGTATTCACTGACCTTTGGGAAGTATTTTGACATGTACATGGGTGTTATGTACTAGAGGCCTGATCACTCTGTGTCACGGGGCATGTAGGTGAGGGCTGCCACTTAGTTAATTAGTGCTGATTGGTTACCTGCTGGGAGGTTTAAAACCAGCCAGGCACACACACATGCAGGGTCTGTGTTTAGAAGAGTGTGGGTTACCAGATAGATTGTCACGTTCTTCCAGTCCTTATCCTTTTAGCTTACACTAGTAATTCCTTAATATAGTAGCACTTTGAGTTAATACACAGGTTTTGGTGTCGGTTTTGCACATAGGTTGCGGGCCTTGAGCCAGGGTCGTAACAATTGGGCGCTCGTCCGGGATCTTTTACCCCTAGAACTTTGTTTGGTGTTTTTTTTGTGTGTTGCACGGGGTGTCATCATATTATGGTTTGGGTGGTGTTCGTTACATTTGGTGTAACGTGGGGGCTGAGCCATTTCATCAAACAGGTGAGTATGCCGTATTTGTTTGTAATTTGATGTGACTACTTATGCTGTTAAAATATATAGTTTAGTAGGCACCACATGTAGATAGGGACATTATTTTCTGGTTGTGGGTTAGCGTCCGGTGCACCACGTACTCCTGGGGCGGTCAATGAAATGATTGTATATGATCTTTGACTGGTAGCAGGTGTGGTTGAAGAAAGTTAGGTCTACAGGGCATTAGTTTAAGGGTAGGTAGGTTAGGGCGGCCAGGAAACACAGGTAGTGTGGTAGGGCTTGAATTAGTGTTTCTTAGGGTAGACATGTGGTAGGCCGGGTTTTTTTTCCCTGCAGTTTAGACGTAGAAGCATATGTGGTCACATCAGGTTAGAAGGCGCACCTGTTTGGAATTGTTTGTTGGATTTATTTTGTTTTGTTTGTTTGAGTGTTTGTTGAGCATACCTGGTAGCACCTAACACCCTGAGTGTATGTCACGTCTATTTAGGGTGGGTGTGGTTTTTTTTTTGTTTTTTTTTACGTCCTTGAAATGTGCGCTCCGTAGCACACATTGCCACAGCGTCCCTTTATGGTTGTTATTAGTGGCTTTGGCATTCAGTATGGTTCTTCAGTGGTTCGTCGTGGTTCTTTAGTCGTTCTTCAGTGGTTCTTTGGTGTTTCTTTGGTGACTCTATGGTGAACGGGTGGTGGCGCTGGTGTAGGAAAGATGGCTTCCGTTAGGGATTTTGTTGATCTCCCTTCGCATGACTTGTTGGAGAGGTTTTCCAAAGAACAGCTTCTGGAGCTTGCTGTACACTACAAGGTGGAGCTTTCTCCCAGAGAGAAACGGTTGAAGCCATCTGCCTTGAGTGCTTTAAGGGTGTTGCTCATTAGAGGGCAGGTGCTTGAGGAGAGGGTGGAGCAGCCTCCTTCGTCTGACGCGTCTCCGCTTTTAACTGGTGCAGAGGGTGAATGGAGGGTTAGAGAGTTGGAGTTTAAGGAGAGGCAGCTACACCAAGAGCATGAGGAGAGGAGAGAGGAGCGTGAGCTTAAGGAGAGAGAGAGGAGAGAGGAGCGTGAGCATGAGCGTGAGCTTAAGGAGCATGACTTTAAGGAGAGACAAATGTTGCTGGAGCACGAGCGTGCGCAGAAGGAGCTTGAGTATAAGCATGCTGCCTTACAGGCGGGTGTTCTGCATCCAGAGTCACGTTCCGGTTTTGATGTAGGCAGGAATATTAGGATGGTGCCTCCGTTTTTTGAGAAAGACGTGGAAAGATATTTTCCCCTTTTTGAACGGGTGGCAACCACATTGAAGTGGCCTGATACCGCCTGGACACTGCTGCTGCAATGTGTTTTGGTTGGTAGGGCACAAGAAGCCTACACTGCTCTGTCCCTTGAACAAAGCGCTGATTATGAACTTGTTAAAGCTTCCATATTGAGGGCTTATGAGTTGGTCCCCGAGGCCTATCGTCAGCGTTTTAGAGGTTATCGTAGGCAGGAGGGGCAGTCTTATGTTGAATTTGGAAAAGAGAAGGAGAACCTGTTTGACCGGTGGTGCACCTCGCAGAAAGCAGAGTCAAGGGAGCAGCTCAGACAGTTGGTTCTCCTAGAGGAATTTAAAAGGTGTGTCCCTGATAACGTGTCCACACATCTAAATGAGCATAAGGTATCGAAGATAGCCGACGCTGCTGTCTTGGCTGATGAGTTTGTGTTAACACACAAATCTGTCTTTGTAGAGGAGGGCCGTGTGGAGTCCAGGGGTAGTAGGCGTCCTTCTCAGGGGAGCCGGTTCCCGGCACCCGTGTCTGCTGGTCGGTTTACTTCGACTCCTAGGCAAGGTGGCTCTGCTAGTGCATTCCCAGAGGGGGTTATCTGTTTTTACTGTAAGGAGCCTGGTCATATCGTTGCTGGATGCCCTGTGCTTAAGCAGAAAAATGTAAAAACGGTGGCTCTGGTAGAAATCATGGACAGGACACCTATGCCGACATTAGAGGGTGGGGTGCGAAGTATCAAAGGTGCAGACAGGGAGCTAGAGGGCTCCTCAACATTTATGATGGATGGATTTGTTTCACTGGTTGGTGCATTAGGATCAAGGCAGGCTATTACAATATGGAGAGATACAGGAGCTTTCCAGTCTCTCATTCTGGATGGGATTTTGCCATTTTCGGAAGATTCTTCATTGCATTCCGGTGCCATTGTTCAGGGCTTTGGAGGAGGCTTTGTGAATACTCCTTTGCATGAGGTCTCGCTAAACTCTCCCATAGTATCAGGCAATGTTGTCGTAGGAGTGTGTTCTCACATTCCCATAAAGGGGGTGTCCTTCATTCTAGGGAACGATTTGGCCGGTGGCAAAGTGCTGGCTACTCCAGTTGTAGTTCCCGTCCCTGTAGTTTCTGAGGTTCCTGATGAGCTCGCACAGAAGCATCCAGGAGTGTTTCCTGTGTGTGCGGTAACACACGCAATGTCAAAGGTCAAATGTGACACCCATGAGGTTGTTAACTTAGATGGTGATATGACACTTAGTGACACGTTCTTTGTTGAGTTGAAAAGTGGCCCTGATGAGGGTTTTGGTAAGGTGATACCGTCTCATGAGCAGTTGGTACTAGAGCAAAACAAGGATGTCTCCTTGTCGTCCCTCTTTGAAGAGGCGGTTTTAGAGGATGCAATGGTAGATACGTCTCAAGGATACTTTGTTAGCAATGACGTGCTCATGAGAAAGTGGACACCACCTAACCTGTCCAGTCTGGATGACTGGGGCAGTGTGTTTCAGATTGTTGTTCCAGCCGTGTATCGTCCTGATATACTGCATCTAGCACATGATCATGATCTTGCTGGTCACATGGGGGTCAGGAAGACTTATGACCGTGTGCTGAGACATTTTTGTTGGCCTGGTTTGAAGTCAGATGTGGCACAATATTGTCGCTCGTGCCATGTGTGTCAGGTGGTTGGTAAACCAAACCAGAAGATCCCTCAGGCTCCTCTGCAGCCTATCCCTGCCGTTGGGGAACCTTTTGAGCGGATCCTCATTGACTGTGTTGGTCCCCTCCCTCGAACTAAGACAGGGAACCAGTACCTTTTGACTATTATGTGTGCAGCGACCCGTTTTCCTGAAGCCATTCCTTTACGCAAGATCACAGCCCCAGCTATATCCAAAGCTCTGGTTAGGTTTTTTTCGACGTTTGGTCTACCAAAGGTCATTCAATCAGATCAAGGGTCTAACTTCATGTCCCGTCTCTTTGCTCAGGTCCTCCAGCAGTTGTCTATCCAGCATTGCCCTTCCTCTGCCTATCATCCAGAGTCCCAGGGGGCGCTGGAGAGATTTCACCAGACTATCAAAACAATGCTGCGGGCATATTGTACGGAGTTCGACAAAGACTGGGATGATGGAATTCCTTTGCTTCTGTTTGCTGCTAGGGAGGTAACCCAGGAGTCTCTTGGATTCTTTTTGAAACTGCTGAAGGAAAAGTGGTTGGCTGACCAGACTCCTTCCTCTACTAATTTGTTGGACTATGTGTGTGACTTCAGGCTTAAGCTTAGTAGAGCATGTGAACTAGCGAAAGAGAACCTAAAGGTAGCCCAAGGAAAAATGAAGGTGTGGTATGATAGGCGGGCCCGACATAGGGTGTTCTCACCGGGAGACAAGGTGTTGGTTCTCTCGCCTATTCTTGGGTCTGCATTACAGGCTAAATACAGTGGGCCATACTCCATTGAGCGCAAAGTTGGTGAGGTCGACTACTTGATTAAAACTCCCGACCGCAGGCGCAAGAGTAGATTATGTCACGTCAATATGTTGAAGGCGTACAATGATAGGGCTCAGATGGACCAGTCAGGGGTCAAGCCTGTGGCTATTCTGACAGTTTCTGCATCTCCTATTGTGGCCGACTGTTCTGTGTCGAAGGAGATTTCTCAGGGCAGGTTGCCAAACACCCAGATACTAGGTGACTTGGACTCACACCTGTCGTACTTGCCACTTCCTGAGCATGCGGATGTGGTGCGCCTACTTAGACAGCATACACGTTTGTTTTCTGATGTCCCTAGTCGTACTAATGTACTCGAGCACGACATTGATGTTGGTAGTGCAGGGCCAATTAAGCAACATGCCTACAGGGTGAATCCGGAAAAACGACGGATCTTGAGGAAGGAAGTAGACTATATGGTGAGACATGGCATTGCGGAGCCCAGCTCTAGTGCGTGGAGCTCCCCCTGCCTGCTTGTTGATAAGCCAGACTGCACTCATCGGTTCTGTACTGACTTCCGTAAAGTTAATGCAGTAACCAAGCCGGACTCGTACCCTCTTCCTCGGATGGACGACTGTATCGATCGGGTGGGTTCAGCAGCCTTTGTAAGTAAATTGGATTTGCTGAAGGGATACTGGCAGGTTCCGCTTACTCCGCGAGCACGTGAGATATCCGCTTTTGTCACACCAGAGAGTTTCTGCCAGTATACAGTGATGGCCTTTGGCATGCGAAATGCCCCAGCGACGTTTCAGCGGCTAGTGAACAAGGTCCTGGCCGGAGTAGCGTTCTGTGAGGCATATCTGGATGACCTGGTTATCCACAGTTCCTCTTGGTCACAACATGTGGAGCATCTGGCGGAAGTGTTCAAGCGGTTGGGTGATGCTAACTTGCCCCTTTGACCAATCTGCTCAGTCCTAAGGTACCTTTCGTGTGGACTGAGACTTGTCAACAGTCTTTTGAGAGCATCAAGGGTATTCTGATTAGCGCTCCCGTTCTGTCAGCTCCCGATTTTCAACTGCCATTCAAGTTGGCAGTGGATGCTAGTGACCTCGGTGCTGGAGCCGTCCTCCTGCAAGAGGATGCATTAGAGGTGGAGCACCCAGTGTGTTACTTTTCTAAAAAGTTTGACAGGCATCAACTGCACTACTCTACTATAGAGAAGGAGGCGCTCGCTTTGGTTCTTGCCTTGAACCATTTTGATGTTTACGTTGGATCCTCCAGTTTACCCCTTGTTGTGTATACAGACCATAACCCTTTGGTTTTTCTTCGCAGCATGGTGAACTCAAACCATCGTTTGATGCGATGGAGTTTGTTCCTCCAGGCGTATAACTTGGATATTCGCCACATTCGTGGGAGGGACAACGTGCTAGCAGACGCCCTCTCACGATCATAGTACCGGTGTTTGTGGTACCCGTTATCACTGTTGTGGTAGTGGCCCTGACAACTAAGGGGTCACAGTTGTTTTTTTGTTTTGTCTATGAGTTGTTGTGTAGTGGTTGCCTCTTGGGCAACCAGTTTGGTGGGGGAGGTGTTATGTACTAGAGGCCTGATCACTCTGTGTCACGGGGCATGTAGGTGAGGGCTGCCACTTAGTTAATTAGTGCTGATTGGTTACCTGCTGGGAGGTTTAAAACCAGCCAGGCACACACACATGCAGGGTCTATGTTTAGAAGAGTGTGGGTTACCAGATAGATTGTCACATTCTTCCAGTCCTTATCCTTTTAGCTTACACTAGTAATTCCTTAATATAGTAGCACTTTGAGTTAATACACAGGTTTTGGTGTCGGTTTTGCACATAGGTTGCGGGCCTTGAGCCAGGGTCGTATAGTGTATCTTGTAGACCAGGCCCATTGCAAGTTGCTGTACTCTGTCGTCTACTCTAAGCCATCCTAGGTTGTCAAAGTGGGCAGGGGTGAGGTGGGTTCTGGGGTTCAGGTCAAGTAGTAGTCTGACCAGTTTGTTTTGTGATGTTTGTAATTTTGTTTTAAGCGCCTTTGAGGTGCTTTGGTACCATGAGGTGCACGCATAGTCGTAGTACCCTTGAATTATAATGGTTATAATGAAACGCTCCGGCGACATCAAGGCTGTTCCTTCAACCGGCGCACTTCTTATTATATCGACTCGGGACAACATTTGTTTGTGTCAGATTTGTGTTTGTATCTAGACCACATTGCTTAGCAGAGTTCGGTGATGTGAATGGAAACTGTCAAGTTGATCAACCGATTTTGAGTACTATCTGGGGCATGGGACTCGGGAGCAATCTTTTTTTTTTATTTATTTTTTTAAATAACTAAATAGTTACTTTTCACAGTAACTCATTACTTTTGGGTGTAAGTAACTAGTACAGTAACGAAGTTACTTTGAAATGAAGTAACTAGTAAAGTAACTGAGTTACTATTTTTCAGTAACTAGCACAACACTGCTAGTAACACACTATTACAGTACTGTACCCCTGAATGAGAACAGGTACTATAGTAACACACTGCTGCACATTACAGTACTGTACCCCTGAATGAGAACAGGTACTATAGTAACACACTGCTGCACATCACACTACTGTATCCCTGTAAACCTGGTTATTGCATGCAACATTGAAAAAAAACTATAATAAAAAAAAAAAAAGTAAAACAACCATATAGATGAAAAAGATAAATAATAAACGTGTTTAAATGTCCTTCCTTCAACTTGCAATTAGCATACAACCTCGCAAATATCAGAGCAACGTTTTGCAACAAAAACAAATCTGGAGGGATTGAATTGAGTGACTGACTGAATGACTGATCATACAAGAGAGTGAGTGAGTGAGTGAGTGAGTGAGTGAGTGAGTGAGTGAGTGAGTGAGTGAGTGAGTGAGTGAGTGAGTGAGTGAGTGAGTGAATAATTTAGTGACTGACTGAGGTATCATACAAGACAGTGAGTGAGTGAGTGAGTGAGTGAGTGAGTGAGTGAGTGAGTGAGTGAGTGAGTGAGTGAGTGAGTGAGTAATTGAGTAGGTGCTGACTGACTGACTGAGTGATATACGAGAGAGTGACTGAGTGAGCTCTTGAACAAGTGAGTCTGGAGAGGGGCCAGATGCAGTAAGGAAGGGGAGTCGTGTATGTCTTACTTGCTTGCTGTTTTCTTTCTCAGCGTGCGCCATCGGTGGGGGATTGCAGACGAGGTCTTTGAAGTGAGCTCCAGTTTCTGCTAGAGCACAGCCCCTATTCTCCTCTCTGCTCCCTGCAACACCAGCACACAAACACAGCTCAACACCTCCACCCAGATCCTTTATCCATTCCCTCCTTGTCGCATTTCTTTCCACTCGTTTGTCCTCCCGTCATTTATTATATCCCAACTTCCCTGTGTTTATACTTTAATGTGTAATTTATATTGTACTTTATATACTTCTTACTATCATAAACATGTAATGCAATGCACTGATTTTCTGTCACATTATAATCTCACTCTAGATAAGATGGGATCACTTTTAGATGACTCAAAAACATGTTTGTGTAGGTCAAATGAATTACATTTGAACGTAACCTTGCCAACCTTGCATAAACAAGTGATGCAATGCATTGATTTATGTTACAAGGCTATTGGATATACACGTGGCACTGTGATCATCATTATAGCACTATGCACATGATTCAATCATTACTTCATTGCCCTAAAACTTGCCCTTAAAAGGATACATTTGATCCAGGATCAAACGGTAAAGAGGACTAGAGGAGTGCCATACCTTCCACTGGCCAACAGTATGGAGGAATGGTCAAATGCACGTTTTAAACAGACGATTAAGGTAAACGGCACATTCCCATTCTTAGATTATTCCCCCTCAGTGAAATCTCTCACCTCTAGAACTAAATCACGGCGCAGCGTCGTGTCTACAGAAAGCGTGACCCCGTTTCCCCCTTCAGCGACCCCCTCCTCCCCACCGCAGTCTTTGGAAGATGGAGGAGAGCGCGGGGGGGGGGGGCGGGAGGTGTGGGCGGCGGGGGGGCTGGCATGCCAAGGCACTAGACACTTTTAAGCAAAGATTAAAGGTTTTTCTTTTTAATCAGTCATTTGGCAGCGATATTAGCGTTTCACCCCTATGCGCTGCTAAGGATCAATTTTTTATGCTGCTGTGCAGAGTGCAAGCGGGGGTGATTGGCAAGAAGGAAGCTATTTTACAAAGGTTCTATTTACAAATGTGCCATAGCTATATGCACAGGGCACAATGACATCTCTTACGGAATTGTAAATGAGCTTCCTCTCTCTTTCTTCTCCTCCCTGTCATGAGGTGTGACCTCTGTCTGCGGGCCCCTGATGATCTCTGCCTCATGCAGATGTGTGTATGTTAGTGTGTGTGTGTGTGCCTGCATGTTCGCTCCACATGTGTGTTCACTCTCGTGTGCCTCACATGTAAAGAAGAATAAAGAATAATAAAGGAAGCTCCACCTCTCCCCTGTGTTGCATTGTGTTACACGGCTCCATGTTATGGTGCCAGGGGCTGGGTAACTAGGTCAGTCAACCCCAGTGTAAACATACCACAAGCAGCCACCCTGAACATGCTAATGGTAACGCCTGTTTCTACTCTAACCCAGACTCCCATCGCCACAACGAAACGGCGCACGATATTCCTTAACGGATGTCACCATTGTGCCTTGTGTATATTATGACTTTTTTATTTTATTTCAAATGTATGCTATATTAGCATATCATATGCTATTAAGCCTGCATCTCCTCCCTGTTAAATAATAAATTGAGTACAACACTTTGGCAAAGATCAAGTCAGACAGGTCATGTACAGCAGATGGCGGGAGGAGAGAGGTAGACTATGATGTTCATCAAGTTCAACTGACGCTCAAGTCAGGGGGGGGGTTGATGAATTCAAACCTTCACTCATGACTAGACTGGACACCTGGATCCACACAGAGAGGGGCAGAGGCTCTGCACACCTGGCCTCCTCACCCCAGACCAGATCATCCATGACCGGGGAGACCTGACTGCCCCCCTCTCCCTCCTCTCTACACCTCCAGCCAGACGGTCAATACGTCTGACAATCAGCCTGTTATGCCTTCCAGGATCTACGCAGCAACACATTCATTTATCCATCCACCCATCCCTCCGTCCGTCCATCCATCCATCCATCCATCCGTCCGTCCGTTTGTCCGTCCATCCATCCATCCATCCATCCATCCATCCATCCATCCATCCATCCATCCATCCATCCATCCATCATTCATCCATCCATCTATTATTTATCCATCCATCCACCCATCCCTCCATCCGTCCGTTTGTCCGTCCGTCCATCCATCCATCCATCCATCCATCCATCCATCCCTCCATCCATCCGTCCGTCCGTTTGTCCGTCCATCCATCCATCCATCCATCCATCCATCCATCCATCCATCCATCCATCCATCCATCCATCCATCCATCCATCCATCCATCCATCCATCCATCCATCCATCATTCATCCATCCATCTATTATTTATCCATCCATCCATCCATCCATCCGTCCATCCATCCATCCATCCATCCATCCATCCATCCATCCATCCATCCATCCATCCATCCATCCATCCATCCATCCATCCATCCATCCATCCATCCGTCCATCCATCCATCCATCCATCCATCCATTCAGCCACCCAACCAACCAGCCAACCCACACACCATTGATCCAATGATTGACCCTGCACTCGGTGGATCGATACTCCCTTAAATGGCATCATTGTAAGCGGTTAGGCACAATGGCGAGGCCTTGTGTGTGCAGTTCATTTCCAAGGTAGCGGGGCCGCACCAGGGCACTAACCCGACTCCTCTCTCCTTCTTCCTCCATTGATAAGATCAGAGGAGAGAGAAAGGGGGGAGGACTGGCTGAGGTATTGAGTGGAGCGTCTCCTGTATACACGGACCACAAAAGGGGCGGTGGGCCACGCGAAACTACACATAATCACTCAAGACTATCACACGCTTTGTGCTCAGATAAAGAGAGAGGGGGGGGGGGGGGGGGGGGGGGTCTGATGCACAGACACACAGCCACGCTAGGAGGAAGGCTCACCGGCTGGCCGCAGTGAATGCACACATTCAAAAGCACAGATACATTAAAGGAGACTCTGGCTGATGACGCGGACCTACACAAAGAGAGGTACAAGCTGCAAGGTAAAGAAAGCCCCTTACCGTAAATTAACCATGCTACATTAGTACAGGAGGACTCGTGTTTTTCCGTTCATTCACTTCCAGTCCAATCAGATACAATTGAAGTGTTAATCTAACCTTCGTCGTTTTGACCATCTATCTCATTTAAAACTAATTCTGCAGTGTACCATCCCTTCCCCCGGGCAACAGTGGTGTTTTGATGGACTAACCGTTGACTACACTACACTATATAGACTCTCCCCCGGCTTGCTCTATGTATGGTATAGTGAGCCTGTTTGGCTGGAGCCCGGGCCCAGGCCTTGGTTAGCATTAAATGACTGGGACTGTGACGAGTCTAGGAGCTCTGTCACTGTGGTTCACAGGTCTCGTTAGCCAAGGTGTCGGCAACACTGGCAATGAGTGAGCATGTGTGTGTGTGTGTGTGTGTGTGTGTGTGTGTGTGTGTGTGTGTGTGTGTGTGTGATCCTGAACATTAGGCAGCACTCCTACCTCCACCTCCTCACCTGACACCAGTAATAAAAATAAACAACAGGCTAAGGTGTTATGCGTGTGTGTGTGTGCGTGCGCGCATGCTCGCCCACGCAGGAAGGGGGGGGGGGGGGGGGGTGTATGTGGGATTGTTGGTGCTGTCACCAATTTGCCGGGCCCACAAGACGGGCGTAGGAGCAAGGTGACGGAGCTGTGGCTTGATAAACACAGAAGCCCTGCTTCGATTTCCTATCCAGTCCACTTTGGAAACACATGGCTCTTCCTGGGTGCTGCTTAGGGCCCCAGGGGAGGTGGTGGAGGAGGAGGAGGAGGAGAAGGAGGAGGAGGAGGAGGAGAAGGAGGAGGAGGAGAAGTCAGAGGGAGGGAGGCAGAGAATAGGAATGAGGGGACAGGTGGAGAGAGGGAAGGGAGGGAGTAGGGAAGAGGTGACGGGTCTAATAGGACCAGGTGTATTGACTACTAAACTGACCGGCACAGAGAAGCTACTAACCACAAGCCATCCGGATTCTAAATGAAGAAAGATAAGGACGGTCTAGTAACTGTACAATTACCCACTGGCTGAATTACTGTATATACCATACTTACCTTGCAAAATCTGTTAACTTAAAGGTTTACTTTGCACATCCTACGGACTGAAAATCATTTCTGAGAAGTACAACCATTTGAATGGTTACTTTGCACATCCTACACACAATGAATAGTTTTGAGCCTATACTGTCGTCGGTGAGGCTTAGAGTTTTTACTTATACCTATATTTTATATATTTTTTTTATAATTTTTTTTATCTACTTTTTCTCCCATTTTCTATTTTTCTCCCATCCCAATTTCGTATTGTCCAATTCTACCCTTCCCTGTCTCGAACGTTGTTAGGCCATGCCTCCCACTGGTCGGCTGCAATGTGGACGAAGCCTTGCATCACGTGTCCCCTCCGGTACTCGAGGAGGCAGCCGTCGCATCTTTTCACCTGAACAGCGCGATCTCTCAGCGGTGAGGGTCTGCGTGGGAGGGATACGCCGCCCCCGTTGCTTCCTTATTCTGCTGTGCAGGCGCACCAACCGACCTGTAGGAGTCGCTGTCCACAACGTCCGATCCCCACCCACCAGCTTCCCACCCCTACCACTGCCAATTGTGTTAGTATGAGCGACCAGCCAAGCTGGTAGCAATGCCGAGAGCTGGGCTCGAACCCAGCATCTCCTGCATTAGTGGTGAGCGCCTTGCCCACTGCGCCACTTAGCCGCCCTATCTTTTATATTGTTTAGACTACATTAACCCTCTATCTCTTTATTTATTTACGCTTGCACAATCTAGGTGGGGGGAGGGGGTAGCAGAATAAATATTTCACTGTCACTGTACTTCTTTTTTTTTGATCAAATTCTTTTTTATTATTACTTACATGAAACAAGACAACACATTAATCACAATCACAATACACAGAACTTCACAGGAAAATAACAAAAACAATAATAATACAGAATATAACAATTTATAAATTATAAAGACAAAAAGAAAAGAAAACAGAGTTCAACCTTTTTAAATTTTAAATTCAAAATTCCAGGGGTACTATTCTAATAGATGACCAAATAGCGACGAACTAGCTAAATAGCTGCCCCCCAATAAAATCCCTAGTTAAATTCAAGACATCACAAAAGACAAGACAGACAAGACATTTCCTCCTCCCCCTCCCACGAGACCGCCGGACTCCCCCGAACAAGCACCCCAACCCCGCTCAGCCGCACACGGCGGTCCTAACCTTCTCAGCTGCTGCGAACCATAGGTCAATCCCAGCCTGCCCCACCCCAATCACCCGCGCCGTGGATATCTCAAGATAAATCACATCCAACAGTGTTAGGGACCAGTTAATCACTGTGAGCTTCTCAGGCTCCTTCCATCTCATTGCTATTAGCTTCTTCGCCGCTGTGACGCCCGCTAGGACAACCCTTTTCAGTTGTACGGACGCGGGTAGTGTTGTTATATCGTTCAGGAGTAGCGTAACAGCTGTGAATGGGATAGTTAAGCCACACAGATCTGAAAGTTTGTCCGCTATTGACCTCCAGAAGCGGGCCACTGGTGGGCAATCCCAATACATATGCATATAAGTGCCAGTGGCCTTTTGAGAGCACAAAGTGCACCGAGAGTCGGTTATCAGTCCCATAGCAAATAGCTTCCTAGGTGTAAGATAGGTCCTATGAATATAATTAAAATTAATTTGCTGGTGATTGGGGTTGCGGGAAGACAATGCCACATTTGCCCAAACATCAACCCAGTCAAACTCGGGGTCCAACTCCGGGATATCCACACGCCAGATTGTATCCAATGATAAATTTTTATACGTGGACTGAATTAAGAGCGTATAAAAGTCTGAGACAAACCCTCTGGAGGTCGTCCTGTCCACTATGAGCCTGAGGAAGGGGTGTGGTTGCAAAGCTTGAGCCCACGGCACGCCATGTGCCCTCAGCGCTGACCTTAGTTGAAGGTAAAGAAAGAAGGACTCGCCGTTCTTATCATAAAATTCTCTTAAGTCCTGAAACACACGGAGGCCGTTCTTATCATAAATATCCTCCAGAGTATGAACCCCCCTCCTTTGCCATTGAGGAATATTAACCGGCTTGTGCCCAACAAGTAATTGCTGGTTATTAAAAATTGGAGAGTCCAGGTGCCATGGGCATTTAACCCCACACGACTTCTGTACATTACGCCACGTCTGGATCACGTGAGTTATGATCGGTCCATACCTCAGTCGGCATTTCGAAATAGGGACAGTGGAGTACACCACATCCTGCAATCTTAGCGGTGAGACCGCCGCCGCTTCCAAGGAGCGCCAAGATACAGCATCTACAGGGTCTAGCCAGCACATCAGAGGTATCAGTGAAAAGGACCAGAAATAAAGCTTAAAATCAGGGATTGCGAGGCCCCCATCTTGTTTCCTACGTTGAGTAGTAGCTCTTTTGATTCTCGGGCGTTTGTTATTCCAGATAAACTTGGATACCATCGATTGTACCTTGCGCCAGTGGTCTATTGGAGGGGGCAGGGGGAGCATTGAGCTAACAATATTTATCCTAGGCAGGACGTTCATTTTGATTATGGAAGCTCGGGCTTGTAAGGAGTTAGGAAGGGACGACCATCTGTCTAGATCCTGGCGTATTTTATCATAAGTACCTGTGAAGTTGAACTTAGTAGTTTGACTCAGCGTGGGGAATATCTCTATGCCTAAGTATTTAAAATGTTCCACTATGGGGATATCAGCTGGTAGTCGCACCGCTTTGGCCAGCTCATTGAGAGGTAGGCAGGCTGATTTGTTCCAGTTAATCTTAAAGCCTGACAATTTACCAAAGTCGTCGATTATTCCCAATAATAAGGGTCATCCATAAAAATCAGTAGGTCATCCGCATAGAGAGCAATTTTGTGTGGTGTATTATTGATCATTATGGGGACGATGTCCTCCGATTGCCTAATAAATTGGGCCAATGGTTCGAGGGAAAGCGCGAATAGTCCTGGGCTCAGAGGACAACCCTGTCTA
The DNA here is from genome assembly GCF_963971535.1 of Notolepis coatsorum. Lineage (NCBI taxonomy): Eukaryota > Metazoa > Chordata > Actinopteri > Aulopiformes > Paralepididae > Notolepis > Notolepis coatsorum. The sequence continues at coordinate 135,853,812 of NC_140165.1, read as the reverse complement.
GAAGATCTGGAGACTGGGAAAAGTGTGGAACAGTTTTTGCCTGTCAGTATCATTGCCGACGGCGAGGCATACAGGACTTTAATAATATGAATAAAATTCTTTCCAAGACCCATGACCTCAAGTACCTTCCACAGTGAGAGAAAATGGTGGTTTTTCAATGTATGTGATGTATAGATTGGGGAGAGATGACAGCTAAAATGGTAAAACAACGAAATGTGCATGGAAGCAGGAGACGGTGATAGAACGGTGGTGGAACCAGTGGTTTCACAGGCACAGGCCGCGTCAGCGAGGGTTTTGTTATGAATTCCTTAGAGGAACATCTGAGATTAGAGTGTACTGTCTCCCAGGACAGGAGGGAGAGAGGTTCATCTTAATGAAACGTGAGTTTATTAGTGTTAAAGGTTATTCAGTTGTCATGACAACACGTCGCATGACAACCAGAAGGCGGGGCCGTCGTTGCGACGACGAACATCTATAAGTCGGACGGTGTTTCCGGGTGTAAGGCAGACTATAATCTGACCGAGAGCGAGTAGGACTGAGATCACACAGAGGACTCTCTCTCTCCTCTTATCACGAGAGAGGGGGGGGGGGGGGGAAGGAGGAAGAGGACTCTCTCTCTCCTCTTATCACGAGAGAGGGGGGGGGGGGGGGGAAGGAGGAAGAATGCCACGACATCATTCGCTTCGGCTAACACGAGGAGGGTTCAGGCTAACGACTAGGCCTGACCACTATTGGACTGAATAACAAAAGGACAATTCTGAACACACCGAGAGATCATTAGAATAGACTCTTCAAGGACGATACAATTTGATAACATCTGATAACATCTGATTATGAGGTTCTGTTTATAGCAATAAAACAACGCTTCTCCTCATAAGGTATCTCACAGTGTCGAAGTGTCGAATTCTTACGGAAGTGGAGAAGTATTATGGTTTATGGATTGCACTAACGGGGGAAGATAAGGATCTTATCTACCAGTATCGGAGACGTCAGGACCATTAAAAGTACACAACGCAGAGGAATTGGATGGAGGGCCAAACAGACGAAGACGTGATACTGGCCAGTTTGATCAGAATCTTACAGTTGGTGCCGTTGGGACCCGGATTTGCAAGAGATTAAAACAACGGGAACAGTTGGTTGTTGATGACAGCCAGAAAGCAAGAGATAAGAACAACGGATAAAGACTTTTTCAATAATGGGGCGACAGTGGACAACAGTCATCAATGTGTGGGAGAATCATGATCGAAGCAAGGCCGGTCAGCCCTGGGAGAGAGCGGCGAGTCGAGCGGTCAGGAGGCGAACCAGCGCTGTAGGGGAAACAGCGCTCCGATCAAAAATGTGAGTTCACTGTGCACACGGTTGTTTTGATCTTAAGCCAAATAAAAACGAACAGATAGTGAATCCGTAAACGTAAACATTTCTAGTTCGACACAGAGAATGCCAGCTGTGATAATATGAGCAGAGAGCCATGGTGGAAATCGAGGGTGTTATCTACAGAGAATGAAAAGCAAACGAGACAGGCTGCACAGTTTTGGTTTAAGGAGGGTAAATGCGAGATGAGGAAAGGGGGGGGGGGGGCGCTTGAATCAGATCGAAAAATGTTTATGGCGGGACTGTTTTCATAACAGAAGGAAAGTCGAAAGGAGATTGTGCCAGTGTGTATTATGTCCGATCAGGCAAGAGTATTAGTCTGAGAAAGCGTCCCCTGATAATGGATAGGAAAGAGAGGAAAAACAGCTGTGTTTTTAGGCCGTGGAAGGAAGGGCAGCGTTTGTTTGTTTGAGAGAGTAGCCATTATGAGCGAGTCAAAATGGCCGTGAGCACCACGAGGAGATAACAGATAAAGAACCAGGAAGTGACACGTCAACTAATACAGGCAAATGGAGGAGTAGGTCGCCACCTAGTGGCGGAGGGGGGGGGGGGGGGGTAGTGCTGGGGAGTTTCCATTACCCATAGGGGAATATTTAGAGTTTAATTCAGTTAAGGAGTTTAATTGCGGAGGGGGGGGGGGGGGTAGTGCTGGGGAGTTTCCATTACCCATAGGGGAATATTTAGAGTTTAATTCAATTAAGGAGTTTAATTGCGGAGGGGGGGGGGGGTAGTGCTGGACAGTTTCCATTACCCATAGGCGAATATGTAGAGTTTAAGTTAATTAAGGAGTTGAATTTTTTCAAAATTACCAACTGCTTGTGTGTATACACGGTGGTGTATGTGAGAACTTTGTAAAGGAACTCAAAGTGTGGTATATAGAGCGACGGGACAGCTCCAGGGCGACGGTAGACAGCCCCGTAGGGTATATAGAGCGACGTGACAGCTCCAGGGCGACGGTAGACAGCCCCGTAGGGTATAGAGCGACGGTGACAGCTCCAGGGCGATGGTAGACAGCCCCGTAGGGTATAGAGCGACGGTGACAGCTCCAGGGCGACGGTAGACAGCCCCGTAGGGTATAGAGCAACGGTGACAGCTCCAGGGCGACGGTAGACAGCCCCGTAGGGTATAGGGCGACGGACAGCTCTGTTGTATGTTAGATGATAGTACGAGTACGTATGTGAGTTAGGAGCAGGGAACCAACCTGCTCTGTTGTATGTTAGAGCGATGCAAATAGTTTTAGGCACTGATTCTGGGTTTTTTGGTTGTTGCACTGTTTTTGGGTTATCACAAAGAGGCGGGAAGAGGGTCCGTGCGTGAGGATACCAAGTGCGTGGGATGCCAAAAGATAGGGGGACAGGGCTTATGTTGTGTGCTCGGTTGTATGTTATTATCATAATAATAAGATCGATATACTGGGTTAATTAAATAAGTTTAATTATTAATTGATTAAATAAGAATTGCACAGAAAGATGGTGCAGTTATTTGAATGGGTTAATTATTGAATAAAGAGGGAGGTTGAATTCCAGTGGGGCCTTCTCACACCTAATAAATAGGCAGAGTCTTGAGGGGACACGTCACCAGAAAGAACTGGCGCGCGCTGGGGGTCACCCGTGGGACAAACGTAGAGCGCCGAGTGGGTATCGTTTAGCTGCTGGTGTCACGCCGGAAGACAACAAAACAGGGAACAGCCCTGTAGGATTAGATATGGGTGTTGAGAAGGTGGGGGACTAATAGAGAACAAATAGCGCCATGGGCTGTAGGACACTCACACCGTCCAACAGTCTGAAAGGGCGTGGCCATGGCAGGGGCTTGCAGAGGAAAAAAAATATATAGAGAACGAGCTGCAGGCCCAAAGCCACGGTAGACTAATAGAAAACACAGGGTCGAGTGTACAGAAAGACTGCCGGTGTTGTGTTTCTGCTTTCAAGGGGGGAATGACACCGACAGCGATGGAGATGGCCAGGAGACAGACTGGAGGAGGAGGAAGCCGCAGGGGCCAGGCACGGCAGCCTGGTACACAGATCGTCCACGACGAGAGAGAGGGCCGACGGCGGTGGAGATGAGCCTCAACCAAGATGACCGACGGGGCGGAGATGACCGACGGGGCGGAGACGGCCGACGAGGCGGAGTCCAGCGGTCGCAGGCGGTGTTTGCCCAGGGGAGAACGAGGCAGACATTGGAGGGGGTTTCCCTGCGGAGACGCTGTTTAGAGAGCGTTTTGAAACAACAGAGCACGGGCGGTGAATCATGAACAAACAGGGACTTCCTTTCAGAGTCAATCAGGAGATCGAGAGACGAGACAACAGCGAGAAGTCCTGTGTTCATTGATTAGGAGTATGAGATATAAATGGAGGATTCATATATAAGATATATGTATAGAAGGATATATATATATATAGAAGGTAGATAAGAGGGAGAACAGTAGAACAACAGGATATAATTATTGGGAGCAGACAGGGGGGCTCCAATGGTTATGAGTCGTTGGATGTTGTTGGTTTTGGTGGTCGGTTTCGGTTCCCTTTGTGCACGAAGGGGGGCGCAAACAGACATCAGGCAGCAGGATCACTGGGTTGACCGTGGGCCGTCTTCGTTTCTTGTGCACGAGAGACGAGGTTGGTTTGCTTCAACCACAGGCTATTTTTGGCATAATTAATTAAAAAACCAAATAATGATTTATGATTCTGAAGGGGTGATAAGAATCAAGGGGGGATTGAGAGAAAATGGTGGTTTTTCAATGTATGTGATGTATAGATTGGGGAGAGATGACAGCTAAAATGGTAAAACAACGAAATGTGCATGGAAGCAGGAGACGGTGATAGAACGGTGGTGGAACCAGTGGTTTCACAGGCACAGGCCGCGTCAGCGAGGGTTTTGTTATGAATTCCTTAGAGGAACATCTGAGATTAGAGTGTACTGTCTCCCAGGACAGGAGGGAGAGAGGTTCATCTTAATGAAACGTGAGTTTATTAGTGTTAAAGGTTATTCAGTTGTCATGACAACACGTCGCATGACAACCAGAAGGCGGGGCCGTCGTTGCGACGACGAACATCTATAAGTCGGACGGTGTTTCCGGGTGTAAGGCAGACTATAATCTGACCGAGAGCGAGTAGGACTGAGATCACACAGAGGACTCTCTCTCTCCTCTTATCACGAGAGAGGGGGGGGGGGGGGGGAAGGAGGAAGAGGACTCTCTCTCTCCTCTTATCACGAGAGAGGGGGGGGGGGGGAAGGAGGAAGAATGCCACGACATCATTAGCTTCGGCTAACACGAGGAGGGTTCAGGCTAACGACTAGGCCTGACCACTATTGGACTGAATAACAAAAGGACAATTCTGAACACACCGAGAGATCATTAGAATAGACTCTTCAAGGACGATACAATTTGATAACATCTGATAACATCTGATTATGAGGTTCTGTTTATAGCAATAAAACAACGCTTCTCCTCATAAGGTATCTCACAGTGTCGAAGTGTCGAATTCTTACGGAAGTGGAGAAGTATTATGGTTTATGGATTGCACTAACGGGGGAAGATAAGGATCTTATCTACCAGTATCGGAGACGTCAGGACCATTAAAAGTACACAACGCAGAGGAATTGGATGGAGGGCCAAACAGACGAAGACGTGATACTGGCCAGTTTGATCAGAATCTTACAACAGGTATGACCATTCTAGTCTGTCAAACGCCTTCATGGCATCCAAAGACAGAACTGTGGACGGAGCTGTATTGTCTTTACTGTTATCGACTACATGCAACAGCCTCCTAAGATTATCTGCAGCCAGGAGCCCCGGGATAAAACCAGTTTGATCGCAGTGTACCAATACCGTTATAAATCTCTGCAGGCGGCGGGCCAGCACCTTGGCAAACACTTTTAAATCGGCCCGAGAAGACTCAAGGGCCTATAGCTACCACAATCATTGGGATCTTTGTCCTTCTTGAGAAGTAAAGAAATCAACGCCATGTTGACATCTCTTGAGAACTCCCCTTGTTCGATAGCGTAATTGATCATATCGAGCATCAATGGACCCAGTTGGTCCCAGAAAGCTAAATACACCTCGGGTGGAATACCATCCCAGCCTGGTGCCTTACCCCTCTGCATTTCAGCAATCGTCTCCCTTAGTTCCATAAGAGTGATCGGTTTCCCCAGTTCCTTAGCCTCTTCCTCAGAAATGTGGGGTATCTCAAGCCCGCCAATGAACGATTCAAATTTAGAGTCGTCGAGATTAACCTCTGAGCTATATAACTGTGAGTAAAACTCTTTAAAAGTGTCGTTGATCTTTTTCGAATCAGTAGTGACTGTACCCTGTCGCGTCTTGATCGAGGGGATATCCGAGAAATGATCATTCGAGCGTATTTTCATATAGATAGATATCAATAGATGGCTAGGCCTGGAGCCGTGAAAGTAGTAATTTTGCCTTGTCCTATGTATCAAGAACTCAGACTGTTGTTTAAGTATGGAGTTTATTTCTTTCTTGACTATCTTACGTTGTGTGTTTAGTCGTTCACTATAGTTAGTTTGCAAAGATGCGTATAGGTCCGCATATAATGTTTCCAGTCCTTCTAGTTTTTTTGACCGGGATTTACGCAAATTGGAGGCGAAAAGTGTGACATGACCCCTGATAAATCCTTTCAATGCGTTCCATAGGACCCTGGGGTCATCGACCGTGCCAACATTGATCTGCAAGAATTCAGCTAGTTTACTCCTGAACTCAGAGCAGAAATCATCGTTCTTTAATAAGGTTGAGTTAAAACGCCACCTGGGAGCTCTCGTGGAGAGCCTGCCAAAGGTTGCCACAAGGAAAATCCCCTTGTGGTCCGAGAGAGCCAGGGGAACCAATGAGACGTCGAAACTATCAAACATATTAGGGGACGCGAATGCATAGTCTATTCGAGAGAAGGTTTTGTGTCTGGCTGACAGGTGAGAGTAATCCTTGAGGGTGGGATTGGATAAGCGCCATAGGTCTGCGAGCCCCGTGTCCTGGGCCCACATCCTGAGGGCCTTAGAGGACCGTTTTTGGTCGCTTGTTTCAGAGGACCAGGACCTATCCATCTCCGCATCCCAGCACGCATTAAAATCGCCACCCACAATGAGAGCGTATCCAGTAAGTTCCAACATATTCTTCGTGATTGTATTATAGAACGCTGAATCAAATGTGTTAGGGGCATACAATGCTATTATTGCCATCTTCCTATGAGAGAACTCAACTTTTGCTATAGTAATCCTTCCCTCCGTGTCCGACCACACATCCAGGACTTTGATATCAAGGTTACGTCTTGTAACTATGACGACTCCTTTCATCTTATCATCGGCTGAGGTTGATAACGTGATATTGTCGATTTGCTTGCCTTGACACATCACCCACCAATAAATGCGTCTCACTAAGGAGAGCAATGTCAATATTTCTTCTCTTCAATAACCAAAGGACACTGGCATGCTTGTGTGGGGCGTTAAGACCCCCTGCGTTCCAAATTAAAATATTCAATTTAGCCATGGTCGAGTTTGTCTAAATGCGTAGAGAACATACCAGTGCAGCCAGGCTGAGTACAGAGGCGCTGATCCAGGCGGGCGCAGACGGTCAATCCCAGGAGTTCAGAGGAGGAACAATTACACACATATAAGACAACAGTACATAAAACACAGAAAAATACCACCCCAGTTACAACCCCCCTCCTTCTACTCTAAACCCTAACCCACCCGTCCTATTATAAACCCTCCTATACCCACTCTCCAATCCCCTCCCTATGCCCCATCCACTAAGGATGGTCATCTTCCTATCATTTCCCACTGGAGTCATGGATCCAATAAGACGCTCTCCACTCCGACCCCCCTCTAGATAAACCCCTGATTAAACCCCCACTAGTCCAATAAACACAAAAAAAAAAAAAATTCAATTCAATAAAGATATCGGTCGAAAACCACCGTGAGCCTTGGCCCTAACATGAGACAACTATATTGGAAAAAATAGCCATTATTATATAATAACTCAACATCAACCCTGTAACCATCTACTTCCGAGTCTGCGTATTAATGTCGCAATGTTATAGCATAAATGGATAAAGGAAAATTCAAAACAAAATTAAATTAAAGCATACCAGCAGATAGTCTAAGGCAGGATCGGATCACAGGTAAATTGCGCAAACAGATGTCATTTAAACATCGACAATAAGAAGAAAGGGAAAAAAGGGGGTTATGGTCAAAGTGCACGCATGTAACAGCCCCTCTGATCAGGCACAACGGCTGGAATGACATAACCTATGTAAGAATAGAATTAAACACCTTCATTAACCCGGGGATAGCAATAAGCTATACCTGACACAACCTGTTATCATATATTGTATATATATATATTCAACCGACCTTCTACTACTGGAGCCCAAAGCTCAAAACAGCCTGGATATAAAAATAAAAGCATACAAGAAGTTAGTTAAGGACCCGATCACTGTTGAATTGTGCAAACCGATGTCACTTAAACAGCAACAACAACCAAAATACGTAACGGGTCTCGAGTGTCTCGGCGCGGGCGATAGACACAGCCTGCTAGCTAGCCCGAGGCTAGCGCGTAAGCTAGTGATGAATCCGGCTAGCACACTAGAATCTGTTTTGTACATTGTTCAGCTAGCTCGCTAGCTTTCATAGAGGCGACACACACTTACGACCATGAGGTCAGCATTAGCAAGTAACAGAAGTCATTGGGATGCCCCGCTAGTTTGGATGGGCAGTGGATAGTTAGCATGTCTGGCATGACAACAAGCATCTGTGAGTAGTCCGCCCCATCAATGTATTCAGGCCCACACCGCCAAGTCACTCACCCGACATAGATATCAAGCTACAGTCTCGGCCATCCCCCCGAGATATTCCTTCGCTTTAGCCAAAGACCAAAATTAACGCCGATCATCGTCCTTACCCAGCACAGATAATTTCGCGGGAGCGAATAGCGTAGGCCTCAGGCCTAGTTTCCAAAGCCTGGACATGACCACTTTGTATTCGCCTCTCTGTGCTTGAACCTCCGGCGTAAAGTCTTCGAAAATGGCCACTTTGTGATCGCCAAGACTTAGTTTACCCCTTCTGGCACGGGCCGACCGCATGATGAGCTCCCTCTGCTGAAGTCTGTTCAGCTTGACAATGATGGGCCTCGGCTCTTTGTTCACTCCAGGACTGGTCCTGCCCGCTCTGTAGGCCGATTCACACAGTTTATTCACTTGTAGTGAGACCTCTGTCGTTAGCGTGGCTAGTTCATTAGCATTAGCCGAGGAGACAACATGCAGCGACTCCATCTTGTCTTTCAACGGGTCGACCGCCAACCTAATTTCCTCTGACATCTCTCGATGAAGGTTATCAAAAAATTCCGCCTGCACTTTTCTTTGTGTTTCAGCGAAGCGTGTCTCAAAGTCTGCATGGAGTTTGGTCATGACCGAGAGTACAGCTTCGTTTATCTCACTGATACCGGGCGACGGCGCGGTTAGGCCCGGTGGCAGTTTGCTGGCTGGGGTGCTCATGGATCTGGTCTCCACCACCGACATCGCAGAAAGTTGAAAAAAGTCGACGACAGTAGTTGAAACTCGACGACTCAACAAGCAGACAAATAACAAATAAAAATTAAATAAAGACTAATGGGGAGAAAAGTATATTTCGCACGATAGAAGGGAGCTCACGTGAAACACGTCTACTCCATGATCGCCTAGCTCCGCCCCTCCCACTGTCACTGTACTTATATGTGTACGTAACAAATAAACATTTTGACTTTGACCACAGAGTCAGCACTGAGGGAGAAAGAGAGAGAGAGAGAGAGAGAGAGAGAGGGACAGAGGGAGGGAAGGAGAGAGAGATCTGCAAGGATCCATGGAGAAGGTGAGAGCGGTGCAGCTGAACTAGGAGCTCCGTCCTGAACCCACTCTGCACTCGTACTGTAGGTGATTATTTGTTGAAAGTCCTACAGTCAAAAAAGGTTGGACAGTTCCCTAGCAGCACGGCAAGCAAGCGATCATGTAGCGAAGCATGTAGTCAAATATGGAACTTCAACCATAGCTACGACATCTACAGAATACAGTGTCTTTGACAAATTTCATAATTTATTGTTAAACTTTTTCTCTCCAAAAGAGTAAACGTTTCAGTAATTAAGTAACTAGTAAACAACCTGGTCTTTAAATTGACACGTGTGTATTTTTTAAGTCATGCACTGGATTTTGGAATGGCTTTGATGGTCCTCAGGGTCGTACAAGCTGCTCACAATAGAGAACCAGGAATAGAGAGGTTTTTCTTTCTTATATTAAAATATATTTCGTTTTTAAGAATTTGTAAAGGGTAGGCACAAATAAGCATGTGCTTCAGCCTATTCCTTTTTTTCGGTCGTTGATTTTGGATTTTATGTGTGAGCTTGCCTTATTATGTACATTTGTGATTTTCAATAAAAAAATAACAAATTTGCAAGTCAAATTTTTTTCTATTTAATTTTTTTTTAACCTTCAGTTCAGGCAAAACCAGGAAAACCAGCAAAACAGAAGATACAAGGTTTTGGCCCGACATCAGTGCTCTGCCTTGGCGTTCATGTCTGTATGGGCCGATTAGCTCCTCTAAACTGAAATGGAAGGAATACAAAATTATTTTCCGCTTTGATTCTGTGTCGAGCGGCGTATTCCGCAACATTTGCCAAAAGGGTTGCTGTCTTGAAAAGTGGAAATCAAGCGGAGAGCATTCTGCCCTGTACTTTGCAGCCAATTACAACATTGTCAGCGTTCTTGGAATGTAAATAGGAGTAGACGCGCTCAACGCGGAAGGAGAGCAGAAACACTCTTGTGCTTTCTCCTCTTTCGCTTGTAGGTGTAATCGCCCATGGTTGTATACACATGTACTGTATGCCAGAGCATATGGTGTCACAATCACGGCGAGAGCCTCTCTCTCTCCTCCTGCTTCCACGCCCTTATATGGGCAGCTTCCGACCCCAGCATTCCCACGCTGTCACCTGCCTGCAATCAGCACAGCTGAGAGGCATCCGCTCATCACCAACCCCTGATATCAACCCTGCGGATCCTGCTCCTGATCGTCTCAGTGTTATTCCATCTAACCTAGGTACGAGGACGTACCCAGCCTTGCTGCTCTGTCTATAATGCCTGCCTTGTCCTAACCTCTGTTCTCCCTGTGTCCAGGACCATCACTCTCGGCCTACGCTGTCTCCTGACGCACCGCCCGCTCTGACGTTCCTGGGAACCTCAAGCAAGCGCCCCTGCTCGTCCAAAGTCGCACATTCTTGTATATTCTCTACTGCCTTGTCTGCTTGGTACCCAAAGGAATTAAAACCAACCTAAAAGGCTCCATTCTCTCTCTCCCTGTGTTCTGCTATTGGGCTCCGCCACCGCTGCCGTAACATATGGAATTTGTTGGAAGCGATGCGTTCTGTGCGTAAGAGACAAAGATCTATCCATCATCATGGTGTTACAGCATGACGCTCTACAGGTTAAACACAGAGTACATATACATTACAACCCCCCACCCCCCGCCGCCGCTCGCTATCTTTCCATCCACACTTTTCCCTCTTTCTCTCTCCCTCCCTGCCTTCTCTCATTCCATCCATCTTTCCTTATTCTTTCTTTCAGCTTAGAAATAATGTGCGGCGTTCCGCCTTTCAGCTGACATCACAAGTTTAAAGACCAGCTCCGGTTGGAGGAGCAGGGGGTGTCAGAGAGAGAGAGAGAGAGAGAGAGAGAGAGAGAGAGAGAGAGAGAGAGAGAGAGAGAGAGAGATGGGGTGCTGAACTCCCCTCTGCCCCCCTTAGAGAGTTAAGGAGATCATGTTTTAAACCCCCCCCCCTCAACCCCATAAATTAACAGCAACATAAGAGGACAAGTGTGGGCGCTAAGCACCAGTGATCAAACACAGGCGGCTGTTGGGTGCGCCAGGCTCAGCACGGTTGGCCTAATAGGATTGGAAACCCCCAGGTGAGGCAAAGGACACCTCCAATCACCATGATTAGCCAAGGGCTAACTAGCACTTACAGCTATACCTCTACCTGACGTACAGCATGATTAGCCAAGAGCTAACTAGCACTTACAGCTATACCTCTACCTGACGTACAGCATGATTAGCCAAGAGCTAACTAGCACTTACAGCTATACCTCTACCTGACGTACAGCATGATTAGCCAAGAGCTAACTAGCACTTACAGCTATACCTCTACCTGACGTACAGCATGATTAGCCAAGAGCTAACTAGCACTTACAGCTATACCTCTACCTGACGTACAGCATGATTAGCCAAGAGCTAACTAGCACTTACAGCTATACCTCTACCTGACGTACAGCATGATTAGCCAAGAGCTAACTAGCACTTACAGCTATACCTCTACCTGACGTACAGCATGATTAGCCAAGAGCTAACTAGCACTTACAGCTATACCTCTACCTGACGTACAGCATGATTAGCCAAGAGCTAACTAGCACTTACAGCTATACCTCTACCTGACGTACAGCATGATTAGCCAAGAGCTAACTAGCACTTACAGCTATACCTCTACCTGACGTACAGCATGATTAGCCAAGAGCTAACTAGCACTTACAGCTATACCTCTACCTGACGTACAGCATGATTAGCCAAGAGCTAACTAGCACTTACAGCTATACCTCTACCTGACGTACAGCATGATTAGCCAATTAAGAGCTAACTAGCACTTACAGCTATACCTCTACCTGACAGCACTGACACAAGTACATGGGTTATGGAGGATACTGGCAAGTAGAGCTGAAATGATTAATGGATTAATTCTGACTGATTGAAGATTGATTACAATTTCATGAATAGATGAATTGTTTAACGTAGTACTACATGCCCTGATGCAACGTGGGACACGTGGAGTGGGCGTGCCGCTCAAGTTTGTTTTGTTGCTGAAAAGATGGAGAGAGAGAGAGACACACAGACAGGGAGACGCAGAAGACCCTCGACCTACAAGTAACATTACAAAAAGAAAAATACAGAAACAGGAGGTGTGGAACCACTTTAGATTAAACGTCAAAGAAGATGCCATATTGTGTTTGTATTGTAAAGTTGAGCTGGCATGGCACCACAGCACGAGCTGCAGACCAGAGACCAGGTAACACAATGCTATGCTACGTTTGATCAGTATAACCATACTAACGTTAAGTAGCTATCTAGCTACCTAACTTGTGGCTATAGAGGCTATAAAGAGTGTATGGTTGATGACTAACGTTAGTTGTTAGAGAGAGAGAGAGAGAGAGAGAGAGAGAGAGAGAGAGAGAGAGAGAGAGAGAGAGAGAGAGAGAGAGAGAGAGAGAGACTAGCTAGCTAGTTAATAGTCAAGACAGAAGACAACGAGTGTCTACTGGCTATAGCTAGCCCATGGACAGTCCCTGCCTCTCTCCATCTCCCTGCCTCTCTCCATCTCCCTCTTTCTCCCTCCATCCCTCTCTCCTTCTCTTTATCCCTTTCCCTGCCTCTCTCTCTTCCTGCCTCTCCATCTCTCTGTCCTTCTTTCTCTCCCTGCCCCTCTCTCTCCATCTCTCTCTGCCCTTTTCTTTCCCTGCCTCTCTGCCTCTCTCTCTCTCCATCTCTCTGCCCCTTTATTTCCCTGCCTTTCTCCACCTCTCTGCACCTCTCTGCCCCTCTCTCCATCTCTCTCTGCACCTCTCTGCCCCCATCTGACACTCCATCCTTCTCTTTCTCCATCCCTCTCCCCATACCCCTCTCTAGTGCTTTTCTATATCTCCCCCACCTCATGCATAGAATGTAGAAGTTGCTACAGTTTATTTTAGTTTCATATAAACTTGTTTTGATGCAATGGCATTTGCTATACTATTACTATAACTTTGAAAAAAAAATCCGATTAAACTATTAGAAAGTCTGTCAATCAATCGATAACTGAAATAATCTATAGCTGCACCACTACTGACAAGGCATGCAGTTGGGCGCCATGGTGTCAAGGAATACGTCAAAGTATGATGTAGAGAGTATGGTGTAGAGAGTATGGTGTAGAGAGTATGGTGTAGAGAGTATGGTGTAGAGAGTATGGTGTAGAGAGTATGGTGTGTAGAGAGTATGGTGTGTAGAGAGTATGGTGTAGAGAGTATGGTGTAGAGAGTATGGTGTGTAGAGAGTATGGTGTGTAGAGAGTATGGTGTAGAGAGTATGGTGTAGAGAGTATGGTGTAGAGAGTATGGTGTGTAGAGAGTATGGTGTGTAGAGAGTATGGTGTAGAGAGTATGGTGTGTAGAGAGTATGATGTAGAGAGTATGGTGTAGAGAGTATGGTGTAGAGAGTATGGTGTAGAGAGTATGGTGTAGAGAGTATGGTGTGTAGAGAGTATGGTGTAGAGAGTATGGTGTAGAGAGTATGGTGTAGAGAGTATGGTGTGTAGAGAGTATGGTGTAGAGAGTATGGTGTAGAGAGTATGGTGTAGAGAGTATGGTGTAGAGAGTATGGTGTGTAGAGAGTATGGTGTGTAGAGAGTATGGTGTAGAGAGTATGGTGTGTAGAGAGTATGATGTAGAGAGTATGGTGTAGAGAGTATGGTGTAGAGAGTATGATGTAGAGAGTATGGTGTGTAGAGAGTATGGTGTAGAGAGTATGGTGTAGAGAGTATGGTGTGTAGAGAGTATGGTGTAGAGAGTATGGTGTGTAGAGAGTATGATGTAGAGAGTATGGTGTAGAGAGTATGGTGTAGAGAGTATGGTGTAGAGAGTATGATGTAGAGAGTATGGTGTGTAGAGAGTATGGTGTGTAGAGAGTATGGTGTGTAGAGAGTATGGTGTAGAGAGTATGGTGTGTAGAGTATGGTGTAGAGAGTATGGTGTGTAGAGTATGGTGTAGAGAGTATGGTGTGTAGAGTATGGTGTAGAGAGTATGGTGTAGAGAGTATGGTGTGTAGAGAGTATGGTGTAGAGAGTATGGTGTAGAGAGTATGGTGTAGAGAGTATGGTGTAGAGAGTATGGTGTAGAGAGTATGGTGTAGAGAGTATGGTGTAGAGAGTATGGTGTAGAGAGTATGGTGTAGACAGTATGGTGTGTAGAGAGTATGGTGTGTAGAGTATGGTGTAGAGAGTATGGTGTAGAGAGTATGGTGTAGAGAGTATGGTGTAGAGAGTATGGTGTAGAGAGTATGGTGTAGAGAGTATGGTGTAGACAGTATGGTGTGTAGAGAGTATGGTGTGTAGAGTATGGTGTAGAGAGTATGGTGTAGAGAGTATGGTGTAGAGAGTATGGTGTAGAGAGTATGGTGTGTAGAGAGTATGGTGTGTAGAGAGTATGGTGTAGAGAGTATGGTGTAGAGAGTATGGTGTAGAGAGTATGGTGTAGAGAGTATGGTGTAGAGAGTATGGTGTAGACTAGAGAGTATGGTGTAGAGAGTATGGTGTAGAGCAGTGGTTCCCAAAGTCGGGGTCGCGACCCAAAGGTGGGCCGCGAGCAGCCACGGGTGGGCTGCGAGATGATTAAAAAAAAAAAAAAAAAAAAAAATTTGTCAGGCCACTGAACTTAGAAGCAGGCCAGGACAGTGTTTCTAGTTGTATTCTAAAATTCTATTCTATTGTATTCTAAAATGTGACTATATGGTTTTATATTAACTTAATAAATAAACAAAAACGAAAAATCTACTTATTTCAACGAACATTTCAAACTAAATAACAGATTATGCCCATAAAACGCTGAAAACAACCGAAGCAACAATAGTATTTTAATGAGGCTATTATTATTATCATTATTATTTTGCAACAAGTTAGCCCTCTCATAAATAGCACATATAAATGAATAACTAATTTGAACTAACTTAATAGGATTGAAGTGATATTTGGCTTAAAAAATCGGTCGCCTGGCAAAAAAAAAAAAAAAAAAAAGCCTGACGATGTGCATTGGGCCGCGGCTCTCTGACGCCTTATTTTCTGGGCCCTGGCCTGAAAAGTTTGGGAACCCCTGGTGTAGAGCAGGGGTAGGCAACCCTAGGCACGCGTGCCTGCATAGGCACGCAGGGGCATTTTCATAGGCACAGGGGGCAGCATTAAAATAATATATATATATATTATTATTATTATTTTTTTTGCTTTGAAATATTATAGTGCAATATTTTGCACTGTTGTCGCATTTATCTTGTTGAAATCCTCCCACGGGTTCTTTTTACTACCACATATTTAATTGAGACCCTTTATTTGTTTATTATTTTAATTTAGCTGGAAATACATTGCTACATCATTCAGTAACATTTGCAGAGCCTTATAACAAAAACATTATTACGGTCACCAATTTCTGTTAACTTATTATGGATTGAAAAGTGAACCTTAATGCACAGTAACTGAACTCAATATTTTTAAGTTCTGGTAACTTATTATTATTATTTTTTTTACAGTGTAGTCTTGCGATCAATCAAAACTTATTTACACAATATACCTCACATTCACCCTCCATTCACATCCTGGTGTTCTCCATTAGGCCTGTAGGTGGAGCTATGACAGCACACGTACAGTACACACACCGATGGTGTGTGATGTGTCCAAAAATGAATGGGCAAATGTGAGTGAAATGGTCGCACTGTATGCAGCTGTTTGTCTGCATTGCATCCCCCCCCCCAACTCAGATTTAGGGTTGATACAACCATCATAATAATATTGTTAATAATAACAATAACAATAATGATGTAATAATGTAAAAATTATCATTAAAAAGACCTGATTATGAGAAGAAAATGTACAATGCATGGAATATTGTTGAGGCACACTAGTTACAACTATATTTCAAACAGGCACTCCATGTCAAAAAGGTTGCTGACCCCTGGTGTAGAGAGTATGGTGTAGACTGGCTATTCAACTGGCGGCCCGCCGGCCAGATCCGGCCCGTGGGATGATTCTGACCGGCCCGCCAAAGATTACATGATAATAAAAAAAAATAAAAAAAATATTTCTTTTTAATATTTTTTTTTATTTCATTTTTTTTACCTTTTTCTTTTCATGTCAACGTTAACACGCACAATTGGGCCAAAAGTCACTCAATTAATGACAGATTTCATTGATAAATTGAGGGAAAACTTTGCAAGTCGATTTGATGAATTTGACATGTCCAGAGAATTGATGCATTTTGTGAGCAACCCATTTGCCAATGTAGCTGCTATTTCCACAAAAGGACAAGAGTTCCTTGCATCACTTCACATTGATGAAGGTCTTCTGCAACTTGAAATAATTGACATGCAAGCATCATCTGCTCTGAAGCAGGCACTTGAGAATGAATCCACCACAACATTTTGGATAAAGTGTATTCATGTCAAGACATTCCCCAAAATAAAAACGCTGGCAATATCTGTGCTAACAATGTTTGGCTCAACATACACCTGTGAATCCAGTTTCTCTCACATGAATGCCATTAAAACAAGCAACCGTGCCTCCTTGACAAATGAGCATTTGCATCACTGTTTGCGGGTAGCCCTCACTTCCTATGAACCCTCTTTCTCTGCCATTGCCCAGTCAAATAAGTGCAATCGCTCTCATTAGATGTGTGTATGTAGGCTAGGCCTGTCTGCCCCCCACCCCCCCCTGATGTTTGAGAGTTAAGAGTGGACAATAAGTGCTAATAAGATGCTGTGATTTGCTGTTGTTGCACAGACATGAAGCACTTTTTCATAAGCTCAGCTGCACTATGTGTTTTTTTGTTCAAGTGTTGATGTTAGAATGTTCAGATGCACATCATGCACTTGTTTGTTTTTTATTTTATTTTTATATTGAAATGTTGAAGAGGAGATGTTGCAGTTGTTGCACAGTCATAAATGAAGCACTTTCTGCAGGAGATGTTGCAGATGTGGCACATAAATGAAGCACTTTATTTGAAAAGTATACTACTTTTGCAATGTAGTTAAATAAAAGTTGTGAAAATGTGGTTGCGTGTTGTGTCAAGTGTACATATATTCATAGCACGGGGAGGCGCCATGGCAGTCCGGCCCCTGGCCCCTTGGGTTTCTGACAATGTGGCCCCCTGAACAATTTAGTTGAATAGCCCTGTGAGAGTATGGTGTAGAGAGTATGGTGTAGAGAGTATGGTGTGTAGAGAGTATGGTGTAGAGAGTATGGTGTAGAGAGTATGGTGTAGAGAGTATGGTGTAGAGAGTATGGTGTAGAGAGTATGATGTAGAGAGTATGGTGTGTAGAGAGTATGGTGTAGAGAGTATGGTGTAGAGAGTATGGTGTAGAGAGTATGGTGTAGAGAGTAGTATGGTGTAGAGAGTATGGTGTGTAGAGAGTATGGTGTAGAGAGTATGGTGTAGAGAGTATGGTGTAGAGAGTATGGTGTAGAGAGTATGGTGTAGAGAGTATGGTGTAGAGAGTATGGTGTAGAGAGTATGGTGTGTAGAGTATGGTGTAGAGCAGTGGTGCCCAACCAGTCGATCGCGATCGACAGGTAGATCGCAGGCTGATTTCAAGTAGATCTCGATTAATAAAATTAGATAAAAAAAAAAAAAAAAAAAAAAATCAACTCTGCCTCTCCTTGTTAACTACAACAAGCAATGCTGTTTGGTATTTAAGATGAGGTCGGACTCGGCACTGACAGATTTGTGTTCATTATGCTGCTTTTATAAAGCCTCAAATGACGGCTTACAATATACAATTTTGGCTGGTAGCTCTCGGCTAGGTGGTAAATTAAAAAGTAGATCTTGGTTCAAAAAAGGTTGTGCACCCCTGGTGTAGAGAGTATGGCGTAGAGAGTATGGTGTGTAGAGATAGAGAGTATGGTGTAGAGAGTATGGTGTGTAGAGATAGAGAGTATGGTGTAGAGAGTATGGCGTAGAAAGTATGGGAATTTTACATTTTCTTCTCAGTGCAAACTGAATTACTGAACCTATATTGGTGGTGTCAGACCTGTGGCCTGTTTGGAAAACTATAATTATTTTGTGGTTGTGAATCTTGACATATAAGTATCTATGCTGTGCTACATAGTAGGTAGCATACTCACATCCATGCATGTGCACACATACACACATATACATGCACGTATGTACACACACACGCACACACACACACGCACGCACGCACGCACGCACACACACACACACACACACACACACACACACACACACACACACACACACACACACACACACACACACACACACACACACACACACACACACACACACACACACACACACGCACGCACACACGCACACACACAAACATGGCCTTTTATAAACTCATCACTTTCAAAAAACAATTACCAGAGACTGAGCTCATCACTGACTAAGCAAAAGTCATCCAGCGTGGAAAACACACAATATAATTAGCACACATCAAGCTGCTGTGGCCTACTGTGCATTAATGATGCTTCGCTCTGAAGTGAATTATGCTCTGACGAGTAAAAGAGTGAGGGAGGAAGGGAGGGAGGGAGGGAGGGAGGGAGAGACATCAGTCAGCAATAGGCAGAGAAAGCCACTGTGAAGGGGAAAGGTAATAAGATTTGACCTGAGCAGATTTTTTATTTGAATATCCCTAATTTGAGCCACTGTTTCTTTGTGTGCCATAATCTCCTAATAGAACCATGTAGGCATGTTGTGAAAGAAGGTGTGGTGAGCGATAGGTTGGATGACTGACTTACCTGTTGTGAATGCCATCATATGCCGGGTACCGCAAACCACCTTACACACCTGAATAAAAGAATACAACCTTTAAATGAATAAATAAATGAATACAACCTTTATTAATTTGAGTAGTTCAACATGCCAGAAACATAAACATCAATTGCAACGTTGGGGCCTGTGTGGAAGACCGGTGTGTGGCTCTAGGGGAGGTCTGGGGGGGGGGGGGGGTTTGGTTGGGGCTGTGGGTGCCGGCGGCTGCTGGATCCCTGGGGTTCACGTGCTTGTGCTCACAGGGATGTTTCACGTTTGGTCATTGTATTTGGTGAATGGTCTGGGTGTATTCGGGCTGTTTGTGGTTTCCTTCGGTCACGACATGCTTTATCAGGGGGTGTGTCTTGGATGGGGATGTGGTGGCTATTGATGTCTGGGGTGTTTGGGGGACTGGCTGTTCGGGGGGGGGGGGGGTTCACATGCTTTCGAGCAACACTGTACTTATTGTACTTATTTTATGCCTATTCTTATGTCTGCACTTACTACATTGCACTACTTTTATTGTCTTTTTATACCTATTCTTATGTCTGCACTTTATGCATTGCTTTTATTCTGTCAACTGTATGCTAATCTTTTTTTTTGATCCACTTTTTCTCCTCTTTTTTTCAGTTTTTTCTCCTATCCCAATTTAGCCGTGCCAATTCTCCTCTCCCCTGTCTTGAACGTTGCTTGCATATGC